>NC_134354.1:36240734-36589901 GCF_048569485.1 Anomaloglossus baeobatrachus | reverse complement strand
TTTTCCACTTCCTCTTCCTACTTCCTCTTCCACTTCCTTTTCCACTTCCCTTTTCACTTCCTACTTCCTCTCCCACTTCCCTTTATATTTCCCACTTCCTTTTCCATTTTCATTTCCCATCTCCCTTGTGCTTTCTTTTTCTTTTCCTCCTTTTTTCTCTCCTCTTGTAGGCTTTTCCTTTCTTTTCTCTTTCTCTTCAGTTCCCCTCGCCTCTTCAATTTATATTGACCAAGGTGCCCTGCCCCCTTGGGGGTGTAGGGGGAGCCTAACATCTATGGGGGACCGGGTTTCTCTCTCTTTAGTATCTACTGATAAATCACTCCTCTGGTAGCCAGGTCACTTATGTTGATGCGAGGTGGAGTGAAATCGAGATCAGAGGCAACAAATAATATGTATGGGCAATGAGGGAGGGGGTATTGTATGCTGGTACGGCTATTGACCAGGAAGGCCTTGCTCTGGTGTGTTAGATAACAGAACAATGGGGGACAGGCTATATGTAAATGTTAATCAGTTGGCTGAGAGGGGATTGCGGAGCCAGGAGCATCACAGAAAAAATGGAAGTGATGAGACGATTGATTGTAAAGGGGGGGACAGTTGAGGGGTTGCTAGTTGATAATAGATCTAGGTTGAATAGTCGGGTTCAGGGAAAGTAATGCTATAAGCACACCGAAAGACAACTGAGGGCAGTTAGGGGGGTAGCCAACAGGTTTATAGTTAATGCCAAGAAGGGGACACAAGGTTGCGCCCAGGCAATACATAGTTGTAAGCACACAGCGAAGTTAGAGAAAATGCAAAGCCACGCACACGGGGGGACACATAGCGACGCAAAAAACATGAGCAACGGGGACTATGGTTAAAATAGTGACATGGAACGTGAAAGGTCTGAAATCACCTAACAAGCGCATGATGGTTCTGAGACATCTTAAAAGATTCAAGGTAGATATTGCACTGCTTCAGGAAACGCATTTACCACGGGAAGATTTTTTTCGAATGCAGAAATTATGGGTAAGAAAAGTAGTTGGGTCGGGCTCCCCGGGAAGGAAAGCAGGGGTCATGATTCTATTAAACAAACATTTCAACCATACAATAACTTCCCAAGATAGCGACGAGGAAGGTAGATATGTCCATATAAAATTAAATAGCCCGCAGGGAGAGTTTAGCATACACAACATATATGCCCCCAACAATGAACAGAATTCGTTTTTCAAACTTATCACAAGTAAAGTGGGAATGGACACAGAACGGAATAAAATAGTGGGAGGAGATTTCAATGCGGTGGTCCTAGGGGAAGAGGATAGGCGACATAACAGGGGTCAAGGTGGGCAGACAAGAATGACAAAAGGCTTGATGGCTAGGCTGCTGGAAAACACAAATCTGAAAGACAGTTGGAGGCTACAGCACCCATATGACCGTGAATTCACTCACTACTCACATTCACATGACGCATGGTCAAGAATTGATTATATTCTGGTTGACCAATCATTTTTGAATAGGGTCAGGGATGTGGATATTGAGAACATGGTGATATCGGACCACAGCCCGGTGACCTTAGAAATAAATGACACAGTTCAGAGGGGATCGGATTATTTGTGGAGGTTCCCGTCCTTTCTACTTAGAGATACAGATTTTGTCAAAATTCTGAAAGGCTGGTGGGAAGAGTATAGCAACACCAACAGCGAACATGAGACAGATGTAATGTTATTCTGGGAAGCAGCAAAAGCAGTGCTGAGAGGGAGGCTAATGGGGTATACTGCTACAATCAAGAGACATACACACGCACAATACCAAGAAGCTAGTGACACGCTTAGAGAAAAATATATGAAATATCTGGAAACTATGTCCCAAAAAGCAAAAGAGGAATGGAGGGGGGCGAAACAAGAGTTTGAGCTTTGGGCAGGAAAAAGGGAAGAGCTAGTACGGTCACAAATGGAGGTTGACCTGCACAGATACGGCAATAAAGCAGGGAAATTACTGGCCAACTTGGCTAAGGGAAGGCGACCAATAACTTCAATAACCAGCATGACTGGAAAGGGGGGGGAACAAATCCACAAAACCACAGGAAATTAACCAGATCCTGGGGGATTACTATGAGAAACTGTATAGCAAGGGGAATGAGGGTGGTGAAGGAGGGGCAGAATGGCTGGAACAAATAAACCTCACCCATCTGAATGCAGAAGTCACAATAGAAGAAGTCCAAAAGGTGATAGGAGAGTTAAACGTACATAAAGCTTCGGGACCCGATGGGTACAATGGGGAATTCTATAAAGTGATGAAGGAGCAGATTTCACCGATATTGACATGTATGTTTAACAACATATTGGGAGGCACTGAAATATCGAGTCACCTCAACACGGCATATATAAAACTCATACCTAAAGGAGAGAAAAATCTAGATAATCCAGCAAATTATAGACCGATCTCTTTGATCAACCAGGACCTAAAATTACTGGCCAAATTGATGGCCAACAGACTGGCGGAGATATTGCCGAATGTAATCTCTCCGGCACAATCAGGGTTTGTGAAGGGGAGATCGGCGGTGACCAATATAAGAAAAACCATGCTAGTAATGGATGCCAATAGGCATGGACAACCACAGAAGGGGGCATTTCCAGCCATGATCACATTAGATGCCGAAAAAGCATTTGATAATGTAAGGTGGTCATGGCTGGAAACAGTAATGGATGAGGTAGGCATTCAGGGAGCATTTAGAACATTAATTAGGCTATGTGTCCACGGTAGAATGTCCCTGCGGATTTTTTTGCCTGAAAATCCGCGACTTTCGCGGCAAATCCGCACCCGCGGATTTGCCGCGGATTTACCGCGGATTTTGATGCGGATTTTATTTTTTATTTTTTCCCCATTCAAAACAGAAAATCCGCACAAAATCTGCACCAAACAATTGACATGCTGCAGATTTTTCCGCATCAAAATCCGCGGCAAATCCGCTGCGGAAAAATCCGCAGCATGGGCACAGCATTTCCAAAATGCCATTGAAATGGCTTGGAAGTGCTGCTGCTGCAGATTTTCGGCAAATCCGCGGTAAATCCGCGGCAAAATCCGCGGCAAATCCGCGGTAAATCCTGTAGCGTGGGCACATAGCCTTAGAGTATTATATGCGAATCCTAAAGCCAGGGTGGCGACACCAGGATTTCTGTCGAGACCTTTCTCATTGACTAAAGGGACTAGACAGGGGTGCCCATTGTCCCCCCTCCTGTTCAACCTGGCAATCGAGCCCCTATCAAGATTGTTGAATGAGGGAAACTGCATTGAAGGTATCAACATTGGAGGGGAGGTGCTACGGTGAGCCCTGTTTGCGGACGACATTATATTGTTTATGAATAAACCCCAGAAGGAACTCCCAATGACATTACAACGGATAGAGGAATTCAGAAACTTGGCAGGTTTTAAATTAAATAAAGCAAAATGTGAAATACTGTTTCTGCACCAACAGAGCACAGCGGTGTTGGCAGCTCAGGGACTAGGAGACAATGTCTTTGGAATACCAATAGCGAGAACCCACGTTAAATATCTGGGAATCCAAGTGGGACGCCAACCTGCATCGATATATGAGTTACATTTCAAACCACTGATAACGAAAATAGAACGGGAATTTAAGATGTGGGAGGGGCTTCCATTATCACTACTGGGTAGGAACCATCTTCTAAAAATGATGAGTTTCTCAAAACTATTATACCCAATGCAGACTATCCCTATATTATTAAAACACACAGACGTAAACAGGCTGAACAAGGCGTTTTCGACCTTCTTGTGGAAGGGAAAAAGGCCAAGAATAAAAGCTGAGAAATTAATGCAGACGCTGGAGAAGGGGGGTATTAAAATGCCAAACATTAGAGGGTACAATCTGGCGTGCCTCATGAAACATGTAATAGACTGGTTAAGGAAGACTAACGGTTACTCGGACATAAAACTGGAAGGCGAGTTCTGTAAACCCTGGGATTTGGGGGCAATATTGCATATGTCACTTGCTAACATACCACGGCACATTAAAAACTCACTAATATGCAGTGATGGCGTGGAAGGCGGTGAGAAAAAAATTCAACTAACCCTGGAGAATATCTAAATACTTAAACATATGGAGTTTCCTGGAATTCCCAGCGGGCAGGGAAAACAAATTATTTATAGAATGGAGGAGAAAAGGTATAAAGGAGGTGAAAGATCTACTTCATGAGACGGAAAATAGATGGTTGTCCTATCAAGAAATTGTGACAAAATATGGGCTATCTCCATTCCAAGTTATACAATATAAACAGATAGAGAAAGGTATAATGCAGCTACTGAGAGATGTCGGGAAGGAACAAGAGATAAATGACATGGACCAACTTATTTTGCAGGAGCAGCGGAAAATTAACATAACTTCCCTATACAAAGCTTTAGGAGAGGTGTTAGTTCCCTTAAGCACGGATAAGACCCTGGGAACATGGGCGAGACAATTGGGAGATGAGACAGCAGGGGACAAGATACTAAGAGGATGGATGAGAATGAAAAAAAGAGGTGGTTAATGAGAGCTGGAGGGACACACATTTTAGACTGATGCACAGGGAGATCTATGGCTTCAACATACCAAACAAACAGAAGGTTAATAAGATAGTACATTGTCCCAAATGTAGGATGCTAAACACGGATCTGTTACATGGGATTTGGCAATGCCCAGAGAGTCAAAAATTCTGGAAAAAAAAGCAGGCGCTAATAACTAGTATAGAGGGGGTAGAGGTGGCGATGGACCCATTGATATGGATTTTTCATGATGACCATGTTGAACAAATGGCAAGAGTGAGTGAAAAAAAGAGATAGAATACCAAAGCTGTTCCATAGTATAGCCATAATAAGAAAAAGGGCTTTGCTGGGCAAATGGCTCGAAGGCAAGGTTCCGTCAGAAGACGAGGTAATGAGGCAGATTAAAATTCTACTTAGAATTGAACAGAGGACAGCAGAAAAAAACAAAGACGGTTTGACCGACACATTCTTTAAAAAATGGAGAAAATTCATTGAAAAACAATGTGAAGCTACAGAAATACAAACAATAGTTACAACCTTCACGTACACAGAGTGGTATCTACTAGAAGACATTAAGGGAACATTAGGGAAATTAAAACAGCCATAATGTGAAGGAGTGATAAGAAGGCAAATGATTCATCTAGAGGCATGGGGTGAAAAAAAATAAAAAATGACAAAATGTGGCGTGGCTGGGTATTCTTCGTGTGGGCTAGACAGGAGGAAAAAAGTGTGCTAAGTTGTTGGGGGGGTTATTTTATAATAGAAAGGGGGGAATACAAGGGAAACAGGAGGAATAGTTAATTGCCAATAACCTGTTAATGGACATGGTGAATCCATACTTGCTATATTGTTTAACAAGATGTAATGCAAATGAAAATTTGGAATAAAATTTGGTGTTTAAAAAAAAATATATGGAGTTTTTTGGCGGCGCATTGTATTATTAGAGGACAATGGGGTGCGTTTAATACATGAAGAACTATGTGGGTGCATTATAATACAGCTCTGGCAAAAATTAAGAGATCACTGCAAAATTTTCACAGTTTTTCTGATTTTTCTCTTTATATTTTTGAGAAAAATGTAAATTGTTCTTTTATTCTATAAACTACGGACAAAGTCTCCGAATTTCCAGGCAATAAATTATGTATTTATTTTCTGAAAGTGACAAATGGTCAAAATAACAAAAAAAGCACAGAGATTTGACACCTCAAATAATGCAAAGAAAACAAGTTTGTTATCATTTAGAAATAACAATACTAATAATGTTTTACCTCAGGAAGAGTTCAGAAATCAATATTTTGTGGAGTAACCATAATTTTTAATCACAACTTTCATGCTTCTCGGCTGCTTTCCACTAGTCTTTCACGCTGCTTTTGAGTGACCTTATGCCACTCCTGGTGCAAAAATGTAATCAGTTCTCCTTTGTTTGATGGCTTGTGACTATCCATCTTCCTCTTGATTACATTCCAGAGGTTTTCAATGGAGTTCAGGTCTTGAGAGTGGCCTGGCCATGACAGGGTTTTGATGTGGTGGTTTTTCATCCACACATTGATTGACCTAGCTGTGTGGCATGGCGCATTGTCCTGCTGGAAAAAACAGTCCTCAGAGTTGGAGAACATTGCCTGAGCAGAAGGAAGAACTGTTTTTCCAGGATAATCTTGTATGCGGCTTGATTCATCAGTCCTTCGCAAAGTTTAATCTGCCCAATTCCAGCCTTGCTAAAGCATCCCCAGATCATCAGCAATCCTCCACCAAATTTCACAGTGGGTGCAAGACACTGTGGCTTGTACTCCTCTCCAGGTCTCCATCTAACCATTAGACGACCAGGTGTTGGGCAAAGCTGAAAACTAGTTTATGGCAAACTTCAGCCTGGCTCTCCTTTGCTTCTCATTGACGAAGGGCTTTTTTTCTAGCTTTACATGACTTGAGCCCTGGCTTTAGGAGCCTGTTACGAACTGTTCTTGCAGTGCACTTCACCCCAGCTGCCATTTCCCATTCTTTTTGTAGGTTACTTGATCTCATCCTGTGGTTGCTGAGTGACATGCGAATAAGATGACTGTCATCCCGGTCAGTGGAGAGTCGCTTTTGCCCTCTGCCAGTCTGTAGCTTTGTTGTCCCCAATATCTGCTGCTTGACCTTGTAGTAGACTGCCGTCTTAGAAATTTTAAGGATGGAGGCAACATGACGCTCACGGTATCCCTCTGCTAAAAAAGCCATAATTGAGCCCTTCTTTTCCTCACTCGGAACTTTTCTTTTTAACTCCTTTGTAATGGTTCAAGGGTATTTTTTCCATTCCTATTAGTTTTGGGCTATTACTAGCCCTTGTTTTGCCATCCAGCTTGTCCTATTGCAAGAGGATTGTGAAGACCACAGCAGTGTTTTTTATACTTTCCCTCGTTAAATAAGATTTGGTTCAGGTGATCACCTAATCAGAAGCACATTAAGTAGAAAGATGTGTACTCTGGTTGGAATTCAACTGACACCAGAATGGAATGGCTGTCAGACATGTAGAGAAGCTGATTTTATAAAACTGTGCAGTGGTCTCTTAATTTTTGCTAGAGCTGTATATGGAGTACTATAGGGGTGCATTATAATATATGGAGCAATATAGGGGTGCATTATAATATATCGAGCAATATAGGGTGCATTATAATATATGGAGGACTATTGGGGCGCAGTACAATATGTAGACGACTATGGGGGTGCATTATAATATATGGAGGACGATGGGGGTGTATTATACTATTTAGAAGACATGGGGGTGCAGTATAATATATGTAGGACTATGGGGGTGCATTACAATATGTGGATGACTATGGGGGCGCATTATAATATATGGAGGTCTATAGGGGTGTATTATACTATTTAGAGAACATGGGGTGCATTATAATATATGGAGGACTATGGGGGTGCATTATAATATATGGAGGATTATGGGGGTGTATTATAATATATGGAGGACTAAGGGGGTGAATTTTAGTATATGCAGGACTATGGGTTTCATTATGCTATATGAAGAACTATGGAGGTGCCTTATAATATATGGAAGACTATGGGGGTGATATATAATATATGGAAGACTATGGGAGGGGTTGCATTTTACTGTATGGAAGAATATGGGGGGAGAATTATACTATGTGAGGACTATGTGGGGTGCATTATACTACAGTTCTTAGACCCATGAAATAAAACAATAAAGTGGTTCTGGATAACCCCTTTAATAAAATTAGTCTGAATAGAAATGATAGATGGGCACAATGTTTCCTCTGAGATTTCTATTAGTGTAAGCGGGTATTAGATATGGGAGGGGAAGTGTTTTACCATTGCTTATACATATATACTGTATATATGACCATTAGGCCATATTCGCACATCTATTTGTCACTGGCCAAGCACAGAGCGGCCGTGGTTGTCCTGACATAAAGTCAATGGCCTCATAGCAGTGAGTTCGGGTCAGGAGGATCCGCTGCCGCTCAGTGACAGACACAGCTGTGATCAAGCCTTAGTGACCACATGAGAGATTCAGAGAACATTACATTCATACAGGTGAACGGTGAGATCTTCTGAATTAGGTGACCCCCTGTAACTAATATTATATAAAATACATTTACAATAAAGGGGATTTCTCAGAGAGTCAACTTTAATCTCCATGATGTCCGGGTGTAACTCTTTTTTCCCTCCTTTTTGTCCATTTAATCTCTGTCTGTTGTAATGTTAACACACAAGCCTGGCATGATGAAGACATCTGTCCCATACTGAAACGCGTCACCCCTATTCTTTTAATAACTTATGATGATATTTTTGCCTTTCTGTCACACTCAGCAGCACTTTACTTATGCCCTGATATTAATCTTTATACTATTTACATTGCATTTTTCAAGCTAACTGATGAATGGTGTAAAAAAATGTAAAATTATTTTTTTGTATTGGAAAAGATTTATTTTGGAGTTTCATGGGCTCAAATGGAAACTGATAAATGATAAAGAGACTTAATAACTGTTGAAGAACACAAACCTCACGGTCAGCCTCAAGTCACTGTCCCCTCTGATGTCATGTGACCTTTAGAATGTGATGATGTCACAATGCCCCTGTGATGTCATCGAACAATCATCAGAATGTTGCTGCAGCCTGAGTATCGTCCATTTGTTTTCATCACTTAGTGAGTGAAGGCGATTTTTACTTGCGCTTAGCAAATTTTGGTTTTATATAAAATATAATACCGATTACTAGAAGGCCTGTTAGAAGAGCAGTTCCAGGCGCCATCCGGGAGCGCTCCAGAGGTGGACAGGACCTTCCTCAGCCCAGAATTTCATCTATGGAGCTGAATATGGAGAGTTTGAGGAAAAGAAAGGGAGAGAGCATAGATGAGGTGCCAAAAAAAAGAAAACTAGAATCATCAGAGGGTGAAAAAGATGGCACCAACCAAAGCCTTATCAAGGCTTCAAAGAGACCTGGAGGTCTGATACAGGATTGTATCGAGAACAAGAGGAAAAGGGGAGAAGCGATGGGGGACAAAGCTGATGATGGATCCAGCGTATCCCCCAAAGCTGACACTGAGATGAATATGGAGAGTTTGAGGAAGAGAAAGAGAGAAAGCATAGATGAGGTGCCAAAAAGAAGGAGAACAGAAACATCAGAGGATGAAAAAGATGTCCCCGACAAAAGCATCATCAAGGCTTCAAAAAGACCTGGAAGCCCGATACAAGAGAGTATCGTGAGCAAGAGGAAAAGGGGAGAAGCGATGGGGGACAAAGCTGATGATGGATCCAGCATGTCCCCCAGAGCTGACACTGAGCAGCTGTCAGGTGAGTGCAGATCTAAGACCCCAAGAGCCAATAACCCTTAATGTAGTAACTGACAGGATTGTGAACCTTTAGAATATCCCACCTATTATGATTTTTGGGCTTTTTCTCTTTGATACCCCCCTAATATTGTTCTATCCCATGTTGTAATTGCTATAGGAGGCCACATTAGCATTATATAGGAATAATACATTTTATATCTCCTCTCTCCATCAGGGACAACCCCGGCTGAATCTCCCATCATTGTGACTGGACTGGAGAGCTTCACCTTCCATAAAATCATTGGACAGGGCGGATATGGTAAAGTAAGTATTAGGAAATGTGGTGACATTTTCCTCATGTGTGTGATGTGCAGCAGTAATATGACTCTAGGAACGTTACTGCTTCACATTTTCTCGTCATGTCTCATGGCAGGACGGGCCTTTCCTCCAATTCTAATGCTCTGTATCCTCCAGGTCATGCTGGCCACACATAAGGCCTGCAAACAAAAAGTGGCAGTGAAGATGGTAAACAAGAGGCTCCTAATTGAGGACTCAAGAGACGACATACTGATAGAACGACAAGTCCTGGAGATGACTAGGAAGAGTCCATTCATTACTCGGGCTTTTTCCACCTTCCAGTCCCAGGTAAGAGGCTGATGATCTAACAGCTCTGAATCTTCTATATATTCTATCAATGCCAGATCTATATGGCCATCTGTGTACAAAATTATTCTAGGTCACTACCATAGTATTACATGCTCTGATATACATCTTTCCCTCAGCATCCAGCTTTCCTATGATATAGGAGCATGGGAAAGCTATTGCTGAGGGAAATATGTATAGCAGAGAATGGAAAAGCTGGTGCTGAGGGAAAGAGCCTATTTCCCGTAGCACAAATCTTTCCCATCCTATGCTTTTATCTTTGTCACCCCTTGTATATAACTCTCCAAATACTATAATAGCCCTACAAATACTAAAAAAGTTCCTACATAGCCTTCCATATAGAATAATGGGTCCCACATAACCCTTTATATATATTATACTGTAGCCCCCATAGTCCTTCATATTGTATTATACAGCCCACATAATGTTTAATGCACACCCATAGGCCTCCATATATTATAAGGCAGCTCCATAGTTTTCCATGTTTTATAATGCAATCCCATAGTTCTCCGTATTAAATTATGCAACCCTCAAACCATTTAATGCACCCCATAGGCCACCAAATATTATAATGCACCCCCATAGTCAATGTATAAGGTGTCCTTTATTTTATATTATGCAGCCTCATACCATTTAATATACCCCCATAGTCCTCCATGTTTTATAATGCACCCCCATAATCCTTCATATTATATTACACAGCCCCCATACCATTTAATGCACCCTATAGGCCTCATTGTATTATAATGCACCCCAATAGTCCATGTCTAAGGTGTCTTTCATATTGTATTATGCAGCCCCCATACCATTTAATGCACCACCATAAGCTGCACTCACTAATAAATAAAGTATAAATAAATCCTCACCTCTCCTCATTTCCCTGCTACTCCGTCTTCACCTCTCCTTGTTCCCCCGCTGCTCCGGTCAGTGTCCTGTGCGCTCTGCAGTCTTAGCTCAGTAGCGCACAGTGGTGATGTTGCCGCGCTCTGCTGTACTGAGACATCGAGCACAGGCACAGGGGGAGAATGATAAAGGATAGAGCGGAGTGCTTCGCTCCATCCTTCATCATTACTTTGTGCAATGATGGGCAAGGGCGCTGACACTGGGCCCCCCCGAGTCGGGGCCCTATAGAGGCTGCGTCGTGTGATGTTACAGAGCAGCTCCTCTCTCACAGAGAGAAGCCGGCGGCTTATTTCTCTTAACCAATAATTCCAGATTTTCATTATATCACACATATTTATGCTAACTCCATATAACCATTGTTTTCAAGAAAAAGACTGGAGTAATTCCACATATTATGAATAGAAAGTTGGGGGTGGAGGTGAACGCTGTGCTGACTTACTAAAACCAACATGGGTAATACCAAGATCTGTTTGTTTATGGTTTAAGTGCTGCTGCTATGACTTAAAAGGGCAATCACTCACAGAGGGGTTTCTCTATAATCAGTGTTCTTTCCATGTGTGCCTTAAGATATATAATGCTATCAATAGTACAACTCTAAACTTATCTTGTATGAGATGTAGGCTTGTTAGCAACGTTGCTATAGATCAGGCTCTTAAAGTGATGTGTCTTAAAAGGGCAACCATTTAGAGTGGAGCCAGTTTACAATTACAATTATAGACACTGGGCATTTACTCACAGAGGGGTCTCCTTACAATGAGCGATTTTTGCATGTGAGCTATAATATATATAAGGTTACTAATAGTACAACTCTAAACCTGTCTTGTAAAAGATGTAAGCTTGTTAGTAACGTTACTATAGACCAAGCTATTAAGTGATGTGTCTTAAAAGGGCAACCACATAGAGTGGAGCCAGTGTACAATTACAGACACTGTCTATACAGGTGCCTTGATAACACAGTGCTCCATACGGTGAATGTTAACTTTGATTTGTAAAGTGCAAACCTGTTATTCATGTGATGTGTTGTGTCTCAAAAAGGCAATCACTGAGTGTGACTAGCTCACCATCATAGACACTTAGCCCTATATACGTGTCGATATGTATGTATGTATGTATGTATGTATGTATGTATGTATGTATATATATATATATATATATATATATACGGATTAACAGCAACATATGTACACTGATATGTGTTTACTGTAGTAATATATTTACATACATTGATGAGTCACGAGTATCCGTGTGTACATGTATATAGATAGATATAAATGACCTGTAGTCTCCTGTGAAAGCAATTTATATTCAAACCAGCAAACCAACAAACTAGATCCTGTTCACACAGTCAGCATGCCAAACCTCTGCATCTTTGTGTAGTTCCGTGCACTGTAACACTACACATTTTTAATGTCTATGTTGTATGTCTATAATTTTTTGCATCTAATCTTAAATAAAAACTTTCTATTCATAATATGTGGAATTACTCCAGTCTTTTTCTTGAAAACACTGCTTATTTCTCTGCAGGGTGGGCACCGGACCCCTAACCCTGCCAGGCCCGGTTACAGTCGTGATCTCTGCGACCGCTATCGTTACGCCCCGGGCTCTGAGTCTTCTATATATTCTATAAATGTCTGTCTATATGGCCATCTGTGTGCAATGTTTTTTCTAGGTCACTACTATAGCATTACATGTATTATAACATTACCACCAGTGCCCCATATCTAGACTATACCAGTAACACTCCTCTGTTTTATCATAGGACTACGTATTCTACGTCATGGAATATCTCAGTGGAGGAGACCTTAGACACTTCCTGATACGCAATGCCCCACTTCCTATTCCAGCCATCAGGTAAGACACAACATGGATATATTAGATGAAGCTGATAGTTGTCAGGAACAATCCGGCTTTATGTCATTATTAGTCTCGTAGTTTAGTGGTTGAAATGATGGATGTTGTTTGCTTTATCATATTTTCTCATTAGATTTATTGCCGCTGAGCTGATCTGTGGGCTGCAGTTTCTCCACTCCAGAGGCATCATACACAGGTAAGTGCAGCACGTCTTCTTCTGTGTAGACTTGGTATAAACACTTCTATACCCTCATCCTCATGCCCCCTGTAGACACTTGATATTTCAGGCCATAATACATCATCAGCCCGGCTAATATAACAATTATCACATTTTATAAACTCTTTCCTTTACCAGAGACCTAAAACCAGAGAACATTTTACTGGACAGCACCGGTCACTTGAAGATTGCTGATTTCGGTCTGGCCGCAACGAACATCTTTGGCGATACAAAAACTTCAGATTGTGTTGGAACCTATATATACAGGGCTCCTGAGGTGAGGAATTATCTACATGTCCCTGAGTTATCCCTGTGTACAAGGCTGGACATCTCCATGTCTTCTGCTGGCTGAACAATGTTCTTATTGTCTTTTTCATGTCTTCACAGATTTTTCTAGAGAAGCCCTACAACACAGCAGTGGACTGGTTCTCTGCTGGTGTGGTGTTATATGAGATGGCTATTGGTGGACATCCATTCTATAAAGGTGGATTTCAACGGACCGCCACTAAAGCAATAATCAATGATGATCCCGTCTTCCCAAAGAAATTGGACCCCCAACTAAAAGCCATCATTAAGGGGGTGAGTATAAAGACACATCTCAGTAATACAGCAGATGTACTGTATGCAATAAAATACACAATGAAAATGTTGGATGACTAGAAACTGAATAATCTTCTTTATTATATCTTCCCAGCTCCTGGAGAAGTCGCCAGAAAGTCGGCAAAAATTTGTTGACAATATCAGGGATCATCCATTCTTTACAGAGATTAACTGGACAGATATAGAGGAATCCAGAGCGTGTCCACCATTCCAGCTACCCCCTGTAAGTAAAAGACCCTGACAAGATGTGGCACAAGTACATTTCTGTTGTGTTTCTTCTTTATGAACACTGATTCTTGTATCTTCCCTCCGCAGCAAGAAGTGATGACTTTATATAAAATGCATCATGTCTCGTCATTCATCAAAACAAATAAACCACCAATAGCTGAAGAAGATCAAAAACTCTTTGGTGGATTCACATTTGCTAGTGATGGATGGAAGGTCATAAAACCGATACCAAAACCTGCAAAAACCCATCGCAGGTGAGTCAGTGTAAATGGGACGGGGATAGGGGGGTTTCATAGACCCCTCCATAACTTTATGGATCTATCAACAGGGTCTAGTGTGGAATCCATTTGCTTTTAGTCTGCGGGTGGTTTTCCCTCCGGACGGCCCCATTTCATGTGTCTTATTGGGACATAAGAATCCTTTCTAACCTATTATCTTTCCCAGCAGGACATTTGGCAGTATTCTGAAGGACGCCTTCCATGGGATCTGGAGGAGGATAAAACGCTGGAAGTGAACAGCTCTGAGAACTGCTGTTCACCGGTTCCTATTCCACCAGCACTAGGAGTATCCAAAGGGCCGTGACCTGCAGTGTAGCCACATCCACTCCTCTGCCCCACCATAATCAGGGCTAGGGGTTATTGCTGCATCTGCAGTGTCTGAATACAAGAAGAAGCTGGAGACCATGAACATCCTACCAGGAGTCAATAATATGACCGTGCACCAGCATTTCACGAAAACATGTTGCCTTCTGCCACACAGGAAAGGGCACTTATCCGTAGGCCATGGAGCTGTAGACCATGACAATCCTACCAGGAGTCAATAATATGACCGTGGACCAGCACTACAAAACAACATGCTGACTTGTGATTCCAGGGAAGGGCTCTTATCCTTAGGCCATGGAGCTGTACACCATGAAAATCCTACCAGGAGTCAATAATATGACCGTGGACCAGCATTTCACGACAACATGTTGCCTTGTGCCCACAGTAAAGGGCACTTATCCTTTGGCCATGGAGCTGTAGACCATGACAATCCTACCAGGAGTCAATAATATGACCGTGAACCAGCACTACTAGACAATATGTTGCCTTGTGCCCCCAGGGAAGGGCACTTATCCGTAGGCCATGGCTCCCTAGAGGTTTCCCCCACAGGGGGTTTTTCCTCTCCTGAGTGCCGATGGATAAATACAACAAGAAAATGGCAACTTATAGTCTTTTTGCCCTCGGTGAAGCTCACACGACTAGTGACAGAGAGGAACCTAAGATTTTTAAAAGATATTTAACAGCAATAAACAAAACCATTCACCATCATGTGCTAGTAGTAGTAGTAGATTTATTTTATATCTTCATGGATAAGTATTTTACATTCCACCCCTTAAGAGCACAGGGTGCATGTAATGTGGTGGTAACGTGTATACACTTTTCACTGATACCATTTTGGATTATATCAAACTGTCTGGTCAATTTTTAAACCTGTTTTTGGAGGGGTGAAGGAAGGAAGAAATGATTTTCTGGTGTTTTGGGGGGTTTTCATTTGTGCAGGAGAGATAATATGTAAGTGCTATAGTTTTAAGTGGTTACAGGTACAGCAATTCCAGCTATTATAGATAAAGGTGTACAGTGCAGATACACGTCAGGCTGAGCTCCTGGTGACTATCGCTCACTGCTTCACTCTTCCTGGCTACAGTTTTGAAAAATGTCTTCCATTATTCTGTTTTATTCATAACAGATCAAGCAGGGAATAACACCTTGGTATAAATCCGCCTTCACTCCCCAGATTTCCATACGATAACACCTGTCCGTTCCTAAGGTGACACTTCCACTGGCTACCAGGTGAATGGCCTTGGCATGCTAGAAGAAGAAAAGGTTGGATCTCACTGGGTATAAATCAATCCTTTATTTCAATGTTAAAAAAAAAAAAAAAAAAAAAAATTTTTTATGATAGGTACAGTTTGGAATGTTTAGTGCTGTAGTGCACATTTGGTGCTGGCTTTTTGTTTTTTCTTCATAGAAGAAGAAAAGGTTGGATCTCACTGGGTATAAATCAATCCTTTATTTCAATGTTAAAAGTCAGTGGGAAGGAGAATGTGGGGTGCTGTGGACGATGGCGGCCGTTTGCGCGTGTCCTCGCGTTTCAACAGGTCCCAACCTCTTACCAACCTTTTCTTTCTTCTAACATGATTGGAATTTGTTACGAATTTTGGTTTGAGCACCACTGAGGGTGTTACACTCCCACAGACAGCCTAACAGGCACAATAACAGAACACATTCTTTTCAGACCATGAAAATCCTACCAGGAGTCAATAATATGACCGCGGACCAGCATTTCTGGATGACATGTTGCCTCGTGCCCCCAGGGAAGGGCACTTATCCTTAGACCATGGTTCCCTAGAGGTTTCCCCCACAGGGGTATTTCCTCTCCTGAGTGCCGATGGATAAACACAACACGAAAATGGCAACTTATCGTCCTCTACCCTCAGTGGAGCTCACACCACTAGTGGTACAGAGGAACCTAAGATTATATTTACCAGTAATAAACTGGACCATTCACCATCATATACTAGTAGTAGTAGATTTATTTTCTATCTCCATGGAGAAATATATTTACAGTTACTCGCTTAAGAGCACAGAGTGCATGTAATGTGGTGATAACTTGTATTCACTTTTCATTGGTATTATTTTGGGTACAGCAGACATTTTGGATAATTTTAAATCTGTTTTTGGAGGGCGGGAAGAAGAAAGAAATGCCTTACTGGTACATTGTTTGAGTTTTTTATATTATTAATTACTGACAAGAAATAATGTCTACATTTTATAGTTCTGGTTGTTACAGGTGCTTTAAAAGCAATTATTATACATAAAGGTCATACCCACTAAAACAATAAAAAAAAAACCTGTTTTTAAAAGTTAAAAAGAAAAGGAATTATCTCTTCTTTACTCATTTAAAAAAATAAATAAAAAGGAATATTTGTTATTGTCTATAAATGTTTTACCGATCAAAATATAAAATGAATGAAATACATGATAAATGCTGTAAAGAGAACAAAAATGAAAAGCCCCCTGTGACACCAGTCACTACTAACAGACGGGCCGTGAGGGAGGATAGTGAAGAGGTTCAGGGTCAGTACCAAGAGGGATCGTAATAGACAAAGGGAAAATAGAAAAGCTTAGTCCGGTCACTGTCTGAGGTCAAAGTATCAGGAAGGTAACGGCTCAATACAAAGTCAAATGGGTGAATCCAAGATCTGCAATGGAGACCAAAACTCAGAGAACCACACATCACTTGAGCAAAGTTACAATTACCAATGGCCTGACCATTGTCAGAATGCTAATTAGCCATGTAATCACCCAGAACAGACGATAACTGGAAGAGATCCCACAGACTCAGCTCAATAGGACGTCAGAGCTGACATCCATAATACTCATGCCTCTGCCTCAGATTGGACAATTGAGCTGTCACTCACAATCCTGAGAGGTCCGCAAACCCTTGATCCCATAGGGCGGCAGAGTTGTCTTTCACAGCATTCATTGAACACGGTGAATGGTGGAATCGTGACAGTACAACCTCTTCTATGTAGGCCACCGGACCCCCAGGATTCCCAAGAAACCTACGATGGGAAGCCCTGACCAACCGATTGACCTCCTGCTTAGCCGCAACGAAAAATCTTACAATTTTATGAAACAATTAATTTGTCCTTTCAGTCTGACCATTGGTTTCCAGGTAGTAAGCAGAGGAAAATTACAAATCAATCAGTAATTTCTTACAAAATTCTATCCAGAATTTGTAGACAAATTGCGCCTTCTATCAGATTCAATGTTCAAAGGGATTCCATGCAATTTCACCATGATTTATAGACAACGTGGGAAATGATTCAGTATTCAGTAAAGGAATAAAATGAGCCTATTTACTGAATCGGACAACTACCACCTAAATCACAGTTTTCCTTCCAGACAAAGGCAAAACCATGGTCATCAACAGAGATCAAAATACAAATCAGACCAAGAAAAAGTATTGAACACATGAAGAAAGAGAAGTGCAAATAGCCATGGAAAATCATCAAAACCACCATCAAAATCTATCAGTGATTATAATCAGTCCTGCCATTTAGTGAAAAATAATATCAGCTGGTTCAACTGATGGCCAATAACAAGGTGTCTCACTACCATGGTGCAACACAAAAAAAAATATTTTATGATGGGTAAAAGCAGTGAGTTGGCTTCAGACTTTCGCAACCCTATTGTTACAAAACATATTTATGGCATTGCATACAGAATAATTTCTAAACTACTGAAGGCTCTAGAGAGGACTGTTGGGGACATAATTCGAAGTGTAAAACACATAATTTCACCATAAACTGGCCACAACCAGGTCCTCCCTGCAAGATTTGTCCAAGCGCCATGGACAACCTGTGAATAGCTACTGAAAGTTGTGGAATCAGCAAGTACAAAATAATGCATTCACCACTTAAGGCTATGTGCGCACCGGGAAATGGAATTTTCTTGAGAAAATTCCGCATGCTCTCAAAGATTACCGCACCCGCGGGTTGGGATGTGCTTTATTGCATTCAATGCAATAAAGCACATTGAAAAAAAACAACAAAAAAACATTTAATTCCGAGATAGTAGATAGACATAAGAATAGATAGAGGGATAGATAGATAGACAGATAGAGGGATAGATAGATCGATGGATAGAGGACAGATCGCTGCATTTCCCACGGTCGGCAGTGAGTTCACATTACCGGCCGTGGGAAATGACCGGTAATTACCTCTGCTGTCTGCTGCTTTCATTCAGCGCTGTGTCTGTGACAGTCGCGGCTGGATGTAAGCAGCGCAGGACCTGTGGATTACGCCGGAGCTTTGGTGTGGGAGGGGTTAATAAAATGGTGAACGAGGCTTGTTTGTTTTATTTAAAATAAAGGATTTTTCGGTGTCTGTGTTTTATTCACTTTACTTACGGGTTGATCATGTTAGCTGTCACATAGACGCTGCCATGATCAAGCCTGGAGTTAATGGCGGTGATCCACCATCATTAACCCCTTGTATTACCCTGCTGCCACTGCTACACGGCGGCAGGAAGAGCCGAGGACACGCCGGTGCTGCCGCATAATGCATGCGACAGTGCCGGGGCAGCTGCGGCTGATATTCTCGGCTGAGGGAGGGGGAGTGAGGCGGGGGACATTAACCCTGCCCTTCGCCCTCCCCAGCCTGAGAATACCGGGCCGCCGCCGCTGTGTGCTTACCTCGGCTGGACGGTGAATATACAGCGGAGCCCACGTTCTTTGTTTTCCATATTTCCGTTTTCTTTCTATGTGTGTTCTATGTGTCTATGTCTGTGATGTCTGTATGTCCATGTGATGTGTGTGTGTTTGCTCTCTGCTCCGCTTCCTCTTCCTGTAATGACATCACTTCCCTGCAAAACCGCAGACAGGCGATGTACATTACCGGAGGTAAACCGCGAAATACCGCAGGGAATAACGCAGGAAAACGCAGTGAACCGCACAGAATTTGCTTCCTGCGTTATTCCCTGCGGGATTTCACGATTACATTGGAGTCAATGGAGTGAAATCCCGCAGCGACGTGCGGAAAAGAAGTGACATGCAATTATTTTTGCTGCGGGAATCCCGCAGCAAAACATGCAGCTGTCAAACTCCGCCCAGTGCGCACAGAATTTTTTTTGCCCATAGGTTTTGCTGGTGATTCACTGCAGAGATGTTATGAACATTTTCTGCAGCGAAACATGCAGCAAAACCGCAAAAAATCCGCGGCAAAATCCGGTAAGTGCACACATAGCCTAAGACTCCACTGCTGAACAAAAAACAGGTTCAAGCCATTTAAAGTTTGCTCAGCAACACTTAGACATACAAACATTAAGACCATACCGAATATCCACATAAATCTAGACTTTATCATAATTTCTACATATCCATGAAAACATTTATATATGTGGATTATCAGGATTGTCAGGACAATCGCAATTTATAGGTAGAGCAAAAGGAGAAGAAGGGAATTTTGTTTACTTACCGTAAATTCCTTTTCTTCTAGCTCCAATTGGGAGACCCAGACAATTGGGGTGTATAGCTTCTGCCTCCGGAGGCCACACAAAGTATTACACTCAAAAGTGTAAAGCCCCTCCCCTTTTGCCTATACACCCCCCGTGCCTCACGGGCTCCTCAGTTTTGGTGCAAAAGCAAGAAGGAAGAAAAGTTATAAATTGGTTTAAAGTAAATTCAGTCCGAAGAAATTTCGGAGAACTGAAACCATTGAACAGGAACAACATGTGTACATAAATAACAACAGCCCGAAGGGAACAGGGGCGGGTGCTGGGTCTCCCAATTGGAGCTAGAAGAAAAGGAATTTACGGTAAGTAAACAAAATTCCCTTCTTCTTCGTCGCTCCATTGGGAGACCCAGACAATTGGGACGTCCAAAAGCAGTCCCTGGGTGGGTAAAGTAAAACCTCGAGATAGAGCCGTAAAACGGCCCCTTCCTACAGGTGGGCAACCGCCGCCTGAAGGACTCGCCTACCTAGGCTGGCATCTGCCGAAGCATAGGTATGCACCTGATAGTGTTTCGTGAAAGTGTGCAGGCTCGACCAGGTAGCTGCCTGACACACCTGCTGAGCCGTAGCCTGGTGCCGCAAAGCCCAGGACGCACCCACGGCTCTGGTAGAATGGGCCCTTAGCCCTGAGGGAACCGGAAGCCCAGAAGATCGGTAAGCTTCTAGAATAGGTTCCTTGATCCACCGAGCCAGGGTTGATTTGGAAGCCTGTGACCCTTTACGCTGGCCAGCGACAAGGACAAAGAGTGCATCCGAGCGGCGCAGGGGCGCCGTACGAGAAATGTAGAGTCTGAGTGCTCTCACCAGATCTAACAAGTGCAAATCCCTTTCACATTGGTGAACTGGATGAGGACAAAAAGAGGGTAAGGAGATATCCTGATTGAGATGAAAGGGGGATACCACCTTAGGGAGAAATTCCGGAACCGGACGCAGAACCACCTTGTCCTGGTGAAACACCAGGAAAGGGGCTTTGCATGACAGCGCTGCTAGCTCAGACACTCTCCGAAGTGATGTGACTGCTACTAGGAAGGCCACTTTCTGCGAAAGGCGTGAGAGAGGAATATCCCTCATTGGCTCGAAAGGTGGTTTCTGAAGAGCCATCAGCACCCTGTTCAGATCCCAGGGTTCTAACGGCCGCTTGTAAGGAGGGACTATGTGACAAACCCCCTGCAGGAACGTGCGTACCTGTGGAAGTCTGGCTAGGTGCTTCTGAAAAAACACAGAGAGCGCTGAGACTTGTCCCTTAAGGGAGCCGAGCGACAAACCTTTTTCCAATCCGGATTGAAGGAAGGAAAGAAAAGTGGGCAAGGCCAATGGCCAGGGAGAAAAACCCTGATCAGAGCACCAAGATAAGAATATCCTCCACGTCCTGTGGTAGATCTTGGCGGACGTTGGTTTCCTAGCCTGTCTCATAGTGGTAATGACCTCTTGAGATAACCCTGAAGACGCTAGGATCCAGGACTCAATGGCCACACAGTCAGGTTGAGGGCCGCAGAATTCAGATGGAAAAACGGTCCTTGAGACAGCAAGTCTGGTCGGTCTGGTAGTGCCCACGGTTGGCCCACCGTGAGATGCCACAGACCCGGGTACCACGACCTCCTCGGCCAGTCTGGAGCGACGAGGATGGCGCGGCGGCAGTCGGACCTGATCTTGCGTAACACTCTGGGCAACAGTGCCAGAGGAGGAAACACATAAGGGAGTTGAAACTGTGACCAATCCTGAACTAAAGCGTCTGCCGCCAGAGCTCTGTGATCTTGAGACCGTGCCATGAATGTCGGGACCTTGTGGTTGTGCCGGGACGCCATTAGGTCGACGTCCGGCATCCCCCAGCGGCAACAGATCTCCTGAAACACGTCCGGGTGAAGGGACCATTCCCCTGCGTCCATGCCCTGGCAACTGAGAAAGTCTGCTTCCCAGTTTTCTACGCCCGGGATGTGAACTGCGGATATGGTGGAGGCTGTGGCTTGCACCCATAGCAGAATCCGCCGGACGTCCTGGAAGGCTTGCCGACTGCGTGTTCCGCCTTGGTGGTTGATGTATGCCACCGCTGTGGAGTTGTCCGACTGAATTCGGATCTGCTTGCCTTCCAGCCACGGCTGGAATGCCTTTAGGGCAAGATACACTGCCCTTATCTCCAGAACATTGATCTGAAGGGAGGACTCTGTTAGAGTCCAGGTTCCCTGAGCCCTGTGGTGGAGAAAGACCGCTCCCCACCCTGACAGGCTCGCGTCCGTCGTGACCACCGCCCAGGATGGGGGCAGGAAGGATTTCCCCTTCGACAGAGAAGTGGGAAGAAGCCACCACTGAAGAGAAGCCTTGGCTGCCCGAGAAAGAGAGACGTTCCTGTCGAGGGACGTCGACTTCCTGTCCCATTTGTGGAGAATGTCCCATTGAAGTGGACGCAGATGAAACTGCGCAAAAGGAACTGCCTCCATGGCTGCTACCATCTTCCCTAGGAAGTGCATGAGGCGCCGCAAGGGGTGTGACTGGCCTTGAAGGAGAGATTGCACCCCTGTCTGTAGTGAACGCTGTTTGTCCAGCGGAAGCTTCACTATCGCTGAGAGAGTATGAAACTCCATGCCAAGATATGTCAGTGATTGGGCCGGTGTCAGATTTGACTTTGGAAAATTGATGATCCACCCGAAACTCTGGAGAGTCTCCAGAGCAATGTTCAGGCTGTGTTGGCATGCCACTTGAGAGGGTGCCTTGACAAGCAGATCGTCTAAGTAAGGGATCACTGAGTGTCCCTGAGAGTGCAGAACTGCTACTACTGTTGCCATGACCTTGGTGAAGACCCGTGGGGCTGTCGCCAAGCCGAAAGGCAGTGCCACGAACTGAAGGTGTTCGTCCTCTATGGCGAAACGCAGGAAGCGCTGATGCTCTGGAGCAATCGGTACGTGGAGATAAGCATCTTTGATGTCGATTGATGCTAGGAAATCTCCTTGGGACATTGAGGCGATGACTGAGCGGAGCGATTCCATCCGGAACCGCCTGGTTTTTACATGTTTGTTGAGCAGTTTTAGGTCCAGAACAGGACGGAAGGATCCGTCCTTTTTTGGCACCACGAACAAGTTGGAGTAAAAACCGTGACCCTGTTGCTGAAAAGGAACAGGGATCACCACTCCTTCTGCCTTCAGAGTGCACACCGCCTGAAGAAGAGCATCGGCTCGCTCGGGGGGCGGAGATGTTCTGAAGAACCGAGTCGGAGGACGAGAGCTGAACTCTATCCTGTAACCGTGAGACAGAATGTCTCTCACCCAACGGTCTTTTACCTGTGGCAGCCAGGCGTCGCAAAAGCGGGAAAGCCTGCCACCGACCGAGGATGCGGTGTGAGGAGGCCGAAAGTCATGAGGAGGCCGCTTTGGGAGCGGTTCCTCCGGCGGTCTTTTGAGGACGTGACTTAGACCGCCATGAATCGGAGTTCCTCTGATCCTTCTGAGGCCTTTTGGACGAGGAGAATTGAGACCTGCCCGCGGACCGAAAGGACCGAAACCTCGATTGTACCTTCCGTGGTTGAGGTCTGTTTGGTTTGGACTGGGGTAAGGATGAGTCCTTTCCCTTGGATTGTTTAATGATTTCATCCAATCGCTCACCAAACAGACGGTCGCCAGAAAATGGCAACCCGGTTAAGAACTTTTTGGAAGCAGAGTCTGCCTTCCATTCACGTAGCCACATGGCCCTGCGGACTGCCACCGAATTGGCGGATGCTACCGCCGTACGGCTCGCAGAGTCCAGGACAGCATTAATGGCGTAGGACGCAAACGCCGACGCCTGAGAGGTTAAGGACACCACTTGCGGAGCAGACGTACGTGTGACTGCATTAATCTGCGCATGACAAGCTGAGATAGCTTGGAGTGCCCATACGGCTGCGAATGCTGGAGCAAAAGACGCGCCGATAGCTTCATAGATGGATTTCAACCAGAGCTCCATCTGTCTGTCAGTGGCATCTTTGAGTGAAGCCCCATCTTCCACTGCAACTATGGATCTAGCCGCCAGTCTGGAGACTGGAGGATCCACCTTGGGACACTGAGCCCAGCCCTTGACAACGTCAGGGGGGAAGGGATAACGTGTATCCTTAAGGCGCTTGGAAAAACGCTTATCTGGACAAGCTCTGTGTTTCTGGACTGCCTCTCTGAAGTCAGAGTGATCCAGAAACGTACTCAATGTACGCTTGGGAAACCTGAAACGGAATTTCTCCTGCTGAGAAGCTGACTCCTCAATTGGAGGAGCTGGGGGAGAAATATCCAACACCTGATTGATGGTCGCTATAAGGTCATTCACTATGGCGTCACCTTCCGGTGTATCTAGGTTGAGAGCGGCCTCAGGATCAGAATCCTGATCTGCTACCTCCGCTTCATCATCCAGAGAGTCCTCTTGCTGAGACCCCGAACAGTGTGATGAAGTCGAGGGAATTTCCCAGCGAGCCCGCTTAGGCGGCCTGGGACTGCGGTCCGTGTCAGAGACCTCACCCTGGGACCTATGGGTCACCCCAGGAGCACTTTGCTGCTCCAACTGAGGGGGGCCTGGGGTCAATGATTCAACAGTGCCCGTGGCCTGAGTCACCGGTCTGGACTGTAAGGCTTCTAGTATCTTAGCCGACCATTTATCCATACTCTCAGACAGTTTGTCAGCAAATACTGCAAACTCCGTCCCTGTCACCTGGACAGTGGTAGCAGGTGGTTCCACCTGGGCCACCAGTAGCAGAGGCTCCGGCTGAGTAAGTGCCACAGGGGCCGAGCATTGCACACAATGAGGATCGGTGGAACCTGCCGGTAGTATAGCCGAACATGAGGTACAGGTTGCAAAGTAAGCCTGTGCTTTGGCACCCTTGCTTTTTGCGGACGACATGCTGTTGTCTCCTCTGAGTACAATCCAGGAGGGTATATAGCCAAAAATCAACAGTGCGACCGTACAGTGTAAATGTATAGCATATAAGCATATATATATATGTACACTTCGGCACTCAGTGGGGCCAGCACCTAGGTGCTGCTTACCGACCGCTCAAAACGGTTGTGTGATCACCAGATTCCCTGCCTGGGCCTCCCAGAGCCGTGTTGTCTCTCCTGTCCAGCGTCAGAAGTGCTGACAGGAATGGCTGCCGGCGTTCTGTGTGGAGGAGGGGGCCGTGGGCGTGCCCTAGAAAGTGCGGGAATCTGATGCCCCACTGTGCTGAGTGAGGGGGGAGGAGGATACAAAGTATGCTCCAGCCCACAGCGCTGACGTCCTGTGCAGCGTCCCGCCCTTCCCCTGACTGGCAGGCCTGGGGGCGGGAATATGCGATACTAGGCCGCAAAAGCCGGGGACTAAAGTTATAAGCGCGGCCGGCAAATAAGCGCTGCCGGCGCGGTAGTCCCCGGCGCACTAACACACCCAGCAGTGCTGCAGTGTGTATGGCACAAGCGCTCCATGCGCGGTCCCCCAGGGGGACACAGAGTACCTCACAGTAGCAGGGCCTTGTCCCTGACGATACCCGGCTCCTGTCCAGCAGATTCCCCAGGGGCTGCGGAGGGAGCACGGTCCCAGTGCCTGGAGACCGATTAGGATCCCACTTCACCCAGAGCCCATTAAGGGATGGGGAAGGAAAACAGCATGTGGCTCCTGCCTATGTACCCGCAATGGGTACCTCAACCTTAACCGCACCGCCGACCAGAGTGGGGTGAGAAGGGAGCATGCTGGGGGCCCTGTTATGGGCCCTCTTTTCTTCCATCCGACATAGTCAGCAGCTGCTGCTGACTAAGATGTGGAGCTATGCGTGGATGTCAGCCTCCTTCGCACAAAGCATAAAAACTGAGGAGCCCGTGAGGCACGGGGGGTGTATAGGCAGAAGGGGAGGGGCTTTACACTTTTGAGTGTAATACTTTGTGTGGCCTCCGGAGGCAGAAGCTATACACCCAATTGTCTGGGTCTCCCAATGGAGCGACAAAGAAAAAGGCGATCAAACAGTCCATTAGTGTACAAAATTTATTTTATTGTCAGGTGAAGGTAAAAAACACTGACCTTCTAACAATACTTGCACCTTTTCACTATATAGTATATCAGGTAATAACATCAATGAATTCCTTTATAGCGCTAATTGGATTACGGATAGCCTGAGTAGATTATAATCTGTATTCCCTTATAGCTGGTGTCACACTAAACGACAGCGACAACGACGTCGCTGTTACGTCACCATTTTCGGTGACGTAACAGCGACCTTGTAAGTCGCTGTTATGATCGCTGCTTAGCTGTCAAACACAGCAGAAGCAGCGATCATAACGTCGCTGTGCTACATGTGCAGAGAGCAGGGAGCCGCGCTTAGCGCTGGCTCCTTGCTCTCCTGCAGCACACATCGGGTTAATTAACCCGATGTGTGCTGCAGCTACATGTCACAGTGCAGAGAGCAGGGAGCCGCGCGCACTGCTTAGCGCTGGCTCCTTGCTCTCCTTGCTACAGTATACATCGGGTTAATTACCCGATGCATACTGCAGCCACATGTCACAGTGCAGGAGCCGGCGCTGGCAGCAAGAGCGGAGGCTGGTAACCAGCGTAAACATCGGGTAACCAGGGAAAGGTCTTCCCTTGGTTACCCGATGTTTACGCTGGTTACAGCTTACCGCAGCTGCCAGTGCCGGCTCCTGATCGCTTCATTTCGTCGCTCTCTCGCTGTCACACACAGCGATGTGTGTGTCACAGCGGGAGAGTGACGACCAAAAAATGAAGCTGGACATTCAGCAACGACCGGCGACCTCACAGCAGGGGCCAGGTCGTTGCTGGATGTCACACACAGCGACAGCGACGGGACGTCGCTGCAACGTCACAGAAAATGGTGACGTAGCAGCGACGTCGTTGTCGTCGTCGTTATGTGTGACACCAGCTTATGGGTCATCTTGAGTTTTCCTGCTGTGGCTGTAATTGAATGCTGAAGCTTGCAGTGCTGCTTTAATTGCATCACATAGATATATGTTAAATCTTCATGTTATAGTATTATTGGATTTATAGGGCTGTTACACTAATCCTTGAGCCTCACAACTGTATAAATATATAATATTAATGGAGTGGTTATACTGACATCTTAAATCCTCCCTTGGGATAAATGTAATTATTGGGCTTGTGTAGCCGCCTGAATAAATCTATATATATCTTGTGGCAAGATTTATATTTAGCGCTGATTAATCATCTGTAAATTTTTGCGGTCCTATGCTGATTTTTTCTAATTATACCTGCTAATTTGCGCTGGTATTATTATTTGGGCAATGTCTGCAGGTTACATTGATACAGCAGATGTATGGACATGATCAAAATTATACACCTATAGCAGGATGTACTATCATCATATTATATCTATGTTTGATATAAAAATATATGACTGCCGTTTTTAATCTATAGGATATACCTTCTGGAGGTTGCATAATACTAATCTGGCGGCTGTATCATGTCATATATAATATATGATACTCTCCTGGAAAACCAATGACTATATGATAATAATTATAGGTGGATTTGCCCAGTTAAATTGTTTTTATGGTTTTTTACCTTCACCTGACAATAAAATAAATTTTGTACACTAATGGACTGTTTGATCGCCTTTTTCTCCTTTTGTTTTCAGCAACACTTAGACAAGCCTGTGAAATACTGGGAGAATATAGTCTGCTCAGATGAGACCAAAATTGAAGTCATAATACACACCATGTTTGGAGGCCAAAAGGCAGCACTGCATATCACCCCAAAAAACACCATACCAACAGTGAAGTTTCGAGGTGGGACCATCATGGTATGGGGCCATTTTCCAGCACACGGGCACTGAAAACCTCGTATAATTTAAGGAAGGATGAATGGATAATTGCACTGAAATATTATTTTTAAAAATATGACACAATCTACCAGGATGATGAAGATGAAACAAGGGTGGATATTTGAACAAGAAAATGATACCAATCACACAGCCAAGGAAAGTCTCAATTGGTTTCTGGGAAAGAAAAAGCTGCTAGAATGGCCGAGCCGATCACCGGAGCTTAATCTAATGGAAATAGAAAATTTATGGAAGGACCTAAAGCACCTGGGATCTTCAGGATGTGAAATGTTTGTGTTTAAGAATGGCCAAAATCCCACCTGAGCAATGCAGGACACTAGTGTCTCTGTACAGGATTTGCCTTGAATCTTCATCACCTACAAAGGCTTATGTACGAAGTGGTTAATAAATTTCAGTAAGCGTGTTCAATACTTTTTCCCTGTGTCATTTCTCATTATTAGAGTAAAAAAAGAGATAAGCACGCATAGGATGATACAATATAAGGTAAAAAAATTTAGGGAGAGTTGAAGGTTGTGCATGTCACAACTCAATTATATGCTCACTGACAATATAGCTGCCGCAGTCACACTTGTGGATAGAAGAAAATCTTAATCTGCAAAGATATTGAGGAGTAAAAGATGGATGGATTCTGGTTGACCACGCTGCTGCTGGAAAAGAAGGAAATTTTGTTTGCTTACCGTAAATTCCTTTTCTTCTAGCTCCTATTGGGAGACCCAGACAATTGGGTGTATAGCCACACAAAGTATTACACTTTAAAAAGTATAACCCCTCCCCTCTGCCTATACACCCTCCCGTGGATCACGGGCTACTCAGTTTTGGTGCAAAAGCAGGAAGGAGAAAACTTATAAATTGGTCTAGGGTAAATGCAATCCGAAGGATGTTCGGAGAACTGAAACCATGAACCAAAAGAACAATTCAACATGAACAACATGTGTACACAAAAGAACAACCAGCCCGAAGGGCACAGGGGTGGGTGCTGGGTCTCCCAATAGGAGCTAGAAGAAAAGGAATTTACAGTAAGTAAACAAAATTCCCTTGTTCTTTGACGCTCCATTGGGAGACCCAGACAATTGGGACGTCCAAGAGCAGTCCCTGGGTGGGTAAAAGAATACCTCGATAAAAAGAGCCGAAAACGGCCCCCTCTTACAGGTGGGCAACCGCTGCCTGAAGGACTCGCCTACCTAGACTGGCGTCTGCCGAAGCATAGGTATGCACTTGATAGTGTTTCGTGAAAGTGTGCAGACTAGACCATGTAGCTGCCTGACACACCTGCTGAGCCGTCGCCCGGTGCCGCAATGCCCAGGACGCACCCACGGCTCTGGTAGAATGGGCTTTCAGCCCTGAAGGGAGCGGAAGCCTGGAAGAACGGTAGGCCTCGACAATCGGTTCCTTGATCCACCGAGCCAAGGTTGACTTGGAGGCCTGAGAGCCCTTACGCTGGCCAGCGACAAGGACAAAGAGCGCATCTGAACGGCGCAGGGGCGCCGTGCGAGACACGTAGAACCGGAGTGCTCTCACTAGATCCAAAGAGTGCAAATCCTTTTCACATTGGTGAATTGGATTAGGGCAAAAGGAAGGCAAGGAGATATCCTGATTGAGATGAAAAGGGGATACTACCTTAGGGAGAAAATCCGGGACAGGACGCAGAACCACCTTATCCTGGTGAAAAACCAGGAAGGGGGCTTTGCATGACAGCGCTGCAAGCTCAGACACTCTCCGAAGTGATGTGACTGCCACTAGGAAGGCCACCTTCTGCGAAAGACGTGAGAGAGAGACATCCCGCAGCGGCTCGAAAGGTGGTTTTTGAAGAGCCGTTAGGACCCTGTTAAGATCCCAGGGTTCCAGCGGACGTTTGTAAGGTGGGACCATGTGGCAAACCCCCTGCAGGAACGTGCGGACCTGCGGAAGCCTAGCTAGACGCTTTTGAAAAAACACGGAGAGCGCCGATACTTGGCCCTTGAGAGAGCCGAGGGACAAACCCTTGTCCATTCCAGATTGAAGGAATGAAAGAAAAGTGGGTAAGGCAAACGGCCATGGAGGAAAACCGTTATTAGCGCACCAGGATAGGAAGATTTGCCAAGACCTGTAATAGATCTTGGCGGACGTTGGCTTCCTGGCCTGTCTCATGGTGGCAATGACATCCTGAGATAACCCTGAAGACGCTAGGAGCCAGGACTCAATGGCCACACAGTCAGGTTGAGGGCCACAGAATTCAGATGGAAAAACGGGCCTTGTGACAGCAAGTCTGGGCGGTCTGGAAGCGCCCACGGTTGACCCACCGTGAGATGCCACAGATCCGGATACCACGACCGCCTCGGCCAGTCTGGAGCGACGAGAATGACGCGACGGCAGTCGGACCTGATCTTGCGTAGTACTCTGGGCAGCATCGCCAGAGGGGGAAACACATAAGGCAGTCGAAACTGCGACCAATCCTGGACTAAAGCGTCCGCTGCCAGAGCTCTGTGATCCTGAGACCGTGCCATGAAGGCCGGGACCTTGTTGTTGTGCCGTGACGCCATGAGATCGACGTCCGGCGTTCCCCAGCAGCGACAGATCTCTCGAAACACGTCTGGGTGCAGAGACCATTCCCCCGCGTCCATGCCCTGACGACTGAGAAAATCTGCTTCCCAGTTTTCTACGCCCGGGATGTGAACTGCGGAGATGGTGGAGCCTGTGGCTTCCACCCACTGCAGAATCCGTCGGACTTCCTGGAAGGCTTGACGACTGCGAGTGCCGCCTTGGTGGTTGATGTAGGCGACGGCAGTGGCGTTGTCCGACTGGATACGGATCTGCCTGCCCTCCAGCCACCGATGGAAAGCCAATAGGGCTAGATATACTGCCCTTATCTCCAGGATATTGATCTGAAGGGATGATTCTATCGGAGTCCAGGTTCCCTGAGCCCTGTGGTGGAGAAAAACCGCTCCCCAACCTGACAGGCTCGCGTCCGTGGTGACCACAGCCCAGGTTGGGGGTAGGAAGGATTTTCCCCGCGACAGAGAAGTGGGTAGGAGCCACCACTGAAGTGATGTTTTGGTTGCAAGGGAAAGAGAGACGTTCTTGTCAAGAGAAGCCGCACTCTTGTCCCATTTGCGGAGAATGTTCCATTGGAGTGGCCGTAGATGGAATTGCGCGAACGGGACTGCCTCTATAGCTGCCACCATCTTCCCCAGGAAGTGCATGAGGCACCTTAAGGGGTGTGACTGACTCCGAAGAAGTGATTGCACCCCTGCCTGCAGAGAAAGCTGTTTGTCGCTCGGTAGCTTGACTAACGCTTGCTGGGTATGAAACTCCATCCCAAGGTAAGTCAGTGATTGGGTCGGAGTCAACTTGGATTTCGGGAAGTTGATGATCCACCCGAACTGCTGGAGAGTCGCCAGAGCGACGGTTAGACTTTGTTGACACGCCACCCGAGAAGGGGCCCTGACTAGGAGATCGTCCAAGTAGGGGATCACCGAGTGGCCTTGAGAGTGCAGGACCGCCACGACGGATGCCATGACTTTGGTGAAAACCCGTGGGGCTGTCGCCAGGCCGAAAGGCAATGCCACGAACTGAAGGTGTTCGTCCCCGATGGCGAAACGCAGGAAACGTTGATGTTCGGGTGCGATCGGTACATGGAGATAAGCATCCTTGACCTGCGGACTGCCACGGAGTTAGCAGAGGCTACCGCCGTACGGCTAGTGGACTCCAGGACGGCGTTCATGGCGTAGGACGAAAAGGCTGACGCCTGAGAGGTCAAAGACGAAACATGCGGAGCAGAATTCCGTGTGACAGCATTAATCTCAGTCAGACAAGCCGAGATTGCTTGGAGAGCCCACACGGCTGCAAAGGCCGGGGCGAAAGACGCGCCCGTGGCCTCATAGATGGACTTCAACAAGAGCTCTATCTGTCTGTCAGTGGCATCTTTCAGGGATGAGCCATCTGCAACAGACACAACGGACCTAGCAGCCAATCTGGAGACTGGAGGATCCACCTTGGGACAGTGAGCCCAACCCTTAACGACTTCAGATGGAAAGGGGTAACGCGTGACAGTGTGACGTTTAGCAAAGCGCTTGTCCGGGACCGCTCTGGGCTTCTGGACAGCATCCCTGAAGTTAGAGTGATCAAAGAAGGGAATTTTGTTACTTACCGTAAATTCCTTTTCTTCTAGCTCCAATTGGGAGACCCAGACGATTGGGTGTATAGCTACTGCCTCCGGAGGCCACACAAAGTATTACACTAAAAAGTGTAAGGCCCCTCCCCTTCTGCATATACACCCCCCGTGGGATCACGGGCTGCTTCAGTTTTAGTGCAAAAGCAAGAAGGAGGAAAGCCAATAACTGGTTAAACAATTCAATCCGAAGGAACCTCGGAGAACTGAAACCATTCAACATGAACAACATGTGTACCCGAACAACCAAAAATCCCGAAGGAACAGGGGCGGGTGCTGGGTCTCCCAATTGGAGCTAGAAGAAAAGGAATTTACGGTAAGTAACAAAATTCCCTTCTTCTTCGGCGCTCCATTGGGAGACCCAGACGATTGGGACGTCCAAAAGCAGTCCCTGGGTGGGTAAATTAATACCTCAAGTTTGGACTGTAAAAACAGCCCTTCCCTACATGGAGGCAACCGCCGCCTGCAGGACTCTTCTACTTAGGCTGGCATCCGCCTAAGCGTAGGCATGCACCTGATAACGCTTGGTGAAGGTGTGCAGACTCGCCCAGGTAGCCGCCTGGCACACCTGCTGAGCCGTAGCCTGGTGCCGTAATGCCCAGGACGCACCCACGGCTCTGGTAGAATGGGCCTTCAGCCCTGATGGAACCGGAAGCCCAGCAGAACGGTAGGCTTCAAGAATTGGTTCCTTGATCCATCGAGCCAGGGTGGATTTGGAAGCCTGCGACCCTTTGCGCTGACCAGCGACAAGTACAAAGAGTGCATCCGAGCGGCGCAGGGGCGCCGTGCGGGAAATGTAGATTCTGAGCGCTCTCATCAGATCCAACAAATGCAAATCCAATTCATATCGATGAACTGGATGAGGACAAAAGGAAGGTAAGGAGATATCCTGACTGAGATGAAAAGGGGGATACCACCTTAGGGAGAAACCCCGGAATCCGGCGCAGCACTACCTTGTCTTGGTGAAACACCAGGAAGGGAGCTTTGGATGACCGCGCTGCTAGCTCGGACACTCTCTGAAGAGACGTGACCGCTACCAAAAAAGGCCACTTTCTGTGAAAGTCGAGAAAGTGAAACATCCCTCAGAGGCTCAAAGGGCGGCTCCTGGAGAGCAATTAGTACCCTGTTCAGATCCCATGGGTCTAACGGCCTCTTGTACGGAGGGACAATGTGACAAACCCCCTGCAGGAACGTGCGTACCTGAGGAAGTCGTACTATGCGCTTTTGAAAGAATACAGACAGCGCTGGGACTCGTCCGTTAAGGGAGCCGAGCGACAAACCTTTTCCCAAACCAGATTGCAGGAAGGAAGGAAAAGTAGGCAATGCAAATGTCCAGGGAGACACTCCCTGAGCAGAGCACTAAGATAAGAATATCTTCCACGTCTTGTGGTAGATCTTGGCAGACGTCGGCTTCCTAGCCCGTCTCATGGTGACAATGACGTCTTGAGATAATCCTGAAGACGCTAGGATCCAGGACTCAATGGCCACACAGTCAGGTTCAGGGCTGTAGAATTCAGATGGAAAAAACGGCCCTTGGGACAGTAAGTCTGGCCGGTCTGGTAGTGCCCACGGTTGGCCGACCGTGAGATGCCACAGATGCAGGTACCACGACCTCCTCGGCCAGTCTGGGGCGACGAGGATGGCGCGGCGGCAATCGGAGCTGATCTTGCGTAGCCCTCTGGGCCACAGTGCCAGAGGGGGAAACACATAGGGTAGCTGGAACTGCGACCAATCCTGAACTAAGGCGCCTGCCGCCAGAGCTCTTTGATTGTGAGACCGCGCCATGAAAATCGGGCCCTTGTTGTTGTGCCGAGACGCCATTAGGTCGACGTCCGGCCTCCCCCAGCGGCTACAGATTTCTTGAAACCCGTCCGGGTGCAGAGACCATTCCCCTGCGTCCATGCCCTGGCGACTGAGGAAGTCTGCTTCCTAGTTTTCTACGCCCGGGATGTGAACTGCGGATATGGTGTATGCTCTGTCTTCCACCCACATCAGAATCCGCCAAACTTCCTGGGAGGCTTGCCGACTGCGTGTTCCGCCTTGGTGGTTGATGTATGCCACCGCTGCGAAGTTGTCCGACTGAATTCGGATCTGTCTGCCTTCCAGCCTCTGCTGGAAGGTTTGCAGGGCAAGATACCCTGCCCAGATTTCCAGAACATTGGTCTGAAGGGTGGACTCCTCTGAAGAGAGTCCTTGCCCGTCTGAGAAAAGGGGTACGTTCCTGTCTAGGGACGTCGACTTCCCATCCCATTGGCGAAGAATGTCCTATAGAAGTGGACGCAGATGAAACTGCGCGAAAGGGACTGCCTCTGCATGAGGCGTCTTAAGGGGTGCGACTGGCCTTGAAGGAGAGACTGCACCCCCGTCTGTAGTGAACGCTGTATGTCCAGCGGGAGCTGCACTATCGCTGAGAGAGTGTGAAGCTCCATGCCAAGATATGTCAGCGATTGGGTCGGTGTCAGATTTAACTTTGAAAAGTTAATGATCCACTCGAAACTCTGGAGAGTCTCCAGCGCCACGTTCAGGCTGTGTTGGCATGCCTCTTGAGAGGGTGCCTTGACAAGTAGATCGTCCAAGTAAGGGATCACAGAGTGACCCTGAGAGTGCAGGACTACTCCCACTGCTGCCATGAACTTGGTGAAAAGCCGTGGGGCTGTCGCCAGACCGAAGGGCAGGGCTACGAACTGAAGATGCTCTTCTTCAATAACGAATCGTAGCCAACACCGGTGCTCTGGAGCAATCGGTACGTGGAGATAAGCATCCTGATGTCTATTGACGCTAGGAAATCTCCTTGAGACATTGAGGCAATGACGGAGCGGAGGGATTCCATCCGGAACCGCCTGGTTTTCACGTGCTTGTTGAGCAGGTTTAGGTCCAAAACGGAACGGAAAGAGCCGTCGTTTTTTGGTACCACAACCAGATTGGAGTAAAAACCGTATCTTGTTCCTGAGGAGGAACAGGGATTACCACTCCTTCTGCCTGCAGAAGAGCATCGGCTCGGTCGGGAGGTGAGGAAGTTCTGAAGATCTAGTCGGAGGACGAGAACAGAACTCTATCCTGTACACGTGAGACAAAATGTCTCTCACCCACCGGTCTTTGACCTGTGGCAGCTAAATGTCGCCAAAGCGGGAGAGTCTGCCACCGACCGCGGATGCGGAGAGAGAGGGCTGAACGTCATGAGGAAACCGCCTTGGTAGCGGTTCCTCCAGCTGCCTTCCTTGGGCGTGATTGAGCCTGCCAGGAATCTGCGCCTCTCTGAGCCTTTTAAGTCCTTTTGGACGAGGACAATTGGGACCTGCCCGAGCCTGGGAAGGACCGAAACCTCGACTGTCCCTTCTTCTGTTGGGTGTTGTTTGATCTGGGCTGGTGTAAGGAAGAGTCCTTACCCTTGGACTGTTTAATGATTTCATCCAATCGCTCACCAAACAGTCTGTCACCAGATAATGGCAAACTGGTTAAGCACTTTTTTGGAAGCAGAATCTGCTTTCCATTCCCTCAACCACAAGGCTCTGCGTAAAACCACGGAGTCGGCGGACGCCACTGACGTACTGCTCGTAGAGTGCAGGACAGCATTAATAGCGTAAGTCGCAATGCAGACATTGAGAGGTTAAGGACGCCATCTGCGGCACAGATGTACATGTGACAGTGTCCACGTGCGCAAGACCAGCTGAAATAGCTTGGAATGCCCATACGGCTGCGAATGCCGGAGCAACCGACACTCCGATAGCTTCATAGACAGAATTCAACCAGAGGACCATCTGTCTGTCAATGGCATCTTTAAGTGAAGTCCCATCTTCCACTGCAACTATGGATCTAGCCGCAAGCCTGGAGATTGGGGGATCCACCTTTGGACACTGGGTCCAGCGCTTGACCACGTCAGGGAGAAAAAAGGATAACGTGTATCCTTAATACGATTGGAGAACGCTTATCTGGATAAGTGTGGTGTTTCCGGATTGCTTCCCTGAAGTCAGAGTGGTCAGAAAAGTACTCAATATACGCTTGAGATACTGAAAAGGGATTTCTCCTGCTGTGAAGCTGACTCCTCCACCGGAGGAGCTGAGGGAGAAATATCCAACATTCCCTTGATGGACGCTAGAAGATCATTCACTATGGCGTCACCATCCGGAGTATCCGGATTGAGAGCGGTCTCAGGATCAGAGTCCTGATCAGCTACGTCTGCCTCATCATACAGAGAGTCCTGCTGGGACCCTAACCAGTGGTGAAGCCGAGTGCCGCTCCCAGCGAGCTCGCTCAGACTGTCTGGGACTGTCGTCCGTGTCAGAGCCTGCGCCCTGGGATGTATGGGACCCCCCCGGAGCACTGATTTGTTCCAAATGAGGGCGGCCAGGGAGCATTGTATCAACATTGCCCATGGTCCGTCTGGACTGCAAAGTCTCTAAGATGTTAGTCACGGTCACAGACAATCTATCAGCCGAAACTGCAACTCCGTCCCTGTCCCTGGACAGGGTTCACAGGTGGTTCCTTTGGCCACCTCTAGCAGAGACCCCGGCTGACCAAGTGGTACAGGGGAGCATTGCACACAATGGGGACAGTGGAACCTGCCGTGTGGTAACAGTATCACGTGCAGTACAAGCAGCATAGAAAGCCTGTGCCTTGGCACCCTTTCTTTTTTGCTGCTGTTGTCTAGCCATCTAGAAGCATATAGTCAAGAATAGCGACCGTACAGTGCAATGTATAGCATACAAGCAGAAAGTACAAATGAACACTTCAGCACATGCAGTACAAGCAGCATAGAACGCCTGTGCCTTAGCACCCTTGCTTTTTTGCTGCTGTTGTCCAGCCATCTAGGAGTATATAGCCAAGAATAGCGACCGTACAGTGCAGTGTATAGCATACCAGCATAAAGTACAAATGAACACTTCAGCACATGCAATACAAGCAGCCTAGAAAGCCTGTGCCTTAGCACCCTTGCTTTTTGCTGCTGTAGTCTAGCCATCTAGGCATAAAGTACAAATGGCATTAGTGGGGTCAGCACTTCAGGTGCTGCTTACCGCCCGCACAAAGGCGGGTGTGTGGTCGCCCGAATCCTGTGACTGGTTGCCCAGAGCTTGTCTCCCTTCTCCAGCCCAGACTGCGTGCAGGAATGGCTGCCGGCGTCTTGTGAAGAGGGGCGGGCCGTGGGCGTGCCCCAGACAAGAGTGGGAAACTGGCGTCCCACTGTGTCCAGTGAAGGGGGCTGGAGAATGCAAAGCAGACTCCAGCTCTCGGCACTGACTTTCTGTACAGCGTCCCGCCCCTCCCCTGACTTGCAGGGCTGGGGGCGGGAACGAAGCGAAAACTAGGCCGCCAAGCCGGGGACTCGAGTAATAAGCGCGGCCGTCCTATGTGCACGGCCAGCGCGGAAGTCCCCGGCGCACCACAAGTCCCAGCCGCGCCACAGTGTAAAACACCCCGCAGCGGCCGGCGCGGCAGTTTCTAACACATAAATTCACTCAGCTAAGCTGCAGTGAATAATAGCACAAGCGCTCCGCGCTGTTGTCCCCGGCGCACTAACACTCCCAGCAATGCTGGTGTGTGTGTGCGCGATGTGTACGGGGACACAGAGTACCTTAATGTAGCAGGGCCCTGTCCCTGACGATACCCAGCTCCATATCCAGCAGGTTCTCCGGGTCTGTGGATGGAGCCCGGTCTCAGTGCCTGGAGACCGGTAAGATCCCACTTCACCCAGAGCCCCGAGGGGGGATGGGGAAGGAAAACAGCATGTGGGCTCCAGCCTCCGTACCCGCAATGGGTACCTCAACCTTAACAAACACCGCCGACAAAAGTGGGGTGAGAAGGGAGCATGCTGGGGGCCCTAGTATGGGCCCTCTTTTCTTCCATCCGACATAGTCAGCAGCTGCTGCTGACTAAACAGTGGAGCTATGCGTGGATGTCTGACCTCCTTCGCACAAAGCATAAAACTGAAGCAGCCCGTGATCCCACGGGGGGTGTATATGCAGAAGGGGAGGGGCCTTACACTTTTTAGTGTAATACTTTGTGTGGCCTCCGGAGGCAGTAGCTATACACTCAATCGTCTGGGTCTCCCAATGGAGCGCCGAAGAAAAACGTATTGCGCATACGTTTGGGGAACCGAAACTGGTGTTTCTCCTGCTGAGACGCCGACTCCTCTACAGGAGGAGGCGGGGGTGAGAGATCCAACACCTGGTTGATGGACGAGATAAGATCATTTACTAAGGCGCCCCCCTCAGGTGTATCAAGGTTAAGGGCGAAGTCAGGGTCAGAGCCCTTGAGCTCCCACGTCCGCCTCGTCTTCCAGACAGTCCTCAAGCTGGGATCCCGAGCAGCATGAGGAAGTCGGGGAAGAGTCCCAGCGAGACCGCTTAGCCGGTCTGGGACTGCGGTCCGGGCAGGAGTCCTCCGCCTGAGACCTAGGGGCTAACCTGGGAGCGCGCTGCGGCGCGGACCGAGAGGGGCCTGGAGGAGACGAGCTAACAGGGGCCGGGGCCTGTGGAAGGTCCGGTCTGGACTGCAATGCCTCAAGGAGTTTAGAAGACCATTTGTCCATAGACAGTGCAATGGATTGAGAAAGTGACAGAGAGTTTCTCAGCAAAAGAGGCCAACACCGGTGACTCTGTCCCTGCAGCCTGCTCAGGGGGAGCAGGGGGGTCTACATGAGCCGAGGGGCCCACCAGTGCCCGAGGCTCCGGCTGAGCAAGCGAGGCAGAAGTCGAGCATTGCTCACAGTGAGGGTAGGTGGAACCCGCAGGTAACATAGCCCCACACAAGAGGTACAGGCTGCGAAAAAAATCTGTGCCTTAGTAGCTTTGCTCCTTGTGGACGACATGCTGTTGTCTCCTAGGAGAGTGACCACTGAAAGTATATGGGAAAAGGGTATACAGCCTGACTGAACAGATATATATACCTATTATATATATATATATGTATCTATTCCGGCACCCTAGGGGGACCAGCACCGGGTGGGCGGTGTGGCTTACCGACCGCTCACGAGTGGAGTGTGTCCTCCAGATTCCCTGCCGTGGATCCCCCGGAGCTGCAGAGCTGTTCACTGAGAAGCATCCACCGGCAGAATGCAAGAAAATGGCCGCCGGAGCTCTCAGGGGAGGAGTGGGGCCGAGGGCGGCGCCAGCAAAGAGCGGGAATCTGGGGTCCCCACAGTGGTCAGTGAGGGGGGAGGAAGACATGCAGGATGCTCCAGCCCTCACATCCGACGTCATGTCGGTAATCCCGCCCTTACCCCTGACAGGCAGGCCCGGGGGCGGGATTTTCGCGACTAGGCCGCGGTGAAGCCGGGGACTAAATTTGAGGCCGCGCCCGACAAGCAGGCACGGTCGGCGCGGAAGTCCACCGGCCTCCTCAATTTCACAACTACCGCGGCTTCCGGGAAGAAGGTGCGCTCCCTGCACAGTCCCCTATGGGGACACAGAGTACCTTTAAGTTGCAGGGCCCGGTCCCTGAGGTTGAAGACGTTCCGGTCCGGCAGGTTCCACCAGGGGCTGCGGATGGAGCACGGTCCCAGCAAATGGATGACCGCTCAGGATCCCACTTCTCCCAGAGCCGCATAAGGGATGGTGAAGGAGACGGCATGTGGCTCCAGCCTCTGTACCCGCAATGGGTACCTCAACCTTAACAACACCGCCGACATAGTGGGGTGAGAAGGGAACATGCCGGGGGCCCCGTGGGGGTCCTCTTTTCTTCCAACCGACATAACTAATATGAGAATGCATGAGTGGATGTGTGCCTCCTTCCACACAAAGCATAAAACTGAGGAGCCCGTGATCCACGGGAGGGTGTATAGGCAGAGGGGAGGGGTTACACTTTTTAAAGTGTAATACTTTGTGTGGCCTCCAGAGGCAGAAGCTATACACCCAATTGTCTGGGTCTCCCAATGGAGCGACAAAGAAAATAGTCATTCCACGCTGTGGCACTATTTAATAGTAGCTTTATTAGTTAGATATGTAGTCTATTTTTTTAAAAAAAAGAGTTTGGTTTGAAGTTGAAACTTGTAATAAAACTATTACTTACAGCAAGATGGGGTGCAGTGTGTACATCGCCCTGGCCAAAAACTAGTACTCTAGCAGGATACAGCTACACCCCCACTAAATTGTAAGCATCACAGGTGCAGGAGGGGGTTTAGCTGTATCCTGCTAGAGTACTAGTTTTTGGCCAGGCGATGTACACACTGCAGCCCATCTTGCTGTAAGTAATACTTAATTTTTGGAGGATATTTTCCTCTTTTTGTTGCTATTTTCATATTTAGTGTAGAGACCTACAAGCATGAGGTCCCGTGATGAGGGTCGTAGGCTTACGTTTTATGGCCATAAATACAAACAAAAACCTCATATTTTTTTTGGACAGGATACAGCCAGGCCCCTTTCTGTTGGGCCTTGCATTGTAGAGTGTCTGTCCATGCATGATACACAGGTGGGGTACGGCTTGGCAGCCCGCCTGATCTAATAGTATGGGCATCACATAATAGGCTGCGGGTTTGTCACTGTTATCTGCATGTGTGAACAGCGCTCTATGCAAGCCACTAGTGTAGTGCAGTTTTATCATCTAGCATTCGCCCCCCTCCATTCCATGGAGGTGTGTGTGTGATTCGCTCCTCCTGCACCTGTGACGCTTCCACTTTAGTGGGGGTTTAGCTGTATCCTGCTAGAGTACTAGTTTTTGGCCAGGGCGATGTACACACTGCACCCCATCTTGCTGTAAGTAATACTTAATTTTTGGAGGATATTTTCCTCTTTTTGTTGCTATTTTCATAGTAATAAAACTACTAATGAATACTGTCACATCGTGGAACATCTACTTTTCCTGCAGCAGCCTGGTCAACCAGAAAATGTCCATCTGCTTCTACTCTTCAATATATTTGTCACATGATGTGATGATATCTCTAGGGACAGGGGATCCTTCACTGGCCCATCAGGCTAGGGGAACCCTACCTGACCCTGATCCCAAAGGTACGTCTGAAGGTGACGATATTTGGGCCTTCTTCTTCTTTCTTCTCTAGCTCCTGAACAACCCTGGTCTAGTGGCCTTCCTCCTTCCACCCAGGAGAGGGCCTGGACAGTTGTGGTAAATCCCACACAAATAAACTGAGAGGGGAGAAACCAAAACTCTGACTCACAGCAACCACACACAGAGGTATAAACAATATGTGATCATGAAGAAACTAAAAGGAAGGGAGGAAATAATGAAACAAGAAGAATATTTCCACAGCACACCAAACAGCACACAGAAGTTCACCAGCAACTGGATAAAAAAAGCACAATGACTAGAATCTTATAAAGCTATCATCGGCATGGGAGAACAGGCTCCACCATCTGAAAAAAGGGCAGAGGCGACTGTGATAGGTCAGCTGCAATATGTGACTCCAGCAGCAATCCACAGGCTAGCAGAAATTAACTTCTGGAAGCCTGACTAAACCCGCTGTATATGTGGTGCCCCTGAGGCCCCTGTCGCTACAGGGTATTGCATCTGCCGTAAGGCCTCTTTCAAACGTCCGTGAAAACAACGCACGTTTTTCATGGACGTGTCAAAGGTGCGTATTGCCCTCCATGAGCCGTGTTTATGGCACACGTGTGTTCTCGTGTGTTATCCGTGATAACACACAAAGAACGGGAACTTTGTGCTCACCTGTCCCTGGCGTCGCTGTCCGTGGTGCTGATCTTCGGTCTCCGGTCCTGCAGACTCCCCGCTGCTGCTGCTTCCGGCCGCAGTGAAGTGAATATGCAATGAGCATAATGAGCGGCGGTCGGAAGCAAGTGACAGCAGCGGCAGAGACAGCAGGGCTGGCGAAGGTGAGTTACGTTTTTTTCTCTCAGACACGTGTTTTCTCCGGTGCGTGTCACACGGAAGACATCCGTGTGGTCCGTTTGAGTTCCGTGTGACATCCGTGATGCCGGAGAAAAACGGACATGTCTACGTGTGGAGCACACGTATGCTCCACACGGTCCATGGCAGCATACGCACGTGAGTGCAGACACATTGATTTTAATGGCTCTACGTGTGCCCGTGTCTCCGTGAGGAAATGGACCAAACACGTACCGGAGACACGGACGTGTGAAGGAGGCCTAAGGTGCAGTACTTATCCCTGGTAAGAAGAGGTTAACTACTGGTGTTCATAGCTTACACAACAACCTGTGCTCATGGCTTACACAACACAGTGAGCAGTTACACAACACATATGGTCACCATAGCAATGGGTTTTTCTCAGGCAGGGTGAATCATCAGGAAGGTGGGGGCTGACTGGGGAAGTTACAGAACACACAGGAAATTACTTCAGATCAGTCTGAGATGCAGGAGAAGCCAGGTCGCTGAGGGATGTGCTCCACAGCTCCTCTTAGAAAGACCGCCCGGGATGAGTGTTTCAGAGCTATCCCGGGGAAGGAGAGGAGAGTGCCAGGACATCATGGCCTCATAGGATCACGGCGGCACAGGGGCATGCTTCAGAGCTCCCTCCGTTTGGACCGGGCAGACTGGAAATGACCGAGCAGACTGGGAGAAACAGGAGACGACCGGGTGGAGTTGGTGAGACAGAGGAGAAGACCGGCGCAGTCAGGGTGCAGAGCCTTAAGGGGGCTTTACACGCTACGATATCGCTAGCAATTGCTAGCGATATCGAGCGTGACAGCACCCGCCCCCGTCGTGGATGCGATATTGTGTGATCGCTGCCGCAGTGAACATTATCGCTACGGCATCGTCACACGCACTTACCTGGTCGGCGACGTCGCTTTGACTGCCGAACAATCCCTCCCTCAAGGGGGAGGTGCGTTCGGCGTCACAGCAACGTCACCGCTACGTCACTAAGCGGTCGGCCATTAGAAGTGGAGCGGCAGCGATGAGCAGGACGTAAACATCCCGCCCACCTCCTTCCTTCCGCATAGCCGGTGGAGGCAGGTAAGGAGATGTTCCTCGCTCCTGCGGTGTCACACACAGCGATATGTGGTGCCGCAGGAACGAAGAACAACATCGCTAATGAGAGGTGACCGATTTTTGGTTTTAGAACGACCTCTCCACGGCAAACGATTTTTGCCACTTTTGCGATCATTTTAGGTCGCACATAAGTGTAACGCGCTGCGATAACGTTAATGCCGCCGGATGTGCGTCACTAATGACGTGACCCCGACGATAAAGCATTAACGATATCGTAGCGTGTAAAGCCCCCTTTAGAGTAGAACATACTCCACGTTGGACTACCAGAATCTGCAGGGAAGGGGGATTTAATGTCCCATTTCCCACCACCACAGAGATCCCGGGGCACAGCAGCCTATAGAGACAGGAGTCAGGACCATGGTCAGGCCCATAATTGTTTCGCACTGGCTACGCATGGGATGGTAACTAAAGCCAAGGACACTGGGGTCCCCAAGTAGCTTCATGCCATGGGTGTTAACACTACAAGGTGCAAGGAGGAAGGTCTCACACACTCCAGAACACCGGTGGTGACCTCTGATTCATCCGGGATCGGCTGGGGTCCAGCACGGCGGTTAACGGTACCCTGAGGGCAGCATCCTAAGAACTGTGAGTAAAAGACCTGGACCCACAACCGCTGCCTCAGCCTCTTATTATCGTCGCCCCGCGCTAATCCCTGGCCGCGCACCATGGGTGGCGCTCCAAAGCAAAACCCCCATCCCCTTGCACCCTCTTTTCATGTAGCCGACGGGGCCACGGAGCTGGGTCAGGCCAGTCACAGCAACCCCAAAATACAACTGGCTCGGTGACGAGTAAGCCCTGCAGGCCCCGTGGGGCGCTATATATATTTATATAGAAACAATAAAAGTTTAATTTCGCTGTAATTTTTCTGACCTATCGAATAATGTTGCAAGGTCATTTTTACTGCACAATGAACACTATTTAAAAAAAAAAAAAAGCAAAGGCGAATTTATTTTGCTTTCTCACCATTTCACTGCCCTTAGAGTTTTTCTTAAGGCCCTGTCACACACACAGAGATAAATCTGTGGCAGATCTGTGGTTGCAGTGAAATTGTGGACAATCAGTGCCAGGTTTGTGGCTGTGTACAAATGGAACAATATGTCCATGATTTCACTGCAACCACAGATCTGCCAAAGATTTATCTCTGTGTGTAACAGGGGCAGGCTTTTCATTACTGTTCAGCACATTATATAGAAACATAAATGGCGCAGTTCAACCCTACAAAGAAAAAGTCAAACCTTTTTTTGGTTATGTCTACTAAAAATGCTACAGTTCTAGAAAGAAGGGGGGGGGGGGGCAAAGATAATAAACTTTTCTAGAGTTTAGTCAACTGTACACTAGAGAGGAAGTTATTGTAAGTGTACCTAAAAACCTTTCTGGTATATATGTTTCCAGTTCTGGCTTTAACACATACAAAAACCCCCCATAAACATTCTACTGACCTTCACCACTTCCCACAGCGTTCTCCACTGTAGCCGGCGCATTGCCCGACAGCGCATGACGTCACTGCCACGCGACACCAATGTCAACATCAGCTTCCGGTCTCTGATTGGCTGGCGGCGTGTATTGCAGTGCACAGACGCACGTTCAGCTGAAGTTGGAACTGGCTTTGATGGGTTCTCTCCACTCCCGGTCATGACTTCTGCAATCACGATCATTATACTCCTGCATATAACACACGGATCAGCAAGAAGCACATCGTGCAGCCGTGGACTCTCATTACTGATGATTTCTCCATTTTCTTTGATGGAAATAGTGATGACAACAGTTTCACAATCTTCCCTAAGGGTAAAATATAAGAAGATGTAACAATCAGTGATGATAATGTGCGGGCAACCATTGCACAATATTACAGAGTTTAATAAATTTTCATATAAGAAATACAGATATTTAAGATAGGAAACAAAGAGTAGTCATAAATGGTACATTCTCTAATTGGGTTATAGTCAGCGGTGGGGACTGCAGAGATCTGTACTGGGAGCACTGGGGACCGCAGGGATCTGTGCTAGGACCGATGATTTTTAATCTCTTTATTAATGACCTTGTGGATGGGATTGATAGTAAAGTGTCAGTCTTTAAAGATGACACCAAACTATGTAGGATATTAAAAACTGACCTTGATAGTCCAATATTACAAAAGAAGGGAATTTTGTTTACTTACCGTAAATTCCTTTTCTTCTAGCTCCAATTGGGAGACCCAGACAATTGGGTGTATAGCTATGCCTCCGGAGGCCACACAAAGTATTACACTAAAAGTGTAAAGCCCCTCCCCTTCAGCCTATACACCCCCCGTACTGCTACGGGCTCATCAGTTTTGGTGCAAAAGCCAGAAGGAGGAAAAAATTATAAACTGGTTTAAAGTAAATTCAATCCGAAGGAATATCGGAGAACTGAAACCATTTAACATGAACAACATGTGTATACAAAAAACAGGGGCGGGTGCTGGGTCTCCCAATTGGAGCTAGAAGAAAAGGAATTTACGGTAAGTAAACAAAATTCCCTTCTTCTTTGTCGCTCCTAATTGGGAGACCCAGACAATTGGCACGTCCAAAAGCAGTCCCTGGGTGGGTAAATAATACCTCATAATAGAGCCGTAACGGCTCCGTCCTACAGGTGGGCAACTGCCGCCTGAAGGACTCGCCTACCTAGGCTGGCATCTGCCGAAGCATAGGTATGCATCTGATAGTGTTTCGTGAAAGTGTGCAGGCTCGACCGGGTAGTTGCCTGACACATCTGCTGAGCCGTAGCCTGGTGTCGCAAGGCCCAGGACGCTCCCACGGCCCTGGTAGAATGGGCCTTCAGTCCTGAGGGAACCGGAAGCCCCGAGGAACGGTAAGCTTCGAGAATTGGTTCCTTGATCCACCGAGCCAGGGTTGATTTGGAAGCTTGTGTCCCTTTACGCTGGCCAGCGACAAGGACAAAGAGAGCATCGGAGCGGCGCAGGGGCGCCGTACGAGAAATGTAGAGTCTGAGTGCTCTCACCAGATCTAACAAGTGCAAATCCTTTTCACATTGGTGAACTGGATGAGGACAAAACGAGGGTAAGGAGATGTCCTGATTGAGATGAAAAGTGGGCAAGGCAAATGGCCAGGGAGAAAACGCCTGAGCAGAGCACCACGACAGGAATATTTTCCACGTCCTGTGGTAGATCTTGGCGGACGTTGGTTTCCTAGCCTGTCTCATAGTGGCAATGACCTCTTGAGATAATCCTGAAGACGCTAGGATCCAGGACTCAATGGCCACACAGTCAGGTTGAGGGCCGCAGAATTCAGATGGAAAAACGGCCCTTGAGACAGCAAATCTGGTCGGTCTGGCAGTGCCCACGGTTGGCCAACCGTGAGATGCCACAGATCCGGGTACCACGACCTCCTCGGCCAGTCTGGAGCGACGAGGATGGCACGGCGGCAGTCGGCCCTTATCTTGCGTAACACTCTGGGCAACAGAGCCAGAGGAAGAAACACATAAGGAAGCTGAAACTGCGACCAATCCTGAACTAAGGCGTCTGCCGCCAGAGCTCTGTGATCTTGAGATCGAGCCATGAATGTTGGGACCTTGTTGTTGTGCCGTGACGCCATTAGGTCGACGTCCGGCATCCCCCAGCGGCAACAGATCTCCTGAAACACGTCCGGGTGAAGGGACCATTCCCCTGAGTCCATGCCCTGGCGACTGAGAAAGTCTGCTTCCCAGTTTTCTACGCCCGGGATGTGAACTGCGGATATGGTGGATGCTGTGGCTTCCACCCACAGCAGAATCCTCCGGACTTCCTGGAAGGCTTGCCGACTGCGTGTCCCACCTTGGTGGTTGATGTAAGCCACCGCTGTGGAGTTGTCCGACTGAATTCGGATCTGCTTGCCTTCCAGCCACTGCTGGAACGCTTTTAGGGCAAGATACACTGCCCTGATCTCCAGAACATTGATCTGAAGTGAGGACTCTTGCTGAGTCCACGTACCCTGAGCCCTGTGGTGGAGAAAAACTGCTCCCCACCCTGACAGGCTCGCGTCCGTCGTGACCACCGCCCAGGATGGGGGTAGGAAGGATTTCCCTTTCGATAATGAGGTGGGAAGAAGCCACCACCGAAGGGAAGCTTTGGTTGCTTGAGAGAGGGAGACGTTCCTGTCTAGGGACGTCGGCCTCCTGTCCCACTTGCGTAGGATGTCCCATTGAAGAGGACGCAGGTGAAACTGCGCGAAAGGGACTGCTTCCATTGCTGCCACCATCTTCCCCAGGAAGTGCATGAGGTGCGTCAAGGGGTGTGACCGACCTTGAAGGAGAGATTGTACCCCTGTGTGTAGTGAACGCTGTTTGTCCAGCGGAAGCTTCACTATCGCTGGAAGAGTATGAAACTCCATGCCAAGATATGTCAGTGATTGGACCGGTGTCAGATTTGACTTTGGAAAATTGATGATCCACCCGAAACTCTGGAGAATCTCCAGAGTAACGTTGAGGCTGTGTTGGCATGCCTCTTGAGAGGGTGCCTTGACCAGCAGATCGTCTAAGTAAGGTATCACTGAGTGACCCTGAGAGTGGAGGACCGCAACTACTGTAGCCATGACCTTGGTGACAACCCTTGGGGCTGTCGCCAGGCCGAACGGCAGTGCCGCGAACTGAAGGTGTTCGTCTCCTATGGCAAAGCGCAAGAAGCGCTGATGCTCTGGAGCAATTGGTACGTGGAGATAAGCATCCTTGATATCGATCGATGCTAGGAAATCTCCTTGGGACATTGAGGCGATGACGGAGCGGAGGGATTCCATCCGGAACCGCCTGGTCCTTACGTGTTTGTTGAGCAGTTTTAGGTCCAAAACAGGACGGAAGAACCCGTCCTTCTTTGGAACCACAAACAGGTTGGAGTAGAAACCGTGACCCTGTTGCTGAAGAGGAACCGGGACCACCACTCCTTCTGCCTTCAGAATGCCCACCGCCTGCAGAAGAGCCTCTGCTCGCTCGGGAGGCGGAGATGTTCTGAAGAATCGAGTCGGAGGACGAGAGCTGAACTCTATCCTGTAACCGTGAGACAAAATGTCTCTCACCCAACGGTCTTTTACTTGTGGCAGCCAGAAGTCGCAAAAGCGGGAGAGCCTGCCACCGACCGAGGATGCGGTGTGAGGAGGCCGTAAGTCATGAGGAAGCCGCCTTGGTAGCGGCACCTCCGGCGGTCTTTTTAGGGCGTGATTTAGACCGCCATGCGTCGGCGTTCCTCTGATCCTTCTGAGGCCTTTTGGACGAGCAGAATTGTGACCTGCCCGCACCCCGAAAGGACCGAAACCTCGACTGTCCCCTCCTCTGTTGGGGTGTTTTTGGTTTGGCTTGGGGTAAGGATGTTTCCTTTCCCTTGGATTGTTTGATGATTTCATCCAATCTCTCACCAAACAAACGGTCGCCAGAAAATGGCAATCCAGTTAAGCACTTTTTTGGAAGCCGAATCTGCCTTCCATTCCCGCAGCCACAAGGCCCTGCGTATTGCCACCGAATTGGCGGCTGCAACCGCCGTACGGGTCGCAGAGTCCAGGACAGCATTAATAGCGTAGGACGCAAATGCCGACGTTTGAGAGGTTATGGACGCCACCTGCGGCGCAGACGTACGTGAGTGCGTCAATTTGCGCCTGACCAGCTGAGATAGCTTGGAGTGCCCATACGGCTGCGAATGCTGGAGCAAAAGACGCGCCGATAGCTTCATAGATGGATTTCAACCAGAGCTCCATCTGTCTGTCAGTGGCATCCTTGAGTGAAGCTCCATCTTCCACTGCAACTATGGATCTAGCCGCCAGTCTGGAGATTGGAGGATCCACCTTGGGACACTGAGTCCAGCCCTTGACCACGTCAGGGGGAAAAGGGTAACGTGTATCCTTAAGGCGCTTGGAAAAACGCTTATCTGGATAAGCTCGGTGTTTCTGGACTGCCTCTCTGAAGTCAGAGTGGTCCAGAAACATACTCTTTGTACGCTTGGGAAACCTGAAACGGAATTTCTCCTGCTGAGAAGCTGACTCCTCCACTGGAGGAGCTGAGGGAGAAATATTCAACATTTCATTGATGGACGCAATAAGATCATTCACTATGGCGTCACCATCAGGAGTATCAAGGTTGAGAGCGGCTTCAGGATCAGAATCCTGATCAGCTACCTCTGCTTCATCATACAGAGAGTCCTCTCGCTGAGACCCTGAACATTGTGATGATGTCGAGGGGATATCATAGCGAGCTCGCTTAGTCGGTCTGGGGCTGCGGTCCGTGTCAGAGACCTCACCCTGGGATCCATGAGACACCCCGGGAAGACATTGCTGTTCCAACTGAGGGGAACCAGGGGACAATGATAACACAGTGCCCCTGGCTTGAGATGCCGGCCTGGACTGCAAGGCTTCTAATATCTTAGCCATAGTCTCAGAAAGTCTTTCAGTAAAAACTGCAAACTCCGTCCCTGTCACCTGGACAGTGTTAACAGGTGGTTCTCCCTGGGCCACCCCTAGCAGAGGCTCCGGCTGAGAAAGTGCCACAGGGGCCGAGCATTGCACACAATGAGGGTCAGTGGAACCTGCCGGCAGTATAGCCGTACATGCTGCACAGGCAGCATAGTAAGTCTGTGCCATGGCACCCTTGCTATTTGTGGACGACATGCTGTTGTCTCCTCTGAGCAATACAGGAGGGTAAATAGCCATAAATCAACAGTGCACCCTACAGTGTAAAGTATAGACTATAATCATATAAACTATAAATACACTTCTGCACTAGTGGGGCCAGCACCACAGGTGCTGCTTACCGCCTGCGCAAAGCGTTTGTGTGGGCACCAGAATTCCTGCCTGGGTCTCTTTGAGCTTGTCTCTCCTCTCCAGCATTAGCAGAGCTGAGAGGAATGGCTGCCAGCGTCCTGAGGAGAGGAGGGAGCCGTGGGCGTGACCCAGAAAAGTGCGGGAACTGGTGCCCCACTGTGCAGAGTGAGGGCGGTGGAGTATGCAAAGCATGCTCCAGCCCTCAGTGCTGCCGTCCTGTACAGCGTCCTGCCCTTCCCCTGACTGGCAGGGCTGGGGGCGGGAAAAGAATGAGACTAGGCCGCAGAAGCCGGGGACTATAGTTATAAGCGCGGCCGCCGTATAAGCGCGGTCGGCGCGGAAGTCCCCGGCGCACTAACAGTCCCAGCCGCGCCGCAGGCATAACCATGGCAGCGGCGGTCAGCGCGGCAGTCCCCCTACACAAATACACTCAGCGACGCTGAGTGTATAGTGGCACACATGCAGCCAGCGCTGCTGTCCCCGGTGCACTAGCACACCCAGCAATGCTGGAGTGTTGCTGTGCGCAGTCCCCACGGGGACACAGAGTACCTCCAAGTAGCAGGGCCATGTCCCTGAACGATACTCGGCTCCTATCCAGCAGGGTCCTCATGAGCTGTGGATGGAGCACGGTCTCCTGTGCCTGGAGACCGATGGGATCCCACTTCACCCAGAGCCCTAATTGAGGGATGGGGAAGGAAAGCAGCATGTGGGCTCCAGCCTGCGTACCCGCAATGGATACCTCAACCTTAACAACACCGCCGACAAAAGTGGGGTGAGAAGGGAGCATGCTGGGGGCCCTGTTATGGGCCCTCTTTTCTTCCATCCGACATAGTCAGCAGCTGCTGCTGACTAAGCTGTGGAGCTATGCGTGGATGTCTGACCTCCTTCGCACAAAGCATAAAAACTGATGAGCCCGTAGCAGTACGGGGGGTGTATAGGCTGAAGGGGAGGGGCGTTACACTTTTAGTGTAATACTTTGTGTGGCCTCCGGAGGCATAGCTATACACCCAATTGTCTGGGTCTCCCAATTAGGAGCGACAAAGAAAGATCTGGATAAGATGTCAGAATGGGCAGAAACTTGGCAAATGAGATTTAATGTTGATAAATGTAAAGTAATGCACCTAGGACGGAGTAATCCTATAGCTGCGTATACATTAAATGGAAGTAAACTCGGGACTACAGAACAGGAGAAGGACTGGGGATTCTGGTTACAAGTAATCTGAGCAGCAGCACTCAATGTCAAGCAGCAGCTGCAAAAGCAAACAAGATTTTAGGGTGTATAAAAAGAGATTAGATCCCGTGATCCCAACGTATTGTTACCCCTCTATAAATCACTTCTAAAGCCGCATCTGGAATATGGGATCTATTTTTGGGCTCCACATTTTAATAAGGATATTCAGAAGTTAGAATCAGTTCAAGGAATGGAGGCCGCTTGTATGATGAGAGATCTTTATTTATTTAACACTAGCTGTACTACCCGGCTTCGCCCGGGTTAATAACTGTTGTTAACAAAATAGAATGTATTAACATTCCCGGGATAGAATGTATAAATAGAATATATTAACGCCCGGGATAGTAACTGTCTCAATCTCTTTCCCTGTCTGTTTATCTCTGTCACTTTCCCTGTCTGTCTCTTTCCCTGTCTGTCTCTTTCCCTGTCTGTCTCTTTCCCTGTCTGTCTCTTTCCCTTTCTTTCCCTGTCTGTCTGTTTCCCTGTGTCTGTCTCCAGCTTCGCCCGGGTTAATAACTGCTGTTAACAAAGAAGGGAATTTTGTTTACTTACCGTAAATTCCTTTTCTTCTAGCTCCTATTGGGAGACCCAGACAATTGGGTGTATAGCTTCTGCCTCCGGAGGCCACACAAAGTATTACACTTTAAAAAGTGTAACCCCTCCCCTCTGCCTATACACCCTCCCGTGGATCACGGGCTCCTCAGTTTTGGTGCAAAAGCAGGAAGGAGAAAACTTATAAATTGGTCTAGGGTAAATGCAATCCGAAGGATGTTCGGAGAACTGCAAACCATGAACCAAAAGAACAATTCAACATGAACAACATATGTACCCAAAAGAACAACCAGCCCGAAGGGTACAGGGGCGGGTGCTGGGTCTCCCAATAGGAGCTAGAAGAAAAGGAATTTACGGTAAGTAAACAAAATTCCCTTCTTCTTTGTCGCTCCATTGGGAGACCCAGACAATTGGGACGTCCAAGAGCAGTCCCTGGGTGGGTAAAAGAATACCTCGATAAAAAGAGCCGAAAACGGCCCCCTCTTACAGGTGGGCAACCGCCGCCTGAAGGACTCGCCTACCTAGACTGGCGTCAGCCGACGCATAGGTATGCACTTGATAGTGTTTCGTGAAAGTGTGCAGACTAGACCAAGTAGCTGCCTGACACACCTGCTGAGCCGTAGCCCGGAGCCGCAAAGCCCAGGATGCACCCACGGCTCTGGTAGAATGTGCTTTCAGCCCTGAAGGAAGCGGAAGCCCAGAGGGGTCGAGCATTGCTCACAGTGAGGGTAGGTGGAACCCGCAGGTAACATAGCCCCACAAGAGGTACAGGCCGCAAAAAAACCCTGTGCCTTAGCAGACTTGCTCCTTGTGGACGACATGCTGTTGTCTCCTAGGAAAGTGATCACTGAGGGTATATGGGAAAGGGGTATATAGCCCACCGAACAGATAGATATAGATATATACGTATCTAATCCGGCACCCTAGGGGGACCAGCACCGGGTGACCGGTGTGGCTTACCGACCGCTAACGAGCGGAGTGTGTCCTCCAGATTCCCTGCCTTGTATCCCCCGGAGCTGCAGAGCTGTTCACTGAGAATCCTCCACCGCCAGAATGCTAAAAAATGGCTGCCGGAGCTCTCAGGGGAGGAGTGGAGCCGTGGGCGGCGCCAGGAAAGTGCGGGAATCTGGGGTCCCCACAGTGATCAGTGAGGGGGGAGGAAACATGCAGGATGCTCCGGCCCTCACATCCGACGTCAGGTCGGTAATCCCGCCTTTACCCCTGACAGGCAGGCCCGGGGGCGGGATTTTTGCGACTAGGCCGCGATGAAGCCGGGGACTAAATTTGAGACCGCGCCCGACAAGCAGCCACGGTCGGCGCGGAAGTCCACCGGCCTCCTGAATTCAGCAGCCGCCGCAGCTTCCGGGAAGAAGGTGCGCTCCCTGCACAGTCCCCAATGGGGACACAGAGTACCTTTGAGTTGCAGGGCCCGGTCCCTGAGGTTGAAGAGGCTCCGGTCCGGCAGGTTCCCACAGGGGCTGCGGATGGAGCACGGTCCCAGTAAATGGATGACCGCTTAGGATCCCACTTCTCCCAGAGCCGCTTAAGGGATGGTGAAGGAGACGGCATGTGGCTCCAGCCTCTGTACCCGCAATGGGTACTTCAACCTTAACAACACCGCCGACGTAGTGGGGTGAGAAGGGAACATGCCGGGGGCCCCGTGGGGGCCCTCTTTTCTTCCAACCGACATAACTAAGTTGAGAATGCATGAGTGGATGTGTGCCTCCTTCCACACAAAGCATAAAACTGAGGAGCCCGTGATCCACGGGAGGGTGTATAGGCAGAGGGGAGGGGTTACACTTTTTAAAGTGTAATACTTTGTGTGGCCTCCGGAGGCAGAAGCTATACACCCAATTGTCTGGGTCTCCCAATGGAGCGACAAAGAAATAGAATGTATTAACAAAAATTTATTGTGTGTGTTTTAGGGCGATTATGTGGTGAGGTTGGTGTATGTGTGGTGAAATGTGTGCTGAGGGTGTTATATGTGTTCAAGTACGTGGTAGTGTGTGGTGCATTTTTTGTGTGTGTTCATATCCCCGAGTGTGTTGAGTATCCCATGTCGGGGCCCTATCTTAGCAACCGTACGGTAAATACTCTTTGGCGCCATCGCTCTCATTCTTTAAGTCCCCCTTGTTCACATCTGGCAGCTGTCAATTTGCCCCCAACACTTTTCGTTTCACTTTTTCCCCATTATGTAGATAGGGGCAAAATTGATTGTTCAATTGGAACGTGCAGGGTTAAAATTTCGCCTCACAACATAGCACCCGGCGCTGCCCAGGATAGTAACTGTCTCTCTGTTTCTCTCTCATTCTCTGTCCGTCTCCCCCCCCCCCCTCTGTATATATCTCTCTGTCTCTCTATCTCTTTGTCTGTCTCTGACTGTCTCTGTCTCTTTCTCCGTCTCCCTTTCCCTGTCTGTCTATCTCTGTCACTTTCCCTGTCTGTCTCTTTCCCCCTGTCACTTTCCCTGTGTCTGTCTCTTTACCTGTCTTTGTCTGTCTCTTAAGGCTGCTTTACACCAGACAATCTATCGTGCGATAGATCGTCGGGGTCACGGTTTTTGTGACGCACATCCGGCATCGCTGGCGATGCCGGCCTGTGTGACACCTCCTAGCGACACAGTATCGCTCACAAATCGTGAGTCGTGTACTGCTCGCTAGGTTCCATAATATCGTTTAATTTAGTTGTTCATCGTTTCCGGGGTAGCACACGTCGCTCCGTGTGACACCCCGGGAACGATGAACAGCAGCTCACCTGCGTCACGCGGCCGCCGCCAGCTATGTGAAGGAAGGAGGTGGGCGGGATGTTTACGTCCCGCTCATCTCCGCCCCTCCGCTTCCATTGGCCGGCGGCCGTGTGACGTCGCTGTGACGCCGAACGTCCCTCCCACTCCAGGAAGTGGACGTTCGCCGCCCACAGCGTGGTCGCACGAGAGGTAAGTATGTGTGACGGGGGTTACTGACTTTGTGCGACATGGGCAGCGATTTGCCCGTGATGCAAAAAGGACGGGGGCGGGTATGATCGATTGTGAAATTGCACAATCGGTCGTACCGTGTAAAGCAGCCTTTACTCTCTGTCTCTTTCCCTGTGTCTGTCTCTTTGTCTGTCTCTTGAACTCTCTCTTTCCCTGTCTGTCTCTTTGTCTGTGTCTGTCTCTTTGTGTCTGTCTCTTAGCCTGTCTATGTCTGTTTCTTACCCTGTCTGTGTCTGCCTCTTTCCCTGTCTGTGTCTGTCTCTTTCCGTGGCTGCATTGTGACACGCCAACATTCCATAAAAGGGCGTGGCTGAGCATTCTTCTGAAGTTCTGGCTGCAGCTCCATTCGCTTTAATGGAGGCAGTTTTTTTGGCGAATAACTATAAAGCGCGGGGTTAAAATTTCCCCTCAAAACATAGCCTATGACGCTCTCGGGGTCCAGACGTGTGAGTGTGCAAAGTTTTGTGGCTGTAGCTGCGACGGTGCAGATGCCAATCCCGGACATACACACACACATATACACACACATTCAGCTTTATAAATTAGATATGTTAATTGTGGTATCATCTTGTTCATGGGTGTTATCTTAAATTAATTCCCTTAAGACAATAATTTCTTTTCAATCTGTGACCTCCTGTTTACCACTTCTTCACATTGGTTGTTTTGGACAACAGGTCTGCTTCCATTGAATTGTTTATCGGTGTATATTGCTGCATCAGAGTGGGGGTTTATATTGCACAACGTCCTTTGTACGAGGGTATTTGGACCATGTGTGTTTACTATAGCTTTTTGCTTTTTAAATGTTTTTAATAGTGTTGTTCACCTTTCCTGTGTCGACTTTGTTAAATAAAAATTATATTTTTTCATGGTGATCCTCCTTGTATGGCATTTTCTTTTCTCTATTTATTAATCAGGTTCAAGTCACACACATGATTATGGTCATATGTGTGTGATACATGTGTCACACGTGTGACATGTGTTTGTATACGTGTGAGAGGTACCGGAGTAAACGCGTGTCTGTGAAATAAAAATATTTTCCATATTTACCTGTATCCAGCCCTGTTTTCTTTGGCTCTGCTGCCTCCTGCTTCTGACCCCCGCTCATTATATTCATTGATTATTCACCGCACTCAGGACCTGGAAGCCGGAGCATCGTGGGGACAGCGCTGGGTACAGCATCGCCGAGGACAGGTGAGTATTCATAAAGCAGTGTGTTTGCAGTGACGTCCAGGAGGTCATTGTAGTTCCCAATGAACTCTAATGACATCCTGATGACACCCGCGTTACAGCTTCACGGGTTCATCAGAGTTCATTGGGAACTCTGATGAGTCCCCCGGTGCTGTCCCCACGATGTTCCGGCTTCCAGGTCTTCACTACACACACATGTATACACTGAGCACATATACACACATATGTATACACACATAGCAGACACACATGGATACACCAAGCACATACACACACCTAGTGCACATGCATGTATACACTGAACACACACACACACACACACACACACACACACACACACGCACACACACACACTGCTGGATATTCACCTGTCCCCAGCAATGTGGTCCCCCACACTGAAGTCTCCGGCGCTGCTCCAGCTTCCAGCTCCTCAGTGGAGTGAATAATCAAGGAATATAATGAGCGAGGGTCAGAAGCGGGAGGCAGCAGAGCCAAACAAAACAGCGCTGGATACAGGTGAATATAGAAAATATTTTTATTTTAAAGATCCGTGTTTTCTCTGGTACGTGTCACACGGATCACATCAGTGTGAGATTCGTGTGACATCCGTGCTGCCGGTGAAAAAACGGACATGTGTGCGTGCGGGGCCACGAAGGGTCACACAGTCCGTGTGAAAACATGGACATGTGAGTTACAGCATAGCATAACATGGGTACGTGTGGCATCCGTGTTTAAAAACGGATGTCACACATACTTAAAACACGGACGTCTGAAACCGGCCTTATTATGAACAGGGATTACTATGGTGGACGGTCTATTATGGGATTTTATATAGGAAAAAATACCTCACTGTAGAGAGGAAGGCTTTGCTGACCACGAATTTTTCCCCTGGAAATAATAATAAGACAATTATGGAAATCTACCCCAAACTGTGACCCCATCCCCCATGGGCAATACTGATGTGTATTGTAAGGAGTGAGCCTCCATGACGACTTTTAGAAAAGACAGGTCGCTGCTGCTATATGATCCTGGTGACCGTATTCCTATAACCAAATCACCTGCACCCATGACATCTGGACGTGGTAACCAGTGATCCCAGTCTAATACACCAAGGGCAAATCCAGACGTTGTAGCTGCCATCAGTATATAAGCTGGGATAATATGCATATGTAATATAAGCATTAAAACACAAGATAGGACACTTAGGATCACCTTCATTATCAAATTTAAAGGTCTGTCCCAGCACTATAATTATTTAGACAGGAGGACATATAGGGAAACTCATGACCCATATAATCAGAGTATAACAAAACTCCAAAAAATATCCACTTTTTGGTAAAATATCAAAAAATCTTTATTATGCACAAAGATTAAAATCGTACACCAAAAAACACAGGACAATATCAAGTAATATTAGTATAAATTAGGGAGCAGGGTGTTCCAGATAAAGATATCTGTTCAATGCGAGTGAAGACAGGGGTACACTGCACAAAGTGCAGAAGGTACTTAAGGTGGGTGCTGGAAAGATCACTGTATGCAGCTTTAATAGAAATAATTTATAGAGAAGTGGGATACCAACTAAGAGCCCCAATCATATACTGATCTATAATGCGCAGCGCATTCACTGCATGGAGTGACAATTTCCAGCAACACAAATCATACACATTAGGTATATAGCAAGTGCTTACCCATTTTGACCGCAAAATACAGATAGCAAACGCGCCCCAACGCGTTTCGTGGTCTTCTTCGGGGGGCGGGACCCACAGGATGACTGTAAACCAATATGGTCGCGTGCGGGGCGGGACCCACTGCGGAAGCTCCGGCATCGGGCGTACCCGGAAATGACGCGGGCCATACAGTGTCGTCACACTGTGCCCGCCCCATCCCGTTTCAGGACGCCATCATCACGGAACTTGCGTCAGCGGATGCCACCGCGCACGCGTGCCTCGGATGTGGCCATCTTAAAGAAGGGCAAAGATATGGGCAATGAATAAAAGAAGGGAATTTTGTTTACTTACCGTAAATTCCTTTTCTTCTAGCTCTAATTGGGAGACCCAGACAATTGGGTGTATAGGCTATGCCTCCGGAGGCCGCACAAAGTATTACACTCAAAAGTGTTAAGCCCCTCCCCTTCTGCCTATACACTCCCCGTGCTCCCACGGGCTCCTCAGTTTTGGTGCAAAAGCAAGAAGGAGGAAAAAGAATTATAAACTGGTTTAAAGTAACTTCAATCTGAAGGAATATCGGAGAACTGAAACCATTCAACATGAACAAACATGTGTACACAAAAAAACAGGGGCGGGTGCTGGGTCTCCCAATTAGAGCTAGAAGAAAAGGAATTTACGGTAAGTAAACAAAATTCCCTTCTTCTTTGTCGCTCTATTGGGAGACCCAGACAATTGGGACGTCCAAAAGCAGTCCCTGGGTGGGTAAAATAATACCTCGTAAGAGAGCCGTAAAACGGCCTCTTCCTACAGGTGGGCAACCGCCGCCTGAAGGACTCGTCTACCTAGGCTGGCATCCGCCGAAGCGTAGGTATGCACCTGATAGTGCTTCGTGAAAGTGTGCAGGCTCGACCAGGTAGCCGCCTGACACACCTGCTGAGCCGTAGCCTGGTGCCTCAAAGCCCACGACGCGCCCACGGCTCTGGTAGAATGGGCCTTCAGCCCTGAGGGAACCGGAAGCCCAGCCGAACGGTAAGCTTCGATAATTGGCTCCTTGATCCACCGAGCCAGGGTTGATTTGGAAGCCTGTGACCCTTTACGCTGGCCAGCGACAAGGACAAAGAGTGCATCCGAGCGGCGCAGGGGCGCCGTACGAGAAATGTAGAGTCTGAGTGCTCTCACCAGATCTAACAAGTGCAAATCCTTTTCACATTGGTGAACTGGATGAGGACAAAAAGAAGGTAAGGAGATATCCTGATTGAGATGAAAGGGGGATACCACCTTAGGGAGAAATTCCGGAACCGGACGCAGAACCACCTTGTCCTGGTGAAACACCAGGAAAGGGGCTTTGCATGACAGCGCTGCTAGCTCAGACACTCTCCTAAGTGAAGTGACTGCAACTAGGAAAACCACTTTCTGCGAAAGGCGTGAGAGAGAAATATCCCTCATTGGCTCGAATGGTGATTTCTGAAGAACCGTCAGCACCCTGTTCAGATCCCAGGGTTCTAACGGCCGCTTGTATGGAGGGACGATGTGACAAACCCCCTGCAGGAACGTGCGTACCTGTGGAAGTCTGGCTAGGCGCTTCTGGAAAAAACACAGAGAGCGCCGAGACTTGTCCCTTAAGGGAGCCGAGCGACAAACCCCTTTCCCAGTCCAGATTGAAGGAAGGACAGAAAAGTGGGCAAGGCAAAAGGCCAGGGAGAAATACCCTGAGCAGAGCACCACGACAGGAAAATTTTCCACGTCCTGTGGTAGATCTTGGCGGACGTTGGTTTCCTAGCTTGTCTCATAGTGGCAATGACGTCTTGAGATAACCCTGAAGACGCTAGGATCCAGGACTCAATGGCCACACAGTCAGGTTGAGGGCCGCAGAATTCAGATGGAAAAACGGCTCTTGAGATAGCAAGTCTGGTCGGTCTGGTAGTGCCCACGGTTGGCCGACCGTGAGATGCCACAGATCCGGGTACCACGACCGCCTCGGCCAGTCTGGAGCGACGAGGATGACGCGGCTGCAGTCGGCCCTGATCTTGCGTAACACTCTGGGCAACAGTGCCAGCGGAGGAAACACATAAGGGAGCTGAAACTGCGACCAATCCTGAACTAAGGCGTCTGCCGCCAGAGCTCTGGGATCTTGAGACCGTGCCATGAACGCTGGTACCTTGTTGTTGTGCCGGGACGCCATGAGATCGACGTCCGGCACCCCCCAGCGGCAACAGATCTCCTGAAACACGTCCGGGTGAAGGGACCATTCCCCTGCATCCATGCCCTGGCGACTGAGATAATCTGCTTCCCAGTTTTCCACGCCTGGAATGTGAACTGCGGAGATGGTGGAGGCCGTGGCTTCCACCCACAGTAGAATCCGCCGGACTTCCTGGAAGGCTTGCCGACTGCGTGTGCCGCCTTGGTGGTTGATGTATGCCACCGCTGTGGAATTGTCTGACTGAATTCTGATCTGCTTGCCTTCCAGCCACTGCTGAAACGCTTTCAGGGCAAGATACACTGCCCGTATTTCCAGAACATTGATCTGAAGCGAGGACTCTTGCTGGGTCCACGTACCCTGAGCCCTGTGGTGGAGAAAAACCGCTCCCCACCCTGACAGACTCGCGTCCGTCGTGACCACCTCCCAGGATGGGGGTAGGAAGGATTTCCCTTTCGATAATGAAGTGGGAAGAAGCCACCACCGAAGGGAAGCTTTGGTCGCCTGCGAGAGGGAGACGTTCCTGTCGAGGGACGTCGGCTTCCTGTCCCATTTGCGAAGGATGTCCCATTGAAGAGGACGCAGGTGAAACTGCGCGAAAGGAACTGCCTCCATTGCTGCCACCATCTTCCCCAGGAAGTGCATGAGGCGTCTCAAGGTGTGTGACCGACCTTGAAGGAGAGATTGTACCCCTGTCTGTGGTGACCGCTGCTTGATCAGCGGAAGCTTCACTATCGCTGAGAGGGTACCTTGACCAGCAGATCGTCCAAGTACGGGATCACCGAGTGACCCTGAGAGTGGAGGACCGCTACTACAGTAGCCATAACCTTGGTGAAAACCCGTGGGGCTGTTGCCAGGCCGAACGGCAGTGCCACGAACTGCAGGTGTTCGTTCCCTATGGCGAAGCGCAAGAAGCGCTGGTGCTCTGGAGCAATCGGTACGTGGAGATAAGCATCCTTGATATCGATCGATGCAAGGAAATCTCCCTGGGACATTGAGGCGATGACGGAGCGGAGGAATTCCATCCGGAACCGCCTGGTCTTTACGTGTTTGTTGAGAAGTTTCAGGTCCAGGACAGGTCGAAAAGACCCGTCCTTCTTTGGGACCACAAACAAGTTGGAGTAAAAACCATGGCCCTGTTGCTGAAGAGGAACAGGGACCACCACTCCTTCTGCCTTCAGAATGCCCAGCGCCTGCAGAAGAGCCTCGGCTCGCTCGGGAGGCGGGGATGACCTGAAGAATCGAGTCGGGGGACGAGAGGTGAACTCTATCTTGTAACCGTGAGACAGAATGTCTCTCACCCAGCGGTCTTTTATTCGTGGCAGCCAGGTGTCGCAAAAGCGGGAGAGCCTGCCACCGACCGAGGATGCGGAATGAGGAGGTCGAAAGTCATGAGGAAGCCGCTTTCTTAGCTGCCCCTCCAGTGGTCTTTTTAGGACGTGACTTAGACCGCCATGCATCAGAGTTCCTTTGCTCTTTCTGAGGCCTTTTGGACGAGGAGAATTGGGACCTGCCCGCGCCCCGAAAGGACCGAAACCTCGACTGCCCTCTCCTCTTTTGGGGTATGTTCGGTTTGGGCTGGGGTAAGGATGTATCCTTTCCCTTGGATTGTTTGATGATTTCATCCAAACGCTCGCCAAACAATCTGTCGCCAGAAATTGGCAAACTGGTTAAGCGCTTTTTGGAAGCAGAATCTGCCTTCCATTCCCGTAGCCACAAGGCCCTGCGGAGTACCACCGAATTGGCGGCTGCCACCGCCGTACGGCTCGCAGAGTCCAGGACAGCATTAATAGCGTAAGACGCAAATGCCGAGGTCTGAGTGGTAATGGACGCCACTTGTGGCGCGGACGTGCATGTGGCTGCTTCAATTTGCGCTTGACCTGCTGAGATAGCTTGTAGCGCCCATACGGCTGCGAATGCTGGGCCAAAAGAAGCGCCGATCGCTTCATAGATGGATTTCAACCAGAGCTCCATCTGCCTGTCAGTGGCATCCTTGAGTGAAGCCCCATCTTCCACTGCAAGTATGGATCTAGCCGCCAGTCTGGAGATTGGAGGATCCACTTTGGGACACTGAGTCCAACCTTTAACCACGTCAGGTGGAAAGGGATAACGTGTATCCTTAAAGCGCTTAGAAAAACGCTTATCTGGACAAGCATGGTGATTCTGGACTGCCTCTCTGAAATCGGAGTGGTCCAGAAACATACTCGGTGTACGCTTGGGGAACCTGAACCGGAATTTCTCCTGCTGAGAAGCCGACTCTTCTGCTGGAGGGACTGAGGGAGAAATATCCAGCATTTGATTGATGGATGCAATAAGGTCGTTCACTATGGCGTCCCCGTCTGGAGTATTAAGATTGAGAGCGCCCTCAGGATCAGAATCCTGATCAGCTACCTCCGCTTCATCAACTCGAGATTCCCCTCGCTGAGACCCTGAACAATATGATGATGTCGAGGGAAAATCTAAGCGAGCTCGCTTAGTCGGTCTGGGGCTGGGGTCTGTGTCAGAACCCTCAGCCTGGGATCTATGAGATACCCCGGGAGGACATTGTTGGTCCAACTGAGGGGGGCCAGGGAACAAAGGTTCAACAGAGTCCCTGTGCTGAGATACCGGCCTGTACTGCAAGGCTTCTAGTATCTTAGCCATAGTCTCAGAGAGTTTTGCAAACTCTGTCCCCGTCACCTGGACATTGTCAGCAGGTGGCTCCCCCTGGGCCCCTCTTAGCAGAGGCTCTGGCTGAGCAAGTGTCACAGGGCCCGAGCACTGTATACAATGAGGGTCAGTGGAACCTGCCGGTAGCGGGGTCGTACATGCGGCGCAGGCAACATAATAAGCCTGTGTTTTGGCACCCCTGCCTTTTGTGGGCGCCATGCTATTATCTTCCCTGAGCAACACAATAGGGTATATAGCCAGAAATCAACTGTGCACTATACAGTGTAAAATAAACATATAATGTTACACTACTGCACAATGGGGCTAGCACCACAGGTGCTGCTTACCACCCGCTTAAAGCGGTTGTGATGCCACCAGAGTCCCTGCCTGGGTCTCCCAGATTTTGTCCCCCTCTGCAGCGTCCGAGGAGCTGACAGGAATGCGTCCTGAGGAGAGGAGGGAGCCGTGGGCGTGACCCAGAAAGAGCGGGAACTGGTGCCCGCACTGTGCACAGTGAGGGGAGTGGAGTATGCAAAGCATGCTCCAGCCCTCAGTGCTGCTCGTTCTGTGCAGCGTCCCGCCCTTCCCCTGCCTGTCAGGGCTATGGGCGGGAGGAAAGGAAACTAGGCCGCAAAAAGCCGGGGACTCTAGTAATAAACGCGGCCGCCGTAAAAGCGCGGCCGGCGTGGAAGTCCCCGGCGCACTACAAGTCCCAGCCGCGCCGCAGTGTTTCCAAGGCAGCGGCGGTCAATGCGGCAGTCCCTATACATAAACACACTCAGCAACGCTGAGTGTGTAATGGCACATATTAACCCGGTCAGCGCCGCGGTCCCCGGTGCACTAGCACACCCAGCAAAGCTGGAGTGTTGCTGTGCGCGGTCCCCACGGGGACACAGAGTACCTCCAAGTAGCAGGGCCATGTCCCTGAACGATACCCGGCTCCTATCCAGCAGGCTCCACAGGAGTTGTGGATGAAGTACGGTCTCATGTGCCTGGAGACCGATAGGATCCCACTTCCACCAGAACCCTGAGGGGGATGGGGAAGGAAAACAGCATGTGGGCTCCAGCCTCCGTACCCGCAATGGGTACCTCAACCTTACAACACCACCGACAAGAGTGGGGTGAGAAGGGAGCATGCTGGGGGCCCTATATGGGCCCACTTTTCTTCCATCCGACATGGTCAGCAGCTGCTGCTGACCAATCTGTGGAGCTGTGCGTGCGTGTCTGACCTCCTTCGCACAAAGCAAAAAACTGAGGAGCCCGTGGGAGCACGGGGAGTGTATAGGCAGAAGGGGAGGGGCTTAACACTTTTGAGTGTAATACTTTGTGCGGCCTCCGGAGGCATAGCCTATACACCCAATTGTCTGGGTCTCCCAATAGAGCGACAAAGAAAGGTAAGAAATGCCACCAACATAAGAGTGACATCGCGCATTACATAGCGCAGATGGCACCTTCTCAATAGTAAAATCGGTAGCATTAATTAATCACCAATCACAATTAATAGGTACAATGGGCAGGCATATATTATACATATCGCAGGATGCCTGAGCATTACAGGCGCCGCCATCCTGTAGATGGAAAAACAAAATACAATAAACCAGAAGATATTGGTGATAAATTAATAGTACAAAGATGTCATATTAGTGCATATTAGAAACTAGAAGGTGGCCCGATTCTACGCATCGGGTATTCTAGAATTTACGTATTGTGTAGTTAATGTATGATTTTTGTTATATATATAGATGTTGTTGTGTGTAGTTACCAAGTGTTTGTGTAGGGCGCTGTACATGTTCTGGGTGTTGTCTGGGTGTGGCGGGGGGTGAGAGCGGTGTTGTTTGTGTGTTGCGCTGTTTGCGCTGTTTGTGGAGCGCTGTGTGTGTGTGTTGCGCGGTTTGTGTGGGTGTGGGGTGTGTGTGGTGTGTTTTGGTGGGAGGTATGTTTTGTGCAATGTGTGTGTTGTGCGGCATGTGCGTATATTTGTGTGTGCCGCGCTGTTTGTGTGTTGTGTGTGTGCGGCGTTGTCTGTGTGTGTGGGTGTCTGTGTAGGGCGGTGTTTGTGGTTCCCAGTGTGTGTGTGGTGTGTTGTGCAGTGCATGTGTGGTGGTGTGTGTGTGTTTTGGGGGGAGGTGTGCACCCCCCATCGTGCTCCATCCCCCATGCTGCGCAGCCCCATCGTGCTCCATCCCCCATGCTGCGCACCCCCCCATCATGCTCCATCCCCCATGCTGCGCACCCCACATCGTGCTCCATCCCCCATGCTGCGCACCCCAATCGTGCTCCATCACCATGCTGCGCACTCCCCATCGTGCTCCATCCCCCATGCTGCGCACTCCCCATCGTGCTCCATCCCCCATGCTGCTCACCCCCATCGTGCTCCATCCCCTATGCTGCTCACCCCCCATCGTGCTCCATCCCCCATGCTGTGCACCCCCCATCGTGCTCCATACCCCATGCTGCCCACCCCCCATCGTGCTCCATCCCCCATGCTGCGCACCCCAATCGTGCTCCATCCCCCATGCTGCCCACCCCCCATCGTGCTCCATCCCCCATGCTGCGCACTCCCCATCGTGCTCCATCCCCCATGCTGCGCACTCCCCATCGTGCTCCATCCCCCATGCTGCTCACCCCCCATCGTGCTCCATCCCCTATGCTGCTCACCCCCCATCGTGCTCCATCCCCCATGCTGCGCACCCCCCATCGTGCGCACCCCCCATCGTGCTCCATCCCCCATGCTGCGCACCCCCCATCGTGCTCCATACCCCATGCTGCGCACCCCCCATCATGCTCCATCCCCCATGCTGCCCACCCCCCATCGTGCTCCATCCCCCATGCTGCGCACTCCCCATCGTGCTCCATCCCCCATGCTGCACACCCCCATCGTGCTCCATCCCCCATGCTGCACACTCCCCATCGTGCTCCATCCCCCATGCTGCACACTCCCCATCGTGCTCCATCCCCCATGCTGCGCACTCCCCATCGTGCTACATCCCCCATGCTGCGCACCCCCCATCGTGCTACATCCCCCATGTTGCGCACCCCCCATCGTGCTCCATCCCCCATGCTGCGCACCCCACATCGTGCTCCATCCCCCATGTTGCAAACTTCCCATCGTGCTCCATCCCCCATGCTGCGCACTCCCCATCGTGCTCCATCCCCCATGTTGCACACTTCCCATCGTGCTACATCCCCCATGCTGCGCACTCCCCATCGTGCTCCATCCCCCATGCTATAATAGTTCTCCTATTATACTCAGAGAGGAGTATAATAGGAGGACTATAATAGGAGTAGTCCTGGGGGGAGAGGAGTATAATGCCGGCTCCCTGCACATGTGTACCGGGAGCCGGTGTACGCTGGTAACTATGATACGCACTCCCCATCGTACTACATCCCCCATGCTGCGCACCCCCCATCGTGCTACATCCCCCATGCTGCGCACCCCATCCTGCTACATCCTCCATGCTGCGCACTCCCCATCGTGCTTCATCCCCCATGCTATAATAGTTCTCCTATTAAACTCAGAGAGGAGTATAATAGGAGGACTATAATAGGAGGAGTAGTCCTGGGGGGAGAGGAGTATAATGCCGGCTCCCTGCACATGTGTACCGGGAGCCGGTGTACGCTGGTAACTATGATACACATCGGGTAACTAAGGGACCTTAGTTACCCGATATGTATAATGGTTACCAGCGTTCACCGGCTCCGTCACGATCCCAGCATCGCAAGGGTATGTGTGGCCCTGCTGGGATCGTGACGGAGCAGGTGTACACTGGTAACTATGATACACATCGGGTAACTAAGGGACCTTAGTTACCCGATGTGTATAATGGTTACCAGCGTTCACCGGCTCCGTCACGATCCCAGCAGTGCAAGGTTATGTCTGGCGCTGCTGGGATCGTGACGGAGCCGGTGTACACTGGTAACTATGATAAACATCGGGTAACTAAGGGACCTTAGTTACCCGATGTGTATAATGGTTACCAGCGTTCACCGGCTCCGTCACGATCCCAGCAGCGCAAGGTTATGTCTGGCGATGCGTGCGGAGGGCCGGGGCGAGTGGCCAATCCATGCGGAGGGTGGGGGACAGGCCGAGGCAAGCGAACAATCCGTGGGGGGGGCGGGGCAAGGCCGCTGGGGAGCCGGTGTACACTGGTAACTATGATACACATCGGGTAACTAAGGGACCTTAGACAATCAGACGGTTGTCACCATAAGGACACAATTTTGGAGCAAGACAGACAGACAGACAGAATAAGGCAATTATATATATAGATTATGCATCAAAACAGGTGTAAAAGAACACCCAGTTCACTAGCATATAGACATAAGACCATAGGTACAGATATCACATAAAATCTATAGGTCATTATAGGAGTATGCACAAGCCTGGCTAACTAAGATGGCACCATGAGGACATATCTGGATGTCTGCCTCCACTAAGGAGGAGGACAGGCATACAGAAATATACAGCCCACTGTTCGAAGCAAAGTATATCAGCATGTCTACATACCGAAATCCCAAAATACATGGTCCCAGCATATTCTATACCCAGTCAGAGATGAAAAAAACATACAATCAATTTTGACATTTCTGCATAATATACAGTAAACATAAAAAAGGGGGAGAGAGCTCCTTTGGAAGGCCGTCATGTACAGAGGAAGGATGGTTATATCCAGAATGGGGTTCATCATCAAAGGTATAGCTTGTCCAATTTGTTTTAGTCATCCAAAGTCTCCAACTCATGACCATAACTGGATCCAAAATTAAAATAAAAAAGACATACAAAAAAAAAAAAAAAAGTGGCAGACATCCAGATATGTCCTCATGGTGCCATCTTAGTTAGCCAGGCTTGTGCATACTCCTATAATGACCTATAGATTTTATGTGATATCTGTACCTATGGTCTTATGTCTATATGCTAGTGAACTGGGTGTTCTTTTACACCTGTTTTGATGCATAATTTCTAATATGCACTAATATGACATCTTTGTACTATTAATTTATCACCAATATCTTCTGGTTTATTGTATTTTGTTTTTCCATCTACAGGATGGCGGCGCCTGTAATGCTCAGGCATCCTGCGATATGTATAATATATGCCTGCCCATTGTACCTATTAATTGTGATTGGTGATTAATTAATGCTACCGATTTTACTATTGAGAAGGTGCCATCTGCGCTATGTAATGCGCGATGTCACTCTTATGTTGGTGGCATTTCTTACCTTTTTATTCATTGCCCATATCTTTGCTCTTCTTTAAGATGGCCGCATCCGAGGCACGCGTGCACGGTGGCATCCGCTGGCGCAAGTTCCGTGATGATGGCGTCCTGAAACGGGATGGGGCAGGCACAGTGTGACGACACTGTATGGCCCGCATTATTTCCGGGAACGCCCGATGCCGGAGCTTCCGCAGTGGGTCCCGCCCCGCACGCGACCATATTGGTTTACAGTCATCCTGTCTTAGTAAAAAAACCTCCATTCCGCTCCACAACATGTCGCATCCCCCGAAGAAGACCACGAAACGCGTTAGGGCGCGTTTACTATCTGTATCTTGCGGTCAAAATGGGTAAGCACTTGCTATATACCTAATGTGTATGATGTGTGTTGCTGGAAATTGTCACTCCATGCAGTGAATGCGCTGCGCATTATAGATCAGTATATCATTGGGGCTCTTAGTTGGTATCCCACTGCTCTATAAATTATTTCTATTAAAACTGCATACAGTGATCTTTCCAGCACCCACCTTAAAGGGGTTATCCGGCTTATTTTGAGTTTTTTTTCATTATTACCCTATTGGGCTACATTAGGGCAGGTAAGCAGATAGTGACCACTTACCTGCCCTGCTGTCAGCCCCTCTCCCCCGGCTCAGAGTGGTCATGTGACCGCTCCTGCCGCGATTTTGCTGCTTCCGGTCATTTCATGTCAACATGGGCAGGACCATGTTGTCATGCAAATCTGGAACAGCATGTCACCTCCCTGCTGGGCGGCTACAGTGCGAGTCCCCGCCCCCTCCCCTGCACCCTCCCACACATTCCCCCGTACTCTCCCCGCAACCTCCCCCTGCACTTCTGTGAGACCCGTTCGGGGCTGGGCGGCGGCTGCCGTGGTGTCACCGCCAGCATCGGGCCCCTGCTCAGGATCGCACATTCAAATGTACCGGCATCACAGATCACAGATGCCAGTACATTTGAAAGCGCTGATGAGAAGGAGCGTTGCGCTTCTCATCACTGTCCCGCTGTCTGTGCTCTCTTCAGCACAGCGGTGACGTCACTACTGTGCTGATATGTCCAGAGCACAGACAGTGTGCGAACGTGCAGGAGCGTCGGGGACCGAGGACGGGTGAGTATGTACTCCCTACATGTGTTGCCTAGGGAGGGGGGGAGGGGGTCGGTGCAGAGCGCCGTGTGTGCGTGCGGTGCAGAGCCCGATGTGTGTGTGCGGTGCAGAGCCCGATGTGTGTGTGCGGTGCAGAGCCTGATGTGTGTATGCGGTGCAGAGCCCGATGTGGTGCTGTTATTTGCAATGCTGTAGTGATAACAGGTCAGGTGCTGGGGCAGAATACTGACAGGGAATGTGTGTGTGCAGGGGGCGGGGCTGGACACTGGGGCGGGGCTGGACACTGGGGCGGGGCTGGACACTGGGGAGGGGCTGGACACTGAGGCCGGGCGGTGCCAGCTGTGACTGGGAGGTTCAGCACTGGAAGTGGTCAGTTTGCTGGAGCTGAATGTAAACAAGGAGCTGCAGAGAATAAAGGGTGAATTCAAAAGGAACAAAAGTTAGAAAACAAAAAGAAGGGAATTTTGTTTACTTACCGTAAATTCCTTTTCTTCTAGCTCCAATTGGGAGACCCAGACAATTGGGTGTATAGCTTCTGCCTCCGGAGGCCACACAAAGTATTACACTTAAAAGTGTAAAGCCCCTCCCCTTCTGCCTATACACCCTCCCGTGCATCACGGGCTCCTCAGTTTTGGTGCAAAAGCAAGAAGGAGTAAAAGTTATAAATTGGTTTAAAGTAAATTCAATCCGAAGGAATTTCGGAGAACTGAAACCATTCAACATGAACAACATGTGTACACAAAGAACAACAGCCCGAAGGGAACAGGGGCGGGTGCTGGGTCTCCCAATTGGAGCTAGAAGAAAAGGAATTTACGGTAAGTAAACAAAATTCCCTTCTTCTTTGTCGCTCCATTGGGAGACCCAGACAATTGGGACGTCCAAAAGCAGTCCCTGGGTGGGTAAAATAATACCTCGTAATAGAGCCGAACCACGGCCCTTTCCTACAGGTGGGCAACCGCCGCCTGAAGGACTCACCTACCTAGGCTGGCATCCGCCGAAGCATAGGTATGCACCTGATAGTGTTTCGTGAAAGTGTGCAGGCTCGACCAGGTAGCCGCCTGACACACCTGCTGAGCCGTAGCCTGGTGCCGCAAAGCCCAGGACGCACCCACGGCTCTGGTAGAATGGGCTTTCAGCCCAGAGGGAACCGGAAGCCCAGAAGATCGATAAGCTTCGAGAATTGGTTCCTTGATCCACCGAGCCAGGGTTGATTTCGAAGCCTGTGACCCTTTACGCTGGCCAGCGACAAGGACAAAGAGTGCATCCGAACGGCGCAGGGGCGCCGTACGAGAAATGTAGAGTCTGAGTGCTCTCACCAGATCTAACAAGTGCAGATCCTTTTCACACTGGTGAACTGGATGAGGACAAAAAGAGGGTAAGGAGATATCCTGATTGAGATGAAAGGGGGATACCACCTTAGGTAGAAATTCCGGAACCGGACGCAGAACCACCTTGTCCTGGTGAAACACCAGGAAAGGGGCTTTGCATGACAGCGCTGCTAGCTCAGACACTCTCCGAAGTGATGTGACTGCTACTAGGAAAACCACTTTCTGTGAAAGGCGTGAAAGAGAAATATCCTTCATTGGCTCGAAAGGTGGTTTCTGAAGAGCCATCAGTACCCTGTTCAGATCCCAGGGTTCTAACGGCCGCTTGTATGGAGGGACTATGTGACAAACCCCCTGCAGGAATGTGCGTACCTGTGGAAGTCTGGCCAGGCGCTTCTGAAAAAACACAGAGAGCGCTGAGACTTGTCCCTTAAGAGAGCCGAGCGACAACCCTTTTTCCAATCCTGATTGAAGGAAGGAAAGAAAAGTGGGCAAGGCAAATGGCCAGGGAGAAAAACCCTGATCAGAGCACCAAGATAGGAATATCCTCCACGTCCTGTGGTAGATCTTGGCGGACGTTGGTTTCCTAGCCTGTCTCATAGTGGCAATGACCTCTTGAGATAACCCTGAAGACGCTAGGATCCAGGACTCAATGGCCACACAGTCAGGTTGAGGGCCGCAGAATTCAGATGGAAAAACGGCCCTTGAGACAGCAAGTCTGGTCGGTCTGGTAGTGGCCACGGTTGACCCACCGTGAGATGCCACAGATCTGGGTACCACGACCTCCTCGGCCAGTCTGGCGCGACGAGGATGGCGCGGCGACAGTCGGACCTGATCTTGCGTAACACTCTGGGCAACAGTGCCAGAGGAGGAAACACATAAGGGAGCTGAAACTGCGACCAATCCTGAACTAAGGCGTCTGCCGCCAGAGCTCTGTGATCTTGAGACCGTGCCATGAATGTTGGGACCTTGTTGTTGTGCCGTGACGCCATTAGGTCGACGTCCAGCATTCCCCAGCGGCAACAGATCTCCTGACACACATCCGGGTGAAGGGACCATTCCCCTGCATCCATGCCCTGGCGACTGAGAAAGTCTGCTTCCCAGTTTTCTACGCCCGGGATGTGAACTGCGGATATGGTGGAGGCCGTGGCTCCCACCCACATAAGAATCCGCCGGACTTCCTGGAAAGCTTGCCGACTGCGTGTTCCCCCTTGGTGGTTGATGTATGCCACCGCTGTGGAGTTGTCCGACTGAATTCGGATCTGCTTGCCTTCCAGCCACGGCTGGAACGCCTTTAGGGCAAGATACACTGCCCTTATCTCCAGAACATTGATCTGAAGGGAGGACTCTGTCGGAGTCCAGGTTCCCTGAGCCCTGTGGTGGAGAAAAACCGCTCCCCACCCTGACAGGCTCGCGTCCGTCGTGACCACAGCCCATGGTGGGGGAAGGAAGGATTTCCCCCCCGACAGAGAAGTGGGGAGAAGCCACCACTGAAGGGAAGCCTTGGCTGCCCGTGAAAGGGAGACTGCATGTGTGCCTCCTTCGCACAAAGCATAAAAACTGAGGAGCCCGTGATGCACGGGGGGTGTATAGGCAGAAGGGGAGGGGCTTTACACTTTTAAGTGTAATACTTTGTGTGGCCTCCGGAGGCAGAAGCTATACACCCAATTGTCTGGGTCTCCCAATGGAGCGACAAAGAAATAACAATGTAGGAGTGTTTTATATGATAATACAGCACAGATTGACATAACAAAAAATTTTGAGTTTAAGCTAGACAACCCCTTTAAGTACCTTCTGCACTTTGTGCAGTGTACCCCTGTCTTGACTCGCATTGAACAGATATCTTTATCTGGAACACCCTGCTCCCTAATTTATACTAATATTACTTGATATTGTCCTGTGTTTTTTGGTGTACAATTTTAATCTTTGTGTATAATACAGATTTTTTGATATTTTACCAAAAAATGGATATTTTTTGGAGTTTTGTTATACTCTAATTATATGGGTCATGAGTTTCCCTATATTTCCTCCTGTCTAAATAATATAAGCATATAATCTTTTCCACGGTGACTTCAGTAAAATGGCGCCGGAGATCGTGGTACGAGCATGCGCAAACTCCGGTGGCATTTTAATGAAGACAACATCACTGAGGCAATGCGCACGTGCCTCCAACAGCAGCAATGGCGGCGCAGCGTGGAGGAATATACACCGAGGACCCGACCCACAAAGGCCTGTCCCAAATACAACTGTCAAAGTACAGGGCATTCCTGTAACGGATTACAGATATTTCAGCAACCAAGCATCGGATCTTTCTACCAGGGCTGTGGAGTCGGTAAGCCAAGCCTTCGACTCCGACTCCTCAATTTCTCTTGCACCGACTCCGACATATATTGCTTATAATTAGGTGAAAAATTTATTGTAGTACATGAATATGTGTATGTGAACATCAGACATTTAATAATTTTTATGATACAATAATCAAGATATTTGGATAGAACATAAAATATATTTATTGGATACAACATTAGAACACAAAAAACTAATAAATTGTAAATATGTAATATACTATGTAATATACAGTAGATTACATATATATCTTGTGTGTGTGTGTATATATATATATATATATATATATATATATATTACATATTGTATTACATATTTACAATTTATTAGTTTTTTGTGTTCTAAAGTTGTATTCCAATAAATATATTTTATGTTCTATCCAAATATCTTGATTATTGTATCATAAAAATTATTAAATGTCTGATGTTCACATTGTACTACAATAAATTTTTCACTTAAATAAGCATTATACTAAATATTATTTAGTAAAATATTCAGCACATTCTGCATTGCACTACTGTCCCCAATTTATTATATATTTTAGGAGTCTGAGTCGGTGCATTTTATACCGACTCCGACTCCACCAAAATGAGCTCCGACTCCGACTCAACAGCCCTGCTTTCTACAACAGGTATGCCTGGATTCAGCATCCGAGTGCCAGTGTAACAGGTGAGACTAACCCACGCCCAGAATATACCCGGTGTTAAAGTGGCCTAGGCCAGACTATACCCCACCATATACCCCTGCTGCTGTCCATATAGCCCAGCTGCTGTAGATGATGGCCGAAGCCAGCGTAGTAGGGCCCCAGGCAGCGCACAGGGGACCCAGGCAAAGCACAGGGGGACAGAGACAGCACACGGAGCCCCAGGCAGTACACAGGGGGGCAGATACAGCCCATGAGGCCCCAGACAGCACACAGTGAGGCAGATACAGCCCATGAGGCCCCAGGCAGCACAAGGGGCCCTGCTCGCTGTATCCTCCCCCCCTTGCACGCTGTCTCTGGCCCCTTGTGCGCTGCCTGGGGCCTCATGGGCTGTATCTGCCTCCCTGTGCGCTGCCTGGGGCCTCATGGGCTGTATCTGCCTCCCTGTGTGCGGCCTGGGGCCTCATGGGCTGTATCTGCCTCCCTGTGTGCTGCCTGGGGCCTCATGGGCTGTATCTGCCTCCCTGTGTGCTGCCTGGGGCCTCATGGGCTCTATCTGCCTCCCTGTGTGTGGCCTGGGGCCTCATGGGCTGTATCTGCCCCCCCTGTGCGCTGCCTGGGGCCTCATGGGCTGTATCTGCCTCCCTGTGTGCTGCCTGGGGCCTTATGGGCTGTATCTGCCTCCCTGTGTGCTGCCTGGGGCCTCATGGGCTGTATCTGCCCCCCCCTGTGCGCTGCCTGGGGCCTCATGGGCTGTATCTGCCTCCCTGTGTGCTGCCTGGGGCCTTATGGGCTGTATCTGCCTCCCTGTGTGCTGCCTGGGGCCTCATGGGCTGTATCTGCCCCCCTGTGCGCTGCCTGGGGCCTCATGGGCTGTATCTGCCCCCCTGTGCGCTGCCTGGGGCCTCATGGGCTGTATCTGCCTCCCTGTGTGCTGCCTGGGGCCTTATGGGCTGTATCTGCCTCCCTGTGTGCTGCCTGGGGCCTCATGGGCTGTATCTGCCTCCCTGTGTGCTGCCTGGGGCCTCATGGGCTGTATCTGCCCCCCCTGTGCGCTGCCTGGGGCCCTGACCTACAGCAGCTGAGGTATATGGAGGGGTACAATCTGGCCTAGGCCAGTTTATAGCCCGGGTATATTCTGGGCGGGGGGTTAGTCTGGCCTGTTACAAAAACAAAAAAAAAACTGCATCTCCAAATACAGCAAGTGTGAACAGGAGATAAGTCCTATCCTCCACCCTCCCCAATGGTAGCACGTACTTTGGGTTACCTTTTCCATACACGTATGCCCCACACCTCCCTCACATATCAGCTCCCTGCCGCCCCCACACCCCATCATCCGAACAGACTTTATGTTACCATTATCACAATAATCTATATTCCAAATCCATCTATAGTCCGAATTACAGTGCCCCCATAAATAGTCCGAACCGAGAAGTGACCCTATATGGGGGCGCTCTGCTGTTTTCAGTGCTGCGTGTGTGGTAAAATCGCCTGAGGTAAAATCTTTCTGAGGAGATCCGCGCTCTACTTCCTGCCTGCACGTGCGCCGGCCGCACTGCTCCCTCCCGCCGCCAGGTGGCGCTGCAGCAGCCGACACTGCAGCTGACGGGACAGACAGAGAGCGCGGGCGGGAAAAGTGTCTGCAGTGAAATCTCCGGCGGAGAGGTGAGTCCCGGGAACGGCGGGCACCGAGCAGAGTGTACGGGGATCATTGTGCAGCGGGAGCACGGCTGCCTGTGGTGTATAGGGCTACACATGTGTGCGATGTAGATATAATATATTCATATATAGATATACATACATACATACTACCGTATATCTCTCCGTGCATATTAATATGCGTGTGTGTATATATATATCTCTGTGTATTAATGTGCGTGTATATATATATATATATATATATATATATATATATATACACACACATATTAATATGCATTATATATATATATATGTGTGTATATATTTAAAATGTGTATTTGTGTGTGCCTATATATCTGTATATTGTGTGTGTGTGTGTGTGTGTATATATATATATATATATATATATATATATATATATATATATATATATATGTATATAATATTACACACATACATATATTACACATACGTACACAGACATATCTAGCCCTAGCCAGAGCTGGCTATATGTATGTATGTATATATTATATTATGTAACGGATTATTATTATTACACACGCATATTGATACACAGATAAAATATATATTTTTTCTGTCATTCTTCCAAAAGACAAAAGTTTATTTCTCCCCGCCCCCATTGGTGTATCTGCAGTTGTCGTCATCGTTCATTTTATAGAACAATGTACTGAAAAAAAGGGGAAAAAATCCAATAAAATAAATAAATCTTTATTTTTATATAGTGCTAACATATTCCGCAGCGCTTGACATACATCAGGAACGCTGTCCCCATTGGGGCTCACAATCTAAATTCCTTATCAGTATGTCTTTGGTGTGTGGGAGGAAACCGGAGACCCCGGAGGAAACCCACGCAAACACGGGGAGAACATACAAACTCCTTGCAGATGTTGTCCTTGGTGGGATTCGAACCCAGGACCCCAGTGCTGCAAGATTGCAGTGCTAACCACTGAGCCACCACAAGACTGCAGTGCTAACCACTGAGCCACCACAAGACTGCAGTGCTAACCACTGAGCCACCGTGCCGCCCTATTTGGGTGAGATTGTTATTCCACCCTTGTTTTTGGGTGGTTTTGTTTTCGCAGTGTTCGTTGTGCTGTGATAGTGACCAGGTGATGCGATTCTCCGGCTCGGTACGATGACAGCGACATCGAAGGATGGAAGGGGGGGGGAGGGGTCCTTTTCTAGGCACTGATATTTTCAGATGAATAAGCAAAGGTGCCTGATCACCCTGAATCCCGTACACAGCGCTCCGTAGGTCTGTGTCGGTCAGATGTCAATGATGTGCTCCTCTGCTCACCTGACCGCTGCAATCAATCACAGGCTTTAGTGGTTCTGCCAATACCTGGTTGGCACAGACCTCCGGAGCGGCCTGCACTGGGTCCACAGGATTGACAGAAAGCGATTGTCTTTTTTGTAACAAGGCTATGTTCACCTATTGCATCTTTTCTTAACCACAAAGATGCAGCGTTTTTGGCCCCAAAAAACGCACCTGCGGCAAAAACGCATCAAATAACGCATACATTTTTACCGTATTTGCCCAGTGTATTTTTTAAGTCAAATCTATTGACTAGAAGGGCTCAAAAACGCAGAAAGAATTGACATGGTGCATCTTCAAAAACAGCCAAAAAAAAGATGCCCAGTGTGGACAGCAAAATAAAAATCTCATAGACTTTGCGGGGGAAGGAAATAATTTGTGACCTCACAAATGACCCAAAAACGCAGTAAAAGATGCAGTGTGTGAACATGGCCTAATAGTAATGTCAATGCCTAGAATTATTTTTTTTAAAATAGGTCAACCCCTTTAATAATTTTAGGCTATGTTCACACACTGCATCTTTTTTTGAGGTCCCAAAGATGCACCTAAATGCATGCATTTCCGTTTCCCAGTGAAGTCTATGAGATTTCTATTTTGCTGTCTACACTGTGAATCTTTTTTTTTTTTTGCTTCATTTTTGAAGATGCAGCCTGTCAATTGTTTTTGCCAGTGTTTTTGAACCCTTCCAGTCCATAGATTTGACTTAAACTTATTGGGCAAAATGCAGAAAAAAATGAATGTGTTATTTGATGGATTTTTGCCGCGGGTGCATTTTTTTTTTTTTTTTTTGGGCCAAAAATGCTGCATCTTTGTGGTTAAGAAAAGATGCAGTGTGTGAACATAGCCTAATTTCACTAATTCAAATTGTCCTGCATGTTAACATTCTTTTCTAATGGCTTAAAGGCCACCTTTCACCTCCGGAAATGCTAATAAGGGCCGTTTCAGATCAGCGGTATTCTGCCGCACTCGCAGATCCGGCACAAGGGCAGTACAGTACTTTACAGTTCACAGACAGTGCGGCAATCCCCGGTCACATGCTGTCACATGCTCCGGTCACATGACCCTATGTGCCCAGAGCTTGCCAGTGAACTGTAAAGTACTGTACTGCCCATGTGCCGGATCTGCGAGTGTGGCTGAATACCGCTGATCTGAAACTGCCCTACCCTGCAAGTCTCTGAGTCGTCAGCAGGTGTATCCCGCTCACCGGAGCAGCGGCTACAGGGAAAAAATGTTACATGCTCCCTGCTGCCACCGCTCACGGGTACTGATTACAGCTGCCTCTGACACACCCAGCTCCATGGCCGGGGGATACTAGGTACCGGGCCGGACATGTCCGGTGATGTTGCGGCGGCATGGCCCGGTTCCGTGACCCTGGTGGTGTCTTTGAATAAAGGGGATGATGATTATATTTACAATGGAATATAGTTTGTAACGCTACCTGTGGTTTTGTGGGTATGTGGACCGCCGCTGCGCAGCATGTTCCCCGGGGCAGGTAATGATGGCGCAGCTGAGGTGATATTGCTCCCTACAGGTAGAGCTTGAGGCCTGGGGATGATGAGAGGGGCGCGGGAAGGACACTGACAACACACGGAGTTGCAGTCAAAGTCTTTTTACTCACGGTACTGATTCCTCAGATGTAAAGTCTGCCGGCAATCACCCGCGGTATCCATCATGATGGGCTTCCGCCGATCCCGGGCAGGTCAGAGGTCAATACCGGTGCACCCCTCAGATGTGCCTCTACTGGGCTGACTCTCGCCCTCCTGGCTCGCGCCTCTGCACACAGTGCCCTGAGCTAGGGGCCGCGGACCTTCAAAGGGTTTTCTGCCTGCTTGGCTCCCTGATCCTCTGTGGCCCCCTTCCAGCGGATTCATGTGCTGATTTTCGGCCATGGATGCTTGTAGCCACAGAGGCCCCCGGTGTTACTAAAGAGTGTGTAAGTTTTTTTGTTGTTTTTTTTTTAGTCTAGAGACCGGGTCCCCGTTTTGTGGAGCAAGCCCACGGGTGCTTCCCGCACTCCCGTGTCACTAGGATCCCTTCTTCTATGTCTCCCGGAGCGAGCAGGACCCCCGGATCTTTATCCTCCAGTCGCCTCCTCGCCACACCACCAACTGACCCTGTCAACTTTTAAACTTCACTCCGCCCACTCACCTCAGACACCTCACCCACTAAGCTCCGCCCCAAGGCTGGTTTCAGAGACAGTGCTAGCTACTATACAACTCCAGCTGCACTAGGCCCTAACCACGGTTGAGTGGAGTGTTGTGATGAGTCTGTGTGTGTGTCATGTGACCCGGTGGATGACCCCCTCCTTACCCTGGGATGGGATACCACACCTCTGGATGAGGTGCAGTACCTCTGTGGTGACGGAAGCCTCAGGGGCGCCACACCTCCACTGAGTAGTGACCGTAACCGCCATGCTGACTAAGGCCATGTTCACACGTTTTTTAATGCATTTTTTTTTTTTTCATGTAAATTAAAAGCTGCTTTTTATAGTACCAACAAAATTTCAGAAATCTATTGCACACGTCCCCCCCCCCCGACTGCAATAGAAAACTGCAGCGTTTTTGAAAAATACAGTATGTCAATTCTTGCACAGTTTTTTTTCACCATTGAACAGAATGAGAAAATGCAAAAACGCCACAGCGGCAATTTTTGCAACTTTTTTGCTGAATGAAACTTTATTTAAACGAACTGTAGGCCTCTTTCACACGTACGTGCCTCCGGTACGTGTTAGGTCAGTTTCCTCACGTACCGGAGACACTTACACACGTAGACCTATGTTGTCCAATGGAGTTGGATACACGTATGTATTTACGTACATACGTGTGTCCGTGTGCTCCACACAGCAACATGTCCGTTTTTCTCCGGCATCACGGGTGTCACACGGAACGCAAACGGACCACATGGAGGTGTTCCGTCTGGCTCGCGCCGGAGAAAACACACGTGTCTTAGAAAAAAAATAACGTAACTTTACTCACCGTCTCCAGCCCTGCTGTCTCTGCCGCTGCTGTCACTTGCTGCCGACCGCCGCTCATTATGCTAATTGAATATTCACTTCACAGCTGCCGGAAGCAGCAGCAGCGGGGAGTCTGCAGGACCGGAGACCGCAAATCAGCACCACGGACAGCGACGCCAGGGAAAGATGAGCAGAAAGTTCCCGTTCTCGGTGTGTTATCACGGATAACACACGGAGAACACAAACGTGAGCCATAAACACGGCTCACGGAGAGCAACGCACCTTTGACACGTCCGTGGAAAACGTGCGTGATTTTTAACGGGCGTGTGAAAGAGGCCATAGACAAATGACACCAATCACACAGCTTAACCTGCTTTTTGTAAGCAGTTTTTTTTACTGCCAAAAGAGCAGTAAAAAAATGCAGAAAAAAACGTGAACATGGCGTAAAAGAGGCTGCGCATAAAATCAAACATTAAATCTCCACATACATCACAGTATTATTCTCTTTAGGCTGCTTTCACACATCCGGTCTTTGCCGTGCGGCACAATACGGTGCTTTGCAGAAAAAACGCAACCGGGTTTTTTTGCCGCCGGTTGCGTTTTTTCCCGCATAGACTTGCATTAGCGCCGTATTGTGCCGCATGGCCTTGCGTTCCGTCCGTTTTTTGCCAGATGCGGCATATTTAGCCCATGCGGCAGCCGAATGGAACGTTGCCTGGCACGTTTTTTTGTGCGGCGAAAAAACGCATCGCGCTGTATACGGCGCGATGTGGCGCAATTTACAAAGCAAGCCTATGGACGACGGATGCGGCGTCCTGCGGCAAAAAAACGCATCCGGTTGCCGGATGCGGTTTTTTGCACTGCGCATGCTCAGTATCAAGCCGCATCCGTCAAAAAACGGACGGGCTGCATGGAAAAACTTATGCAACGGATCCATTTTTTTCGCCGCATCCGTTGCATAGGTTTTTGAGCCGGATTGAGCCGCACGGCTAAAACCGGATGTTTGAAAGCAGCCTTAGTCTCAGCTGCCGAGAGCTGCGGTCAGTCGGCTTTTATTAAATGTGACGTATCTGATGAACTAGTTTGTTGCAATGTATCAGTGTCCAGATCGGACGGGAGAGAAATGAAAAGTGAAGCACGTTGGAAAGTTTCAGAACTTAGCTTCATTAAACATAATCTTACAACGTCAAAAATTTCGATCCATTTCCGGGGCGAATAAACCAAACTGTTGACTGTTTTGTCCATAGAAGTTGTAGTTAGAATTTTAGCCGTACGCTGCTGACTAGAACAGAAACTAAAAGGCACAAGGCTTGATTAGAGGCGTCCCTGATATCTGTGTTAACCCCTAGAGCATGCTGTCTTCAGATTACATAGCAGAAACCTGCTGACTGATTCCTTTTAAGGCTATGTGCGCACGTTGCGTAAAAACATGCAGTTACGCTGCACTTTGCAGCGCAGCGTAACTGCATGCGTCCTGCGGCCCCTGCACAGTCTATGGAGATTGTGCAGGGGCCGTGCGCACGTGGCGTTTAAGAGCGCAGCGCTTCGGCTACTGCCGAAGCGCTGCGCAAAAAGAAGTGACATGTCACTTCTTTCCTGCGCTTTGCCGGCAGCTCCTGCTCTGTCTATGGGAGGAGCTGCAGGCAGAGCGCATGGAATCGGCGCTCACTACGGACATTTCTGCAGCGATCTAAAGCGCACATGTGCTCTTCAGATCGCTGCAGAAATTTCTGCAGGGCTTGTACGCAACGTGCGCACATAGCCTAAGATCTGTTTACAAATTTAAGCCTGTACTTGAATAGATGTGCACAAAACCTTCAGGCCAGAAACCAGGTCAGTTGGTGCAACCCACCAAGGTATGAGACACCCCCCCCCCCTGCACCGTTTCTCTCCTGTAGTGCTCATGCACATTAATAAAAATCCAGACTACTTGACTTCATCACTTATAGTGGGTTCCGGGTCCCTTGATAGCTGATGTTGGGAGATAGAAAGATCAGGCGTTATGATTATCAGCATGCCCGATGCTTTGGGAAATAAGGCAAAGATGTTTATGTTCTTACTCCCCTCTCCCCATTAAGAACACGTATACACAGAATGTGCATCTGAGTGAGAGAGTTGAACGGCAATATTAAACGTCATTCACAGTCAGAGCACAGACAGCCCGGACCGTGAGTCTCCTGATCTGAACTCAAAGGGAGAAGAAGAATGTGGGGAGAACGGTCGCCCCATAGTGAACATTGTCGTGGGGCAAATACCTATTTCACAAACGCAACAAGTTCCAATACAGCCCGCTGGGGTGCCCCAATTGTCCCGGGGGCGGGAAGGGGGGACCCAATATGATTGTTAATCAGTATGGTTCAATTAATGACAATTTTACTTGTCCACTTTGTATCCAGAATGAAAGTCATCACCTGTGAAATCTCCTGGCACAACCGTGAGCCGGTGTACAGTGTCGACTTTCAGCATGGCAACAGCAAAATTAACAGATTGGCCTCCGCCGGGGTGGACACTGCAGTGCGGGTAAGTTTATGGGGTAACAGTCATGAGGAACATAGACTAAGCCCACCAGAAGAAGGGAAGGGTCCTCCTCACTTTATTCAGGTCTGATGATCGCTCATGGTAATTTTTAGACCACGAGTCTAAAAATTACTGGTGAATCGGTCACTGTGGTTTATTCATTTTAGCAGTGCCGGCTTCATAGTAAATGTTGCGGCTGCTAATCTTCCTGAGTCGGCCGAGGAGGGCGTGTGCTCACATAGGAGAGAGATTGCAGAAATTTGTACCATTTTCCAATTCTAATTTTATTTATTTTCCAGATATGGAAGGTGGAGAAAAATGAGAAAGGGAAAGCCGTGGTGGAGTTCTTAGCCAGTCTCACCCGTCACACCAAGGCTGTCAACGTCGTGCGATTCTCTCCAAATGGGGAGGTTTTGGCCTCGGGCGGAGATGGTAACGTTTTAATTTACATTTCTTCTCCTTGTGGGGGTCATTTCTTTGGTTTCTTGAACGTAGTGAAGGTTAAGGCTATGTGCCCACGGGGATAGTGTCCTCCGGATATATCCGCAGGACATTCCGCAGGAGCTCCCAGAAAACCGCAGCACAACTTTGTCTGTTTCGATGCTGCGGTTGTATTGCGGAATGTCCTGCGGATATGCTGCGGTCATTCTGCATTGAGGATACAGTACCATGGCTTCGGCACTGCATCCTCAATGTAGAACAATGCTGCAGTGATCGGGGCATTCATACTTGCCTCCATCACGCAGCACTTCACCTTCCGGCCGTGTCTGTCTGCACATTGCGGGAGAAGGTGGGCGGGCCTGAACTAGCTCTGGCTGTCACATGACCGGAGCTTGTGCATGCCCCGCCCACTTCCTGCTCCTGGCTCCATCACGCTCCTCTGCATCGGAGGAAGTGACTCCGGTGTCTTCTATCAAGGCAGGTAAGTATGGGATTGTGCGGAAAAAATCCGCAGGAATAATTCACATGCTGCAGATTTTTCCGCAGAGAAATCTGCATTATTTCCGCTGCGGAACAAAACGCAGCATGGGCACAGCAGTTCCAAAATGCCATAGAAATGGCTGGGCACTCGCTGTATTGCGGATTTTTGATAAATCCGCGGATTTTCCGCGAAAAAATCGCGACACATTCTGCAAGTTTTTCGCAGTGTGGGCATATAGCCTAAAGGGTACTTTACACGCTGCAACATCGCTAGCAATCTCATTAGCGATGTTAAATTCTAGATCACAAGTGCGATCTTTCGAGATCGCACATAGGTCATTTTACGCATGTGCGATCTCGAAAGATCGCACTTGCGATCTAGAATTTCACATCACTAATGAGATCGCTAGCGATGTCGCAGCGTGTAAAGTACCCTTAAGACCTAAATTGGGTTTACAACTCCTTTTGTGGTCTATTGTTCGCTGTTATCAGCCATTCCAGACCGGATGGAAACTATTTTTGGCTCCTGATAACTGGAATCAATTTTTTTGTTTCTTTATCGTTCCTTTGGGAGACCCAGACCATGGGTGTTTAGCTTCTGCCTCCGGAGGACACACAAAGTACTACACTTAAAAGTGTAGCTCCTCCCTCTGAGCTTATACACCCCCTGGTAGCCAGTCCTAGCCAGTTTATTGCTTTGTGTCAGGAGGCATACATCCACACATGCATTCTCATTTGATTTGTTTGACTTTTGGAAAGAGTTTGAAGAAAAGCGGGTCCATGTCTGGACTCCCGGCATGTCCCTTCTCACCCCACTGTGTCGGCGGTGTTGTTAAGGTTGATTTACAAGGCTGCAGCCTTACATGCCGCGCTCCTTCACCATCCCTTCTGGGCTCTGGCTTGAAGTGGGAGCCAGCACGGTCTCCATGCCTGGCAGGAGTCCGGTCTCCATCCACAGCCCCTTGAGGATTCTGTTGGACCGGAGCACTCATCCCCAGGGACATGGCCCTGCGTCTCAGCAGCTAAGTACCTGAGACGTTTATGTTGGGGGTCCCAGTTCTTTATTGTAAGGGGAGAGTATGCTGTATGTGATTGTTTTAACTTTTCCGGCGGGTTCTCTAGCTTTTGCCTGAGAACCGCGCCGATGGTGCCTGCTTGTCGGCCTCGCCGCTTAAATTTAGGCCCTGGCTTCGCCGGAGGCCTAGTTTCATTTTCCTGCCCTCGCATGTCACTCATGCAGAGGGACAGGTTCGGCTCCTCCCGGCGGCCGTTCTACACAGGGGAGGGACACTCCCCACTGCTGGGGCGTCCCTCCTTCCCTGCAGGTCTCTATAGCCCTCCAGTTCCCGCTGTTTTATAGGAACGCCCTCTTCTCAGGTTCACTCTGCTCTGGGACATCCTGCATTCTGCATCTCTGCTGAGGTGCTGCGACTGGGGGACCGGGCTTTGGGATCTGGAGGGCACACAACACCGCGCTCAGCGGTCTGGTAAGCCACAGCCGGTCTCCGGTTGTGGACCTCTGTATATTCTCCCTGGGGTTCATTCTCTGCAAAGCCCCCACTCCAGCAGCATGTCTCACACAAGGAGCAAGGCTCCAAAGCTTTATTCTGCATGCACTGCATGTAAGCTCCTGCTGCCTGAGCCGAGCACCTATCCACATTGTGATGTCTGCTCTAACTTGGCGGTGCCACAGCCTGGAGTCTCACCCCCAGTGGTCTCTCAGGCTGCTGCTGCACCTGTGACTGAACCCCCGGCCTGGGTAGAGTCCTTTTCTAGGTCCATATCCCAGTCACTTGCTGAGTCCATGGGACTTTTGTCCAGGACTTTGATGAATATGCATCAGCCTCCTTCACAGGGTGCCTCTAATACTCTTGACAGAGGACTCCTATCCTCTGACCTCCGTCCATCGGAGCTCACGGAGGATTCATCATCTGATCCCAGACCCCGTCCTTCTAAGAGAAGGCGCAGGGTTTCCTCCCCCTCCCCATACCACGGCTCTGTCTCAAGAGCTGACTCTCAAGATGAGGAGGATGCCCTCACTGGGGGCTCGGAGGCTATGTATCCCATCGATTTCTCTGAGGGTGACTCAGATCTTAGTGATTTGATTGCTTCTATTAATTCTGTGCTGCATCTCAATCCGCCAGTGTCAGAGGAGCAACTCTCGTTGGCAGAAAAACATCAGTTTACCTCGCCTAAGAGAGTGAAGAGTGTGTTCTTTAACCACTCCAGTTTTCAGGCCACTGTGACCAAACCCAGGGCCTGCCCTGACAAACGCTTTCCAAAGCGTTGTTCTGATGACCGGTTTCCATTTCCACCTGAGGTGGTCAAGGAGTGGTCTCACTCCCCAAAGGTAGACCCTCCGGTGTCTAGGCTATCAGCCCGGACCGTTGTGTCGGTGGCTGACGGCACCTCACTTAAGGATTCCACTGACCCTTAGATAAGGCAGAGCTGGAAGCAATCCGGAGTACTACTACGGACGCGAAGCAAAATTTTAGGCAGGCGCATGAACAGGTTAATAAGATGCTTTTGGAGAAGGCGGTAAGGAAGCAGGCATTCCAAAAATTGCATTTTTATGAGGAGGGGGAAAAAGTTGGTCATCTCTTATCGGTCATAGCTGCAGCTCAAAGGAGTAGTTCATTTGTGCATGGTATGGACACGGTGGAGGGGACACAGGTCACTGAGGTTGAGGAGATCCTTGGGGTCTTTAAAGATTTCTATCGCACGCTATATTCTTCTATTGGAGAGATGAGGGTGGAAGAGGTGGACTCCTTTCTTGAACGAGGTGAGCTTCTGGTGCTGTCTGTGGTGGATAGAGATAAACTGGAGTCACCTATTACTATTGATGAACTGGAGGGCGCTCTGCATGGCATGAGCAATGACAAGGCACCGGGAGCAGACGGGCTACCAGCTGAAATTTATAAACAGTTAGAAGAAATCCTATTACCCAAACTATTGAAAGTCTTTGAGGTGGCGGAGGGGGGGGGGTGTATTGCCTGAATCTATGAGAGAAGCAATAATAGTAGTAATTCCTGAGGAGGATAAAAATCCGAGGCTTCCAGACTCATATAGACCCATCTCGTTATTAATAGCGGACGTGAAGCTTCTGGCTAAGGTGTTGTCAAACCGGCTGACTGGAGTTATATCTAACCTAATGCATATGGACCAATCAGGGTTCATGGCCAATAGGTCAACAGCTGCTAATATCAGGAGATTATATCTTAATCTACAGTTGCCGCCTGACAACCCTGGCCGGAGGGTGATCGCTTCGCTAGATGCCCAGAAAGCGTTCGATAGTGTTGAGTGGGGGTATCTGTGGAAAGTGTTGCAGCATATGGGTTTTGGCCCACGGTTTGTAAAGTGGGTGCAGCTGTTGTATAATAGGCCTACTGCTAAAGTTAGAGTTAACGGTATGACCTCAGCGTTTGAGTTGCACCGGGGAACGAGACAGGGCTGCCCACTATCGCCGCTCCTATTTGCTATTGTAATAGAGCCTCTGGCGGCGGCCATTAGGAAATCAAAGGAGATCCATGGATTTAAGTATGGGCATTTAGAGGAGAAAATAGCTCTTTATGCTGACGATTTATTACTTTTCTTGGGGGATCCATCAGCCTCATTGGATCATGCCATGCAGATAATAGAGAAATTTGGAGAAGTTTCGGGACTGACCATTAATTGGTCTAAATCAAGCCTCTTTAAAGTGGATGGGGAAGTAGCCTGGACAAATGAGGATACTGGGGCTAACAAATTGAAGAATGTGGACGAATTTAAATATCTAGCTATCCAGATATCTCTGCCAGTAGAAAATTACATACAGGTGAACTTATGGCCAGGGCTGTGGAGTCGGTAAGCCAAACCTTCGACTCCGACTCCTCAAGTTCTCTGACTCCGACTCCGACTCCGGCTCCGACTCCGGCTCCGACTCCGGCTCCGGCTCCGACTCCGACTCCTACATATATTGCTTATAGTTAGGTGAAAAATTTATTGTAGTACATGAATATGTGTATGTGAACATCAGACATTTAATAATTTTTATGATACAATAATCAAGATATTTGGATAGAACATAAAATATATTTATTGGAATACAACTTTAGAACACAAACTGTAATAAATTGTAAATATGTAATACACTATGTAATATACAGTAGATTACATATATATCTTGTGTGTATATACACTGTGTGTATATATATATATATATATATATATATATATATATATATATTACATATTTACAATTTATTAGTTTTTTGTGTTCTAAAGTTGTATTCCAATAAATATTTTATGTTCTATCCAAATATCTTGATTATTGTATCATAAAAACAATTAAATGTCTGATGTTCACATTGTACTACAATAAATTTTCTTTTTCGCTCCTAATTGGGAGACCCAGACAATTGACAATTGGGTGTATAGCTACTGCCTCCGGAGGCCGCACAAAGTACTACACTTAAAAGTGTAAGGCCCCTCCCCTTCTGGCTATACACCCCCCCGTGGGAGCACGGGTCCCAGTTTTTGCTTTGTGCGAAGGAGGTCAGACACGCACGCATAGCTCCACTGTTTAGTCAGCAGCAGCTGCTGACTATGTCGGATGGAAGAAAAGAGGGCCCATACAGGGCCCCCAGCATGCTCCCTTCTCACCCCACTTTCTGTCGGTGGTGCTTGTTAAGGTTGAGGTACCCATTGCGGGTACGGAGGCTGGAGCCCACATGCTGATTCAGGGCTGTGGAGTCGGAGTCGTGGAGTCGGAGTCGGAGCTCATTTTGGTGGAGTCGGAGTCGGTATAAAATGCACCGACTCCGACTCCTAAAATATATAATAAATTGGGGACAGGAGTGCAATGCAGAATGTGCTGAATATTTTACTAAATAACAACATTTAGTATAATGCTTATATTTAAGTGAAAAATTTATTGTAGTACAATGTGAACATCAGACATTTAATTGTTTTTATGATACAATAATCAAGATATTTGGATAGAACATAAAATATTTATTGGAATACAACTTTAGAACACAAAAAAACTAATAAATTGTAAATATGTAATATATATAATATATATATATATATATATATATATATAGTGTATATACACACACACAAGATATATATGTAATCTACTGTATATTACATAGTGTATTACATATTTACAATTTATTACAGTTTTTTGTGTTCTAAAGTTGTATTCCAATAAATATATTTTATGTTCTATCCAAATATCTTGATTATTGTATCATAAAAATTATTAAATGTCTGATGTTCACATACACATATTCATGTACTACAATAAATTTTTCACCTAACTATAAGCAATATATGTAGGAGTCGGAGTCGGAGCCGGAGTCGGAGTCGAAGGTTTGGCTTACCGACTCCACAGCCCTGTGCTGATTCCTTCCCCATCCCCATTAGGGCTCTGGGCGAAGTGGGATTTCTTCGTCGCTCCATTGGGAGACCCAGACGATTGGGTGTATAGCTACTGCCTCCGGAGGCCACACAAAGCATTACACTAAAAAGTGTAAGGCCCCTCCCCTTCTGGCTATACACCCCCAGTGGGATCACTGGCTCACCAGTTTTCGGCTTTGTGCGAAGGAGGTCAGACATCCACGCATAGCTCCACTGTTTAGTCAGCAGTAGCTGCTGACTATATCGGATGGAAGAAAAGAGGGCCCATATGAGGCCCCCAGCATGCTCCCTTCTCACCCCACTGGTGGTTTGTAAGGTTGAGGTACCTATTGCTGGTACGGCGGCTGGAGCCCACATGCTGTTTTCCTTCCACATCCCCCTGAGGGGCTCTGAGGAAGTGGGATCTTACCGGCCCCAAAGCCCTGAGGCCGGGCTCCATCCACAGACCCATTGAACCTGCTGGATGTGGAGCGGGAGTGCCGTTCAGGGACATGGCCCTGCACCATTCAGGTACTCTGTGTCCCCGTACACACAGGCACAGCACACTCCAGACTTGCTGGGTGTGCTAGTGCGCCGGGGACAGTAAAGGGTTACAGTCACTGCAGCCTAGCTCAGTGACTTTATTTATTGGGAACTACCGCGCCGGACGCTCCGGGAGCGGCGGCGCGGCTGGGACTTGTAGTGCGCCGGGGACTTAGCGCCGACCGCGCTTTTACGGCGGCGGCGCTTATAAATTCAGTCCCCGGCTTTTGCGGCCTAGCTCCGCTTCGTTCCCGCCCCCACCCTGTCAATCAGGGTAGGGGAGAGACGCTGTACAATCAGCAGCGCCGAGGGCTGGAGCCTTATTTACATGCTCCAGCCCTCTCACTGGACCCTGTGGGACGCCGGTTTCCCGCTCTGACTTGGGGCACGCCCACGGCCCGCCCCTACTCACACGAGCTGGAGAAGGACGCCGGCAGCCATTCCTGCAGTCCGAGCTGATCTTAGATGGCGACACTCGGACTCTGGGCAACCAGGCACAGGACTAGGGCGACCACACACCCGCTTATAGGCGGGCGGTAAGCGGCACCTGAAGTGCTGACACTAAATACCGCAGTTTTGTCCATTTGTATTTTGTGCTTACACTGCATAGGTCGCTATTTTTGGCTATATGGCGACACATCAGCAGCAGGAAAGCATGGGTGCTAAGGCACAGGCTTTCTAGGCTGCGGGTATTGCACGTACTGAAGTGTTCATTTGTACTTATGCTTGTATGCTATACATTGCACTGTATGGTCGCTATTCTGGGCTATATTCCCCTAGATGGCTAGTCTACAGCAGCAGAAAAGCAGGCTTTCTATGCTGCTTGTATTGCATGTGCTGCTGTGTTCATTTGTACTTTATGCTTGTATGATATACATTGCACTGTACGGTCGCCATTCTTGGCACTATAAGTCGGCAGCAGCATATAAGCTACACAGGCTTTCGATGCTGTTTTTACTGCATGTGATACTGTTCTACGGCACTGAACTCCATTGTGTGCAATGCTCCCCTGTAGCACTTGGTCAGCCGGGGTCTCTACTTGACGTGGCCAAAAGAGCCACCTCTCAACCCTGTCCAAGGACAGGGACGGATTTGCAATGGGATAGAGACTTGCAGTCCGGACAGGCCATGGGCAATCTGGAGCATTGCTCCCTGGCCACCCTCATTTGGAATACAATCGGTGCTCCGGGGGGGTCCCAGGAGGCTCTCTGTATGATGAGGCAGACGTAGCTCATCAGGACTTTGATCCTGACACCGCTCTCAATCCGGATACACCGGATGGTGACGCCATAAGGAATGATCCTATAGCGTCCATCAATGGAATGTTGGATCTTTCTCCCTCAGCTCCCCCAGCGGAGGAGTCAGCTTCACAGCAGGAGAAGTCCCGTTTCAGTAGCTCAAACGTATATTGAGTATTGTTCTGGCCACGCTGACTTCAGAGAAGCAGTCCAGGAACACCACGCTTCCCAGATAAGCGTTTTCTCCAAACGTATTAAGGATACACGTTATCATTTTCCCCCTGACGTGGTCAAGCGTTGGACCCAGGGTCCAAAGGTGGATTCTCCAATCTCCAGGCTTGCGGCTAGAGCCATAGTTGCAGTGGAGATGGGACTTCACTTACAGATGCCATTGACAGACAGATGGACTCTGGTTGAAATCTGTCTATGAGGCTGTCGGCGTGTCGGTTGCTCCGGCATTCACAGCCGTATGGGCACCCTAAGCTTTTCAGCTGTTCTTGCGCAGCTGGTCTTGAGCACATGTACATCTGTGCCGCAGGTGGTGTCCTTAACCTCGCAATGTCTGCATTGCGACTTACCCTATTAATGCTGTCCTGGAAGGACAGTCGAGGTTTCGGTCCTTCCCAGGCTCGGGCAGGTCCCAATTGTCCTCGTCCAAAAGGGCTGAAAAGCCTCAGAGGGGCTCAGCTTCCGGCCGGGCTCAATCACGCCCAAGGAAGGCAGCCGGAGGAACCGCTACCAAGGCGGTCTCCTCATGACTCTCAGCTCTCTCATCTCTCCGCATCCGCGGTAGATGGCAGACTCGCTCGCCTTTGGCGACATTTAGCTGCCACAGGTCACAGACCGGTGGGTGAGGGACAGTGTGCCCACGTGCACAGGACAGAGTTCTGTTCTCGTCCTCCGACTCGATTCTTCAGAACGTCCCCACCTCCCCACCGAGCAGATGCTCTTCTGCAGGCAGAAGGAGTGGTAATCCCGGTTCCTCTTCAGGAACAAGACACGGTTTTCCCCCAATCTGGTTGTGGTGCCAAAAAAGGATGGCTCTTTCCGTTCCGTTCTGGACCTAAAACTGCTCAACAAGCACGTGGAGGCCAGGCGGTTCCGGATGATACCCTCCGCTCCGTCATTGCCTCAAGGTCTCAAGGAAATTTCCTAGCGTCAATAGACATCAAAGATGCTTATCTCCACGTGCCGATTGCTACAGAGCACCAATGTTTTTCTACGTTTCGTGATAGGAAACGACCATCTTCAGTTCGGAGCTCTGCCATTCGGGCTGGCGACAGCCCCACGGGTGTTCGCCAAGGTCATGACGGCAGTGGTAGCAGTCTTGCACTCACAGGGACACTCTGTGATCCCTTACTTGGACGATCTACTTGTCAAGGCACCCTCTCAGGAGGCATGCCAACTCAGCCTGAATGTTGCGCTGGAGACTCTCCAGACGTTCGGGTGGATCATCACCTTCTCAAAGTCAAATCTGTCACGACCCAATCACTAACGTATCTTGGCATGGAGTTTCATATCCTCTCAGCGGTAGTGAAGCTTCCGCTGGACAAGCAGCGGTCACTACAGACTGGGGTGCAGACTCTCCTTCAAGGTCAGTCGCACTCCTTAAGACGCCTCATGCACTTCCTCGGGAAGATGGTGGCGGCAATGGAGGCGGTTCCGTTTGCGCAGTTTCATCTGCGTCCACTTCAATGGGACATTCTCCGCCAATGGGACGGGAAGTCAACATCCCTGAACAGGAAAGTATCCCTTTCACAGACGGCAAGGACTCTCTGCAATGGTGGCTTCTTCCCACCTCATTATCACAGGGAAGATCCTTCCTACCACCGTCTTGGGCGGTGGTCACGACAGACGCGAGTCTGTCAGGGTGGGGAGCGGTTTTTCTCCACCACAGGGCTCAGGGTACGTGGACTCAGCAGGAGTCCACCCTTCAGATCAATGTTCTGGTAATCAGAGCAGTGTATCTTGCCCTACTAGCCTTCCAGCAGTGGCTGGAAAGAAAGCAGATCCGAATTCAGTCGGACAACTCCACAGCGGTGGCATACATCAATCACCTAGGAGGGACACGCAGTCGGCAAGCCTTCCAGGAAGTCCGGCGGATTCTGATGTGGGTGGAAGCCACGGCCTCCACCATATCCGCAGTTCACATCCCCGGCGTAGAAAACTGGGAGGCAGACTTCCTCAGTCGCCAGGGATGGACGCAGGGGAATGGTCCCTTCACCCGGACGTGTTTCAGGAAATCTGTCGCCGCTGGGGAAGGCCGGACGTCGGCCTAATGGCGTCCCGGCACAACAACAAGGTCCCAACCTTCATGGCACGGTCTCGCGATCAAAGAGCGCTGGCGGCAGACGCCCTAGTGCAAGATTGGTCGCAGTTCCGGCTCCCTTATGTGTTTCCACCTCTGGCACTCTTGCCCAGAGTGCTACGCAAGATCAGATCCGATTGCAGCCGCGCCATACTCGTCGCCCCAGACTGGCCGAGGAGGGCGTGGTATCCGGATCTGTGGCAGCTCACGGTCGGCCAACCGTGGGCACTACCAGACCGACTAGACTTACTGTCCCAAGGGCCGTTTTTCCATCGGAATTCTGCGGCCCTGAACCTGACTGTGTGGCCTTTGAGTCCTGGATCCTAGCGTCTTCAGGATTATTCCACGGGGTCGTTGCCACCATGAGACAGGCTAGGAAGCCCACGTCCGCTAAGAACCACAGAACGTGGAGGATATTCTTATCCTGGTGCTCTGCTCAGGGAGTGTCTCCCTGGCCATTTGCATTGCCTACCTTTCTTTCTTCCTGCAATCTGGGTTAGAAAAAGGTTTGGCGCTCGGCTCCCTTAAAGGTCAGGTATCGGCGCTATCCGTCTTTTTTTCAGAGGCGTTTGGCACGCCTTCCTAAGGTGCGCACGTTCCTACAGGGGGTTTGCCATATCGTTCCCCCGTACAAGCGGCCGTTAGATCCATGGGATCTGAACAGGGTACTAGTTGCCCTCCAGAAGCCGCCCTTCGAGCCTCTGAGGGAGGTTTCACTTTCTAGACTATCCCAGAAAGTGGCTTTTCTGGTAGCGATCACACCTCTTCGGAGAGTGTCTGAGCTGGCAGCGCTGTCATCCAAGACTCCCTTCCTGGTCTTTCACCAGGACAAGGTAGTGCTGCGCCCCATTCAGGAGTTTCTCCCGAAGGTGGTATCCTCTTTTCATCTTAATCAGGATATCTCCTTGCCTTCGTTTTGTCCTCATGCAGTTCATCGGTATGAGAACGATTTACATTTGTTAGATCTGGTGAGAGCACTCAGAATCTACATTTCCCGCACGGCGCCCTTGCGCCGTTCGGATGCACTCTTTGTCCTTGGCGCTGGTCAGCGCAAAGGGTCGCAGGCTTCTAAGGCCGCCCTGGCTCGATGGATCAAAGAACCAATTCTTGAAGCCTACCGTTCTACTGGGCTTCCGGTTCCATTAGGGCTGAAGGCCCATTCAACCAGAGCCGTGGGTGCGTCCTGGGCATTACGACACCAGGCTACGGCTCAACAGGTGTGCCAGGCAGCTACCTGGTCGAGTCTGCACACTTTCACCAAACATTATCAGGTGCATACCTATGCTTCGGCGGACGCCAGCCTAGGTAGAAGAGTCCTGCAGGCGGCAGTTGCCTCCCCGTAGGGGAGGGCTGTCTTTGCAGCTCTAACATGAGGTATTTCTTTACCCACCCAGGGACAGCTTTTGGACGTCCCAATCGTCTGGGTCTCCCAATGGAGCGACGAAGAAGAAGGGAATTTTGTTACTTACCGTAAATTCCTTTTCTTCTAGCTCCTATTGGGAGACCCAGCACCCGCCCTGTTGTCCTTCGGGATTTTTGGGTTGTTTCGGTTACACATGTTGTTCATGTTGAACGGTTTTCAGTTCTCCGATATTACTTCGGAGGGAATTTGTTTAAACCAGTTATTGGCTTTCCTCCTTCTTGCTTTTGCACTAAAACTGGTGAGCCAGTGATCCCACTGGGGGTGTATAGCCAGAAGGGGAGGGGCCTTACACTTTTTAGTGTAATGCTTTGTGTGGCCTCCGGAGGCAGTAGCTATACACCCAATCGTCTGGGTCTCCCAATAGGAGCTAGAAGAAAAGGAATTTACGGTAAGTAACAAAATTCCCTTCTTTACCGGTCTCCAGGCACTGAGACCGTGCTCCATCCGCAGCCCCTGGAGAAGCCGCTGGATATGGAGCTGTGTATCGTCAGGGACATGGCCCTGCTCCGTCAAGGTACTCTGTGTCCCCGTGCATACGCGCGCACACCGCAGCATTGCTGGGTGTGTTAGTGCGCCGGGGACAACAGCGCTGCTGCGCTTGTGCCATTTCCTCACTTCAGCTTAGCTGAGTGGGTAGACTCAGGGAGAACGGTCGCGCCGGCCGCTGGGACTGCGACGCGGCTGGGACTTGTGGTGCGCCGGGGACTTCCGCGCTGACCGTGCACATATCACGGCCGCGCTTATTACTACAGTCCCCGGCTTTTGCGGCCTAGTTCGTTCGTTCCCGCCTCCGCACCTGCCAGTCAGGAGGAGGGCGGGACGCTGTACAGAGCATCAGCGCTGAGGGCTGGAGTCTTTTTTACATACTCCAGCCCTCACACCAGGCACAGTAGGACGCAGTTTCCCGCACTTTGTTTGTGGCACGCCCACGGTCCGCCCCTCTTCACAGAACGCCGGCAGCCATTCCTGCCTGCACGCTGAGCTGCAGAGGGGAGACGGGGAGACCCAGACACGGGATTCTACGGCCTCATACCCGCTGTTCAGCGGGCGGTAAGCAGCCTCAAGGGCTCACCCCCACTTGTGCCGTTTGTATACTGAGTATTTTGTGTTTGCAAATACTTTGTACTGTACGGTCGCTGGTGATTCTCGGCTATATACCCTCCTAGATTACAAGGAGGCAACAGCATGTCGTCCGCAAAACGCAAGGGTGCCAAGGCACAGACATTATATGCTGCCTGTACCGCATGTGGGGCTGCTCTACCGGCAGGTTCCACTGACCCCCATTGTGTGCAGTGCTCGGCCCCTGTGCAACTTGCACAGCCGGGGCCTCTGCTGGACGTGACCCAGGGTGTACCACCTGTGAATGCTGTCCAGGTGACAGGAACGGAGTTTGCAGCTTTTGCTGACATATTGTCTATGACCATGTCAAAGATTCTTGAAACATTGCAGTCTAGACCAGTAACTCAGACCATGGACACTGTGGCATCATTGCTCCCTGGTCCCCCTCAGCTGGAACACTTCCAAGCTCCGGGGGTGTCACATGCACCCCAGGGTGACGATTCTGACTCGGACGACAGTCCCAGACAATTTAAGCAGGCTCGTTATGAGGGGCCCTCAACTTCGTCTCACTGGTCAGGATCCCAGCGGGACGAATCTATGGGTGATGAGGCGGATGTAACTGATCAAGATTCTGATCCTGGGACCGCTCTCAATCTGGATACACCGGATGGTGACGCCATAGTGAATGATCTTATAGCGTCCATCAATAGGATGTTAGATATTTCTCCGCCAGCTCCTCCTGCGGAGGAGGCAGCTTCACAGCAGGAGAAATTCCATTTCAGATATCCCAAGCGTAAATTAAGCACTTTTCTGGACCACTCTGACTTTAGAGATGCAATCCAGAAACACCACGCTTATCCTGAGAAGCGGTTTTCTAAACGGCTTAAAGATACACGCTATCCTTTTCCCCCTGACGTGGTCAAGGGTTGGACCCAGTGTCCCAAGGTGGACCCTCCAATCTCCAGGCTTGCAGCTAGATCTTTAGTTGCAGTAGAAGATGGAGCGGCACTTAAAGATGCCACTGACAGGCAGATGGAGCTCTGGCTGAAATCCATCTATGAAGCTATTGGAGCGTCGTTGGCGCCAGCTTTCGCAGCCGTATGGGCACTCCAAGCTATTTCAGCTGGGCTTATACAAGTCGACTCGGTCACACGTACATCTGCCCCGCAGGTGGCACCATTGACCTCTCAAATGTCTGCATTCGCGTCTTACGCGATTAATGCTGTCCTGGACTCTACGAGCCGTACGGCGGTGGCGTCAGCCAACTCCGTGGTTTTGCGCAGAGCCCTGTGGTTGAGAGAATGGAAGGCAGATTCTGCTTCCAAGAAGTGCTTAACCAGTTTGCCTTTTTCTCGTGACCGATTGTTTGGGGAGCGTTTGGATGAAATCATTAACCCCATAGCGACGGCCTAACGTCTCAAGACGTCGGAAAAACAGGGTACTTATTCTGTTCCGACGTCTTGAGACGTCAGGCCGGAAAAAGCTTGTAGCGCCCCCCAGTGACGAAAAATCTCGGGGGTTTCAGCTACCGGAGGTAGCTGAGACCCCCAAGATTATGAATCGGGGTGTTTTTTTTGGACCCCGTTAATGCGATCGCCGGTATACACCGTATACCGGCGACAACATTAAAAAAAAAAAAATGGCCGGTAAAATTGATTTATTTCTCATCTGACGTGATCAAACATGTCAGATGAGAAATAAATATAATCCTCTAGTGCCCCCAAAGCCCCCGGTACCGGAGAGTCCCCCCACCACCCCTACCCCCCCTCCGGAAAATCCAAGATGGCGCCGACGCGCGCTGAAAACTGCCGCCGGCTCTGCATTCATTTCCCTCCGATCTGAAATGATCAAACATTTCAGATCGGAGGGAAATGTCCTCCCCCTGACCCCTCCTCCGGTACACCGGAGATCTCTGGTCCCCGGAGCCCCCTCCGGTTCTCCAGAGCCGCCTCCCCCCTCCGGAGCGTGGAAAATGGCGGCCGCATTCATCCTACTCTTTCTGCCGCATGTGACACGTCACATGCGGCAGAAAGTTGTCCCCAGGTCCCCCCGTCACCCTCCGTCACCCCCCCCAGCCCCCGGTCATACGTTACCTGTCTGCTGGTGCTCCGGCCCCGCGATCACGCCGCCTCCTTCTCTTGAATGCTGGCGGCGCATGCGCAGACAGCGGCTGTCAGCTGGATCCCTGCAAGCAGGGATCCTGCTGACGTCGCTGATGCACAGGCTCCACTGTGGACCGGGGGAGGGTGAGTGCAGTGATCTGCAGCCACACTCCTCACATGGAGAGGCTGCTGTTCCAGAAAATGGGGGGTACGTTCTGTGAGCGTGCCCCTCATATTCTGGAATGAGGTTACTGCAGGTCACTCTGCCCTAGGTTGGACCGGGGCAGTGTGAGTGCAGTATTCTCAGATTACTGCACCCACACTGCTCATGGAGAGCTTGCTCTTCCAGAAAATGGGGGATACGTTCCCTGAACGTGCCCCCCATATTCTAGAAGATCCAGAGACGGCGTGGGACCTCAAAAATGGATTACAGCGACCGAAATTTATTTATTTACAATAAATTGGTAAAAGAGGAATGTTTCGGGGAGTTTTTTTTCAAATACATTTTTTTTTTGTCTTTATTTTTTTCTATTTCTTGACTGGGTTAGTGATGTCGGTTATCTGTTCAGATGCCGTGACATCACTAACCCCAGGGCTTGATGCCAGGTGACATTACAGCTGGTATCAACCCCATATATTACCCCGACTGCCACCGCACCAGGGCGCGGGATGAGCTGGAGCGAAGCGCCAGGATTGGCGCATCTAATGGATGCGCCACTTCTGGGGCGGCTGCGGCCTGCTATTTTTAGGCTGGGAAGAGTCCAATAACCATGGCTCTTCCCACCCTGAGAATACCAGACCCCAGCTGTCTGCTTCACCTTGGCTGGTGATCTAATTTGGGGGGACCCCACGTTTTTTTTTTTTTTTTTTAAAAAACGCCTGGGGAGCCCTCCAAATTGATCACCAGCCAAGGTGAAGCTGTCAGCTGTGGTTTGCAGGCTACAGCTGTCTGCTTTACCCTAGCTGGCTATCAAAAATAGGGGGGACCCCACGTCGTTTATTTTAATTAATTTTTGGGGGGGCTAAATACAAGGCTAGGCACCCTTTAGTGCCACATGAAAGGCACTAAAGGGCGCCAGCTTAGAATATGCAGGGGGTGGGACGTTATATTTGTTTGACATCTATCCATTCATCCATTGTAGCATTTTAGGCTGTGCGCCCACAATCGGGATTTGCAGCGTTTTGGGCGCAGAGTGTTTTCCCTGCGTCCATAACGCTGCATTGTGCAGTAGAAGCACAGTGGAAGGATTTTTAGAAATCCCATGCCCAATGTGCTTGCCCAATGTACTTCTCTTCTCCGCAGCATAAACCGACCTGTGGCGCAGCTTCCCGAGCCTCAGCATGTCAATTTATGCTGCGGAGATGAGTGTTCTCTGCAGGTAGCATAGAGCTCCACAGCGGCCTGAACCCAAATCGTGGGCATGGGCAGCTGCGTTCTCCCGTGGACAACACTCACATCTCTGCAGGAGGCTGACACTGTGTACTAGACGCCGTGTCGCTGGATCATGGCCACATAGCCTAAAAGTGAGACATTTGTTGCTACAGCAACATTTTTGTGAAGTACCTGTGGATTCAAAATGCTACTATACTCCTGAATAAAATCCAGTTTCCAAAATGGAGTCACTTGTGGGGGGTTTCGAATGTATAGGTACCCAAGGGGCCCTGCAAATGTGACATGGTGCCCGCAATTTATCTCAACTTTTCCAGAATTCAAATGGTGCTCCTTCCATTCCAAGCCCTCCCATTTATCCAAACAGAGGTTTTTGGCCACATGTGGGGTATCCCTGTGCTCATAAGACATTGGATAACAACCTCTTGGGTCCACGGTTTGTTGTTGTCTCTTGAAAAAGTGAGAAATTTGATGCTGAAGCAACATTTTTGTGAAAAAAATGAAAATTTTCAATATGGCAACCTAAGCTTATCAAAATCTGTGAAGTATTCGTGGATTCAAACTGCTCACTATACACCTAGATAAAAGCCTTGAGGTGTCTTGTTTCCAGAATGGAGTCACTTGTGGGGGACAGCCACTGTTTAGGCACCTCAGGGGCTCTCCAAATGCAACCTGGCGTCCGCTATTGATTCCAGCCAATTTTGCAGTCAAATGGCACTCCTTCCCTTCCGAGCCCTGCTGTGCACCCAAACAGTTGATTTCCACCACATATAAGGTATCGCCAAACTCAGGAGAAATTGCACAATAAATGTTATGCTGAATATTTTCCTTTTACTCTTGTAAAAAAAAAGCTACCTGGTTGAAATAACAATTTTGTGGTAAAATTTTATTTTTTTTTTTTCATGGCTCAACGTTATAAAATTCTGTGAAGCACCTGGGGGTTCAGGGTACTCACCAAACATCTAGATAAATTCCTTGAGGGGCCTAGTTTCCAAAATGGGGTCACTTGTGCGGGGTTTCTGCTGTTTAGGTACCTTAGGGGTCCTCCAAATGTGACATGGTGCCCGCAATCTTTTTCAGCCAAATTTCCTTTCCAAAATTCAAATATTGCCCCTTTCGTTCCAAGCCCTCCCATTTGTCCAAACAAAGGTTTCAGACCACATGTGAGGTATCACCGCGCTCATAAAAAAGTGGTTAACAAACCTTGAGGTCAAATTTTTGGAATTACCTCTTGAAAAAGTGAGAAAATTGATGCTAAAGCAACATTTTTGAGAAAATTATTAAAATTTTCAATATGACAACGTAACGTTAACAAAATCTGTGAAGTACCTGTGGATCTAAAATGCTCACTATACCCCTAGATAGAATCCTTGAGGGGTCTAGTTTCCAAAATGGTGTCACTTGTGAGGGATTTCTTCTGTTTAGGTACCTTAGCGGACCTGTAAATGCAACATGGTGCCCGCAATCTATTTCAGCCAAATTTGCTTTCCAAAATTCAAATATTGCTCCTTCTGTTCCGAGCCCTCCCATTTGTCCAAACAGAGGTTTCTGATCACATGTGGGGTATTGGCGCGTTCATAAGAAAGTGGGGAACAAGTTTTGGGGTCCATTTTGTTGTGTTATTTCTTCTAAAAGTGAATAAATTTGGGTTAGAGCAACATTTTTAGGTAAAATTTAATTTTTGCTTTTTTTTCATTCCACATTGCTTTTGTTCATGTGAAGCACCTGAAGGGTTAATAAACTTCTTGAACGTGGTTTTGAGTACTTTGGGGGGTGCAGTTTTTAGAATGGTGTCACTTTTGGGTATTTTCTATCATCTAGGCCTCTCAAAGTCACTTCAAATGTGATGTGGTCCCTAAAAAAATGGTTTTGTAAATTTTGATGTAAAAATGAGAAATCGCTGATAAACTTTGAACCCCTCTAACTTCCTAACAAAAAAAAATTTTGTTTCCAAAATTGGTCTGATGTAAAGTAGATAAGTGGGAAATGTTATTTATTAACTATTTTGTGTCACAGAAATCTCTGGTTTAACGGTATAAAAATTCAAAAGTTGAAAATTGCAAAATTTTCAAAATTTTTGCCAATATTCAATTTTTTTCATAAATAAACGCAAAAAATATTGTCCTAAATTTGGTACTAACACGAAGTCCAATATGTGACGAAAAAACAATCTCAGAATCACCGGGATCCGTTGAAGCGTTCTAGAGTTATAACCTCATAAAGTGACACTGGTCAGAATTGCAAAATTTGGTCTGGTCATTAAGGTGAAAATTAGCTCCGTCACTAAGGGGTTAAACACTCCAAGGGTAAGGACTCATCCTTACCTCAACACAGACAAAACAAGCCCCAACAAAGGAGGGGTCAGTCTGGTTTTCGGTCCTTTCGAGGCTCAGGCAGGTCCCAATTCTCCTCGTCCACAAGGACTCAAAAGGATCAGAGAGGCTCAGATTCTTGGCGGACTCAGTCACGCCCAAAAAAGACAGCAGGAAGAACCGTTACCAAGACGGCTTCCTCATGACTTTCAGCCTCCTCTCTCCGCATCCTCGGTCGGTGGCAGGCTCTCCCGCTTTCGCGACATTTGGCTGTCACAGGTCAAAGACCGTTGGGTGAGGGACAATTCTGTCTCACGGGTACAGGATAGAGTTCAGCTCTCGTCCTCCAACTCGTTTCTTCAGAACTTCCCCACCGCCCGACCGAGCCGATGCTCTGCTGCAGGCGGTGGCCGCTCTAAAGGCGGAAGGAGTGGTGACTTCCGTTCCTCTTCAGGAACAAGGTCACGGTTTTTACTCCAATCTGTTTGTGGTGCCAAAGAAGGACGGGTCCTTTCGGCCCGTCCTGGATCTAAAGTTGCTCAACAAACACGTAAAAACCAGGAGGTTCCGGATGGAATCTCTACGCTCCGTCATAGCCTCAATGTCTCAAGGAGATTTCTTAGCATCAATAGACATCAAAGATGCTTATCTTCACGTGCCGATTGCGCCAGAGCATCAGCGTTTTCTACGCTTCGTTATAGAAAGCGAACACCTGCAGTTCGTAGCGTTACCTTTCGGGCTGGCAACAGCCCCTCGGGTCTTCACCAAGGTCATGGCAGCAGTAGTAGCTGTCCTGCACTCGCAGGGTCACTCCGTGATCCCGTATTTGGACGATCTACTTATAAAGGCACCCTCTCAAGAGGCATGCCAACACAGTCTGAACGTGGCACTGAAGACTCTCCAGAGTTTCGGGTGGATTATCAACTTTTCAAAGTCAAATCTAACCCCGACCCAATCACTAACATATCTTGGCATGGAGTTTCATACTCTCTCAGCGATAGTGAAGCTTCCACTGGACAAGCAGTGCTCTCTGCAGACAGGGGTGCAATCTCTCCTGCAGAACCAGTCCCACTCCTTGAGGCGCCTCATGCATTTCCTAGGGAAGATGGTGGCAGCAATGGAAGCAGTCCCTTTCGCGCAGTTTCATCTGCGCCCTCTACAATGGGACATTCTCCGCCAATAGGACGGGAAGTCGACGTCCCTCGACAGGGATGTCTCCCTCTCTCAGGCAGCCAAGGACTCTCTCCGATGGTGGCTTCTTCCCACCTCATTGTCAAAAGGAAAGTCGTTCCTACCCCCATCCTGGGCGGTGGTCACGACAGATGCGAGCCTATCAGGGTGGGGAGCAGTGTTTCTTCACCACAGGGCTCAGGGTACGTGGACTCAGAGAGAGTCCACCCTTCAGATCAATGTTCTGGAAATCAGAGCAGTCTATCTTGCTCTGCGAGCCTTCCAACAGTGGCTGGAGGGCAAGCAGATCCGGATTCAGTCGGACAATTCCACAGCGGTGGCGTACATCAACCACCAAGGGGGAACACGCAGTCGACAAGCCTTTCAAGAAGTCCGGCGGATTCTGACGTGGGTGGAAAACACAGCATCCACCATATCCGCAGTTCACATCCCAGGCGTGGAAAACTGGGAAGCAGACTTTCTCAGTCGCCAGGGCATGGACGCAGGGGAATGGTCCCTTCACCCGGACGTGTTTCAGGAGATCTGTCGCCGCTGGGGGATGCCGGACGTCGACCTGATGGCGTCACGGCACAACAACAAGGTCCCGGTTTTCATGGCACGGTCTCACGATCACCGAGCTCTGGCGGCAGACGCCTTAGTTCAGGATTGGTCGCAGTTCCGACTACCTTATGTGTTCCCACCTCTGGCATTGTTGCCCAGAGTGCTCCGCAAAATCAGGTCCGACTGCCGTTGCGCCATTCTCGTCGCTCCAGACTGGCCAAGGAGGTCGTGGTACCCGGATCTGTGGCATCTCACGGTAGGACAACCGTGGCCGCTACCAGGCCGTCCAGACTTGCTGTCTCAAGGGCCGTTTTTCCATCTGAATTCTGCGGCCCTGAACCTGACTGTGTGGCCATTGAGTCCTGGATCCTAGGGACCTCAGGTTTATCTCATGATGTTGTTGCCACCATGAGACAGGCTAGGAAACCATCCTCCGCCAAGATCTACCACAGAACGTGGAAGATATTCTTATCTTGGTGCTCTGCTCAGGGAGTTTCTCCCTGGCCATTTGCATTGCCTATTTTTCTTTCCTTCCTGCAGTCTGGGTTGGAAAAAGGTTTGTCGCTTAGCTCCCTTAAAGGACAAGTCTCTGCGCTATCCGTATTCTTTCAGAAGCGCCTGGCGCGACTTCCTAAGGTACGCACGTTCCTGCAAGGGGTTTGTCATATCGTTCCCCCTTACAAGCGGCCATTGGAACCCTGGGATCTGAACAAGGTTCTAATTGCTCTCCAGAAGCCACCTTTCGAGCCTATGAAGGAGATTTCCTTTTCTCGGCTTTCACAGAAAGTGGCTTTTTCTGGTGGCGGTCACGTCTCTTCGGAGAGTGTCAGAGCTGGCGGCGTTATCTTGCAAATCTCCCTTCCTGGTGTTTCACCATGACAAGGTAGTACTGCGTCCAATTCCAGAGTTTCTTCCCAAGGTGGTATCTTCCTTTCATCTCAATCAGGATATCACTTTACCATCTTTGTGTCCGCATCCAGTTCACCAATTTGAAAAGGGTTTGCATCTGTTGGACCTGGTGAGAGCACTCAGGATCTACATTTCCCGCACGGCGCCTCTGCGCCGTTCGGATGCACTCTTTATCCTGGTCGCTGGTCAGCATAAAGGGTCGCAAGCTTCCAAATCCACCCTTGCGCGGTGGATCAAGGAACCAATTCTTCACGCCTACCGTTCTGCTGGGCTTCCGACTCCTTCTGGACTGAAGGCCCATTCTACCAGAGCCGTGGGTGCGTCCTGGGCATTACGGCATCAGGCTACGGCTCAGCAGGTGTGCCAGGCGGCTACCTGGTCGAGTCTGCACACTTTTACCAAGCATTATCAGGTGCATACCTACGCTTCGGCGGATGCCAGCCTAGGTAGACAAGTCCTGCAGGCGGCGGTGGCCCACCTGTAAGAAAGGGCTGCCTGACAGCCCGATCACGAGGTATTCTTTTACCCACCCAGGGACTGCTTTTGGACGTCCCAATTGTCTGGGTCTCCCAATTAGGAGCGAAAAAGAAGGGAATTTTGTTTACTTACCGTAAATTCCTTTTCTTCTAGCTCCAATTGGGAGACCCAGCACCCGCCCTGTTTTTTCTTAGGGTATTTGTTTTTCGGGTGCACATGTTGTTCATGTTGATAAGTTACGTTCTCCGATATTGTTTATCGGATTGAATTTGTTTTTGAAACAGTTATTGGCTTTCCTCCTTCTTGCTTTTGCACTAAAACTGAGGGACCCGTGCTCCCACGGGGGGGTGTATAGCCAGAAGGGGAGGGGCCTTACACTTTTAAGTGTAGTACTTTGTGCGGCCTCCGGAGGCAGTAGCTATACACCCAATTGTCAATTGTCTGGGTCTCCCAATTGGAGCTAGAAGAAAAGGAATTTACGGTAAGTAAACAAAATTCCCTTCTTTCACTTAAATATAAGCATTATACTAAATGTTATTATTTAGTAAAATATTCAGCACATTCTGCATTGCACTCCTGTCCCCAATTTATTATATATTTTAGGAGTCGGAGTCGGTGCATTTTATACCGACTCCGACTCCACCAAAATGAGCTCCGACTCCAACTCCACAGCCCTGCTTATGGCCTCTCCTTAAAAAATTGAGAGCCAAGGTGGATGCCTGGAACAAGCTACATTTGTCAGTTGTTGGAAGGGTTAATTTGCTAAAGATGGTAGTAATGCCTAAACTCCTATACATACTGCACAATGCCCCTGTTTGTATTTCAAGGAAAAGATTTAAAGGGATAAACTCGCTGTTTAGGGACCTGGTGTGGGGTAAAAAGCAGCCTAGGGTGCGATTAGAGACTTTACAAAGGCCGAAGGATGAGGGGGGTCTAGCAATCCCAAATCCGGAATTGTATTATATAGCGGCGCAATGTCAACACCTCAGGGGTTGGTCTGATCGAGAGAAAGATGGGGGCATTAAAGAAGTACTGGAATACATAGTGGGTAGAAGTCCATTGGTAATGGGACTAGAGGATGGTGCGGTGGGGCTCCTGGGTAGAACATCTCCTACAATGGCACTTATAAACAAGACCTGGGATAGGCTGAAAAGGGTGAGAGGGGTGACCCGGTTAACTAAGTTTACACCTATCTGGGATAACAGTAATCTCCCGGAGATTCAGAAAATGGGGAATATTGAGGAGTGGAGACGCAAGGGTGTGATATACATGCATCAGATATTGGACGGAGTAATTGTGAAATCGTTCCCGCAGTTAGAGTGAGTTTCAGTTACCGGCGTCCGGCTGGCTCCACTACAGTCAATTAAAACATGCGATTGCAGCCCAAGCGGCTAAACAAAGTGTGGCCATACAGACTGACCTGGTACTGGAGTATGTGTGTAAGGGCGGAGGAAGCACTAAAGGGATCATTTCTGGCACCTATAAAGATATACTACATACCTTTCTTTTAGACTACCCAATTAAAGCTAAATCTAAATGGGAGGAGGAAGTTGGGCCGATAACGGAGGAGGTGTGGGAGAGTATCATAGAGTATGTCCCTAAACTTTCCATGAGCGAACCGGCCAGACTGTCTCACCTATACGTGATTCACCGGGTATATAGGTCTCCCTTACTGATGTTTAAAATGGGGTTGAAAAGGAATTCGGAGTGTCCAAGGTGTCAGGGATCTGACGCAGGTATTTTTCACATGATGTGGTCTTGTCCGAGACTGGTCTCCTTTTGGACTAAGGTTATCCACAAGATAGGAAGAACATATGGGTGTGTCCTCCCCAGGGAACCAGTGATATGCCTATTGGGATATGTTGAGGAGCTTGGGGTGGAAAATACTATGAAAATTGTCATTGCTAGGCTGCTATATGCGGCAAGAAAGCTGATCGCCAGGTCCTGGATTAAAAAAGACCCCCCGACCAGGGGAGAGTACATTAAAAGGGTGAAATGTATTCTTCAGCTGGAACAGGGAGTGTATGAAAGAAGGGGGAATGTTAAAATGTTTGAGAAGCTATGGTCTCCTTGGCTGCAATGCGGATAGGACGAGTGATGGACCAGTAAACTGATATGGGACGGGGATAGCCGTCTGAGACCTCTGATGTGTGTGTTTTGTTTTTTCTTCGGCGCTCTATTGGGAGACCCAGACGATTGGGTGTATAGCACTGCCTCCGGAGGCCACACAAAGCAATTACACTAAAAAGTGTAAGGCCCCTCCCCTTCTGGCTATACACCCCCAGTGGGATCACTGGCTCACCAGTTTTCTGCTTTGTGCGAAGGAGGTCAGACATCCACGCATAGCTCCACTGTTTGTAGTCAGCAGTAGCTGCTGGCTATATCGGATGGAAGAAAAGAGGGCCCATATGGGGCCCCCAGCATGCTCCCTTCTCACCCGCGGTGGTGCTTGTAAGGTTGAGGTACCTATTGCTGGTACAGAGGCTGGAGCCCACATGCTGTTTTCCTTCCACATCCCCTGGAGGGCTCTGTGGAAGTGGGATCTTGCCGGCCCCCAAGCCCTGGGGCCGGGCTCCATCCACAGACCCAGAGAACCTGCTGGATTTGGAGCGGGAGTGCCGTTCAGGGACAAGGCCCTGCAACTTTCAGGTACTCTGTGTCCCCGGCAGGCACGGACACTCTCAAGGCTTGCTGAGCGTTATAGTGCGCCGGGGACAGTAGCGCTGTGCGCTGGGGTTAGGTCACTGCAGCTTTGCTGAGTGACGTTGCATGTTGGGAACTACTGCGCCGACCGCTACTGGAGCGGCGGCGCAGCTGCGACTTGTGGTGCGCCGGGGACTTTGCGCCGACCGCGCTTTTACGGCGGCGGCGCTTCTAACTTTAGCCCCCGGCTTCTGCGGCCTAGCGCCGCTTCGTTCCCGCCCCCACCCTGTCAATCAGGGTAGGGGAGAGACGCTGCTCAATTGGCAGCGCCGAGGGCTGGAGCCTTATTTACATGCTCCAGCCCTCTCACTAGGCACAGTGGGAAGCAGGCTTCCCGCTCTTCGTCTGTATACGCCCAGGGCCCGCCCCCCCTCTCCACAAGGACGCCGGCAGCCATTACACATGCAGTCTGGCTGGGGAAAGGCAGCAGGCTCTGGGAGACCCAGACTAAAGGGATTTCGGCGACCACACACCCGCTCCTAAGCGGGCGGTAAGCTGCACTTTAGTGCTGGCCCCACTAGTGCCTCAGTGTTAGATTAGTGTACTTTTTTCTTGGTACCATATATATATATAGTTGCACTGTAAGGTCGCTTCTTGGCTGGACACCCTGTACTGCTCTGAGGAGGCAGCAACATGTCATCCGCAAAACGCAAGGGTGCCAAGGCACAGGCTGTGTACACTGTTTGTACTGCATGTGGGGCTAATCTACCAGCAGGCTCCAACGACTCTCATTGTGTGCAATGTTCAGTCCCAGTGGCACTTCGTCAGCCAGAGCCTATGGTGGTAGTGGCCCAGGCAGAGACGCCTGTGAACCCTGCCCCGGTGACGGGGACAGACTTTGCAGTTTTTGCTGATAAAATGTCTGTGACTATGACGAAAATCCTGGAGACCTTGCAGTCCAGGCCAGTTACTCAGACCATGGACACTGCTGTGTCTATGCTCTCCGGTCCCCCTCAGTTGGAACTAATCCGTACTTCAAGGGGGTCTCAAGCATCACAGGCTGAAGTCTCTGACTCAGATGACAGTCCCAGGCAGCCTAAGCGAGCTCGCTGGGAAAGACCCTCCACGTCATCACACTGCTCAGGGTCTCAGCGAGAAGAGTCTCTCTGTGATGAGACTGAGGACGGTGATCAGGATTCTAATCCTGAGGCCCCTCTCAATCTGGATGCCCCTGATGGTGACGCCATGGTTAATGACCTTATATCGGCAATTAATAGACTGTTGGATATTTCTCCCCCAGCCCCTTCTGCAGAGGAGGCAGCTGCACAGCAGGAGAAGTTCCATTTCCTATATCCCAAGCGTAAATTAAGTGCTTTTTTGGACCACTCTGACTTCAGAGAATCGATCCAGAAACACGACGCTCATCCAGACAAGCGTTTCTCTAAACGTTCTAAGGATACCCGTTATCCTTTTCCCTCTGAGGTGGCCAAACGCTGGACCCAGTGTCCAAAGGTGGATCCCCCAATTTCCAAGCTTGCGGCTAGATCCATAGTCGCAGTAGAGGATGGCGCTTCACTTAAAGATGCCAACGACAGACAGATGGACCTTTGGTTGAAATCTGTCTATGAAGCTATCGGCGCGTCGTTTGCTCCAGCATTCGCGGCCGTGTGGGCACTCCAAGCTATTTCAGCTGGTTTAGCACAGGTGGATGCTATCATACATCCAGCAGTGCCGCAAGTGGCGTCCCTAACTTCGCAAATGTCTGCGTTTGCGACCTATGCTATCAATGCTGTCCTAGAATCTACGAGCCGTACCGCTATGGCGTCCGCCAATTCTGTGGTTTTGCGCAGAGCCTTGTGGTTAAAGGACTGGAAAGCAGATGCTGGTTCCAAAAAGTGCTTAACCAGCTTGCCATTATCTAGAGACAGACTGTTTGGTGAGCCATTGGCTGAAATCATAAAACAGTCCAAGGGTAAGGACTCTTCCTTACCACAGCCCAGAGCAAGTAAACCTCAACAGAAAAAGTGGCAGTCGAGGTTTCGGTCCTTTCGAGGCTCGGGCAAGGCCCAATTCTCCTCGTCCAAAAGGACTCAGAAAGAACAAGGGAGCTCAGATTCCTGGCGGGCTCACTCACGCCCCAGGAAAGCAAATGGAGGAACCGCTTCCAAAGCGGCTACCTCATGACTTTCGGCCTCCTCCCTCCGCATCCTCGGTCGGTGGCAGGCTCTCCCGCTTTTGCGACATTTGGCTGTCACAGGTCAAAGACCGGTGGGTAACAGACATTCTGTCTCGCGGGTACAGAATCGAGTTCAGTTCTCGGCCTCCACTTCGGTTCTTCAGAACCTCCCCACACCCCAACCGAGCAGATGCCCTGCTGCAGGCGGTGGACTCTCTAAGAGCAGAAGCAGTCGTGATCCCTGTCCCCCCTCAGGAACGGGGGCGAGGATTTTACTCCAATCTCTTTGTGGTTCCAAAAAAGGACGGCTCCTTCCGTCCTGTTCTGGACCTAAAACTGCTCAACAAGCATGTGAACGCCAGGCGGTTCCGGATGGAATCCCTCCGCTCAGTCATTGCCTCAATGTCTCAAGGAGATTTCCTAGCATCAATAGACATCAAAGATGCTTATCTCCACGTGCCGATTGCTACAGAGCACCAACGCTTTCTACGCTTCGTGATAGGAGACGACCATCTTCAGTTCGTAGCTCTGCCATTTGGTCTGGCGACAGCCCCTCGGGTGTTCACCAAGATCATGGCGGCAGTGGTAGCAGTCTTGCACTCTCACGGACACTCTGTGATCCCTTACTTGGACGATCTACTGGTCAAGGCACCCTCTCAAGAGGCATGCCAACTCAGCCTGAATGTTGCACTGGAGACTCTCCAGGCGTTCGGGTGGATCATCAACTTCCCAAAGTCAAATCTGTCACCGACCCAATCACTAACGTATCTTGGCATGGAGTTTCATACTCTCTCAGCGATAGTGAAGCTTCCGCTGGACAAGCAGCGGTCTCTACAGACTGGGGTGCAGGCTCTCCTTCAAAGTCAGTCGCACTCCTTAAGACGCCTCATGCACTTCCTCGGGAAGATGGTGGCGGCAATAGAGGCGGTTCCGTTTGCGCAGTTTCATCTGCGTCCACTTCAATGGGACATTCTCCGCCAATGGGACGGGAAGTCAACATCCCTGGACAGGAAAGTCTCCCTTTCCCAGACGGCCAAAGACTCTCTGCAGTGGTGGCTTCTTCCCACCTCATTATCACAGGGAAGATCCTTCCTACCACCGTCTTGGGCGGTGGTCACGACAGACGCGAGTCTGTCAGGGTGGGGAGCAGTCTTTCTCCACCACAGGGCTCAGGGTACGTGGACTCAGCAGGAGTCCACCCTTCAGATCAATGTTCTGGAAATCAGAGCAGTGTATCTTGCCCTACTAGCCTTCCAGCAGTGGCTGGAAGGAAGGCAGATCCGAATTCAGTCGGACAACTCCACAGCGGTGGCATACATCAACCACCAAGGGGGGACACGCAGTCGGCAAGCCTTCCAGGAAGTCCGGCGGATTCTGATGTGGGTGGAAGCCACAGCCTCCACCATATCCGCAGTTCACATCCCCGGCGTAGAAAACTGGGAAGCAGACTTCCTCAGTCGCCAGGGCATGGACGCAGGGGAATGGTCCCTTCACCCAGACGTGTTTCAGGAAATCTGTCGCCGCTGGGGGGTGCCGGACGTCGACCTAATGGCGTCACGGCACAACAACAAGGTCCCAACCTTCATGGCACGGTCTCGCGATCAAAGAGCGCTGGCGGCAGACGCCCTAGTGCAAGATTGGTCGCAGTTCCGGCTCCCTTATGTGTTTCCACCTCTGGCACTCTTGCCCAGAGTGCTACGCAAGATCAGATCCGATTGCAGCCGCGTCATACTTGTCGCCCCAGACTGGCCGAGGAGGGCGTGGTATCCGGATCTGTGGCAGCTCACGGTCGGCCAACCGTGGGCACTCCCAGACCGACCAGACTTACTGTCCCAAGGGCCGTTTTTCCATCGGAATTCTGCGGCCCTGAACCTGACTGTGTGGCCATTGAGTCCTGGATCCTAGCGTCTTCAGGATTGTCCCAAGGGGTCGTTGCCACCATGAGACAGGCTAGGAAGCCCACGTCCGCTAAGATCTACCACAGAACGTGGATGATATTCTTATCCTGGTCCTCTGCTCAGGGAGTGTCTCCCTGGCCATTTGCATTGCCTACCTTTCTTTCTTTCCTGCAATCTGGGTTAGAAAAAGGTTTGTCGCTCGGCTCCCTTAAAGGTCAGGTCTCGGCGCTATCCGTCTTTTTTCAGAGGCGTTTGGCACGCCTTCCTAAGGTGCGCACGTTCCTACAGGGGGTTTGCCATATCGTACCCCCGTACAAGCGGCCGTTAGATCCATGGGATCTGAACAGGGTACTAGTTGCCCTCCAGAAGCCGCCCTTCGAGCCTCTGAGGGAGGTTTCACTTTCTAGACTATCACAGAAAGTGGCTTTTCTGGTAGCGATCACATCTCTTCGGAGAGTGTCTGAGCTGGCAGCACTATCATCCAAGGCTCCCTTCCTGGTCTTCCACCAGGACAAGGTAGTGCTGCGCCCCATTCAGGAGTTTCTCCCGAAGGTGGTATCCTCTTTTCATCTTAATCAGGATATCTCTTTGCCTTCGTTTTGTCCTCATGCAGTTCATCGGTATGAGAAGGATTTACATTTGTTAGATCTGGTGAGAGCACTCAGAATCTACATTTCCCGCACGGCGCCCTTGCGCCGTTCGGATGCACTCTTTGTCCTTGTCGCTGGTAAGCGCAAAGGGTCGCAGGCTTCTAAGGCCACCCTGGCTCGATGGATCAAAGAACCAATTCTTGAAGCCTACCGTTCTGCTGGGCTTCCGGTTCCATCAGGGCTGAAGGCCCATTCTACCAGAGCCGTGGGTGCATCCTGGGCATTACGACACCAGGCTACGGCTCAACAGGTGTGCCAGGCAGCTACCTGGTCGAGTCTGCACACTTTCACCAAACATTATCAGGTGCATACCTATGCTTCGGCGGACGCCAGCCTAGGTAGAAGAGTCCTGCAGGCGGCAGTTGCCTCCCCGTAGGGGAGGGCTGTCTTGCAGCTCTAACATGAGGTATTTCTTTACCCACCCAGGGACAGCTTTTGGACGTCCCAATCGTCTGGGTCTCCCAATAGAGCGCCGAAGAAGAAGGGAATTTTGTTACTTACCGTAAATTCCTTTTCTTCTAGCTCTTATTGGGAGACCCAGCACCCGCCCTGTTGTCCTTCGGGATTTTTGGTTTGTTTGCGGGTACACATGTTGTTCATGTTGAACGGTTTTCAGTTCTCCGATGTTACTCGGAGAGAATTTGTTTAAACCAGTTATTGGCTTTCCTCCTTCTTGCTTTTGCACTAAAACTGGTGAGCCAGTGATCCCACTGGGGGTGTATAGCCAGAAGGGGAGGGGCCTTACACTTTTTAGTGTAATTGCTTTGTGTGGCCTCCGGAGGCAGTGCTATACACCCAATCGTCTGGGTCTCCCAATAAGAGCTAGAAGAAAAGGAATTTACGGTAAGTAACAAAATTCCCTTCATTTGTGTTACTAGTTGTTCCTCCTGCACAACGGGATGGTTGCTATACTGCAGGTGAAGGGTATTCTAAGTGTGTACTAAATGGGATGTAGTATCGGGGAGAAGTGTTGCTGCCGGGGTGGGGGAGGGGGCGGGAGGGGGAGTTAAAGGGGTAATAGATGTGATAAATTTAGTTTGGATGCCGATTTGTTATTCTGTTGTATGTATTCTGTTTTAATAAAAAAGTATCTGATTTAAAAAAAAGGATTCCACTGACCGTCATATTGACCTTCTGGCCAAATCTGTGTATGAAGCTGCGGGGGGCGCGTTTTCCCCGACTTTTGCAGCAGTGTGGGCTCTCAAAGCCATCTCTGCTTCTCTAGAGGAGATGCATTCCCTCACCAAGGAATCTATGCCTGAGATGGTTGCCTTAACTGCTCAGGCTTCAGCTTTTTCATCCTATGCCATGTCTGCCATGCTAGAGGCTGCTCACCGCACTGCGGTGGCTTCAGCTAATTCTCTTGTTATCCGCAGGATTTTGTGGCTTCGAGAGTGGAAGGCAGATTCTCCTTCCAAGAAGTTTCTTGCTGGGCTCCCTTTTGCTTGTTCACGGCTGTTTGGTGAACAGCTGGATGAAATCATTAAAGAAGCTACTGGCGGGAAGAGTACTTCCATGCCACAAACCAAGACCAGGAAACCCGTCCAGGGTAGGAATCAATCGATCGAGGTTTCGTTCCTTTCGTTCCTCCAACTGGTCATCCTCTAAGCCTTCCGCCTCGTCCGCTAACTCAGCCAAGGATCAGAAATCCAACTGGCGCCCAAAAGCGCATCCGCAGAAGACCGCAGGAGGTTCTGCCACTAAGGCAGCTTCCTCATGACTCTCGGCCCGCTCCAGCCACGTCCTTAGTAGGTGGCAGGCTCTCCCACTTTGGCGATGCTTGGTTAAAGCAAGTCCCCGATCAGTGGGTGAGAGATATCATATCTCACGGCTACAGGATAGAATTCTCTTCCAGCCCTCCAAACAGATTTTTTTCTCTCAACTCCCCCCTGCTCCAAGGCCGCCGCCTTCTCGCAGGCCGTGGCGTCCTTGCAGGCAAACGGCGTGATTGTCCCAGTTCCCGCTCAGGAACGGTTCAGAGGTTTTTACTCAAATCTCTTCCTAGTTCCAAAAAAGGACGGTACCTTCCGGCCCATCCTGGATCTCAAGCTTCTCAACAAGCATGTCCGGGTGCGGCATTTTCGCATGGAGTCTCTGCGATCAGTCATTGCCTCTATGACCCAAGGGGAGTTCCTGGCATCCATCGACATCAGAGATGCCTATCTGCATTTGCCAATCGCAGTGTCACATCAGCGTTGGTTACGTTTTGCGATAGGAGAGGGTCATTTCTTCATCGTTCCTTATGGGAGACCCAGACCATGGGTGTATAGCTTCTGCCTCCGGAGGACACACAAAGTACTACACTAAAAAGTGTAGCTCCTCCCTCCTAGCATATACACCCCCTGGATGACCAAATCTAGCCAGTTCAATGCTTTGTGTTCAGGAGGCACACATCCACATTCATGCATTCTCATCTGATTTTCATTTTAAAGAGTTTGAAGAAAAGCGGGTCCAAGCCTGGACTCCCGGCATGTCCCTTCTCACCCCACTGTGTCGGCGGTGTTGTTAAGGTTGATTTCAAGGCTGGAGCCTTACATGCCGCGCTCCTTCACCATGCTTTGCAGGAGACCGGTCTCCATCCGCAGCCCTTTCAGGACCCTGCCGGACGGAGCACTCATCCCTCAGGGACCTCGCCCTGCGTCTCACAAGCTAAGTATTGAGACGTTATTGTCAGGGGGGTCCCTTGTACTTTAATGTTGGGGAGAGTGTGTTTTGTACTATTTGTGACATTTCCGGCCGGTTCTCCGGTTTTCACCAGAGAACCGCGCCGAGGGTGCCTGAGCGCCGGCCGCGTTCTAAAATTTAGGCCCCGGCTTCGGCTGCGGCCTAGTTTCGTTTTCACTGCCCCTGCATGTCAGTCATGCAGAGGGACAGTGCGGCGCCGCCCACCGGCCGTTCAGCTCAGGGGAGGACACTCCTCTCTGAGGAGATGTTTCCCTCCCCTGTATATCCCCTTGGCCCTCCGGTTCCCGCTCTTGGGCTATGTCCCGCCCCCCCCTCCTCACTCCGGCGCCATTTTATCAGCGTTCTCACACTGATCGGCGCTGGCTGCTGCATCTCTGCAATCTGTCTGGGGGTCCGAGCTGTGGAATCCGGAGGGCACACAAAACGGTCTGGTAAGCCACAACCTCTGGTTGTGGACTTTATTATACACTCTCTGGGGATCATTCTGAAGGAGTGTGTTCTTTACTGCAGAGCCTCCACCTCAGCAGCATGTCTCACACTAGGAGCAAGGCTGCAAGGCTGTACTCAATATGCACTGCATGTAAGCTCGTACTGCCCGAACCGAGCACATACCCTCATTGTGATGCCTGCTCTAACATGGTGGTGCCTCAGCCTGGAGTCTCCCCAGTGGTCCCTCCGGCTGCTCCGGCCCAGGTGGCTGAACCCCTGGCTTGGGTTGAAGTGTTTTCTAAATCTATCTCCCAGTCCTTCGCCGACTCCATGGGACAGCTGTCCCTGACTCTGCTGAGCATGCATCAGCCCCCTTCTCAGGGTGCCTCTGCTGCTTCGGCTCGCTCTGCAGAGCTCACAGAGGATTCTTCATCTGCTCCCAGACCCCGTCCTCCTAAGAGGAGACGCAGGGACCCCTCTCCTTCCTCGTCCCGCGACTCCGATTTACGAGTCGACCCGCAGGACGAGGAGGATATCTTTACTGGGGGCTCGGACGCTACCTCCATGTGCCCCATTGATCTGACCGAGGGTGACGCAGATGTGAGTGACTTGATTGCGTCCATTAATTCTGTACTGGACCTCAATCTGCCAGCATCAGAGGAGCAACCCTCTCTGGCAGAAAAGCACCAGTTTACCTTGCCTAAGAGAACAAGGAGTGTGTTCTTTAACCACTCCAGTTTTCAAGCCACTGTGTCCAAGCCCAGAGCCTGTCCTGACAAACGTTTTCCAAAGCGTGGTTCTGACGACCGTTATCCTTTTCCACCAGAGGTGGTCAAGGAGTAGGCTCACTCACCAAAGGTAGACCCTCCGGTGTCTAGACTCTCAGCCCGGACAGTTGTATCTGTGGCTGATGGCTCCTCACTTAAGGATCCCACTGACCGCCAGGTTGACCTCCTGGCCAAGTCTGTTTATGAGGCGGCAGGGGCCTCGTTCTCCCCATCCTTTGCAGCAGTGTGGGCTCTCAAAGCCATCTCTGCTTCCCTAGAGGAGATGCATTCCCTCACTAGGGACTCTATGCCTGAATTGGTTGCCTTAACTTCCCAGGCTTCAGCCTTTTCAGCCTACGCCATGTCTGCCATGCTGGAGGCCTCTCACCGCACTGCGGTGGCCTCCGCTAATTCCCTCGCTATCCGCAGGATCTTGTGGCTTCGACAGTGGAGGGCAGATGCTTCCTCAAAGAAGTACCTTGCTGGGCTCCCATTTGCTGGGTCCAGGCTGTTCGGTGAACAACTGGATGAAATAATTAAGGAGGCTACTGGCGGGAAGAGTACTTCCTTGCCGCAGACTAAAACCAGGAAACCTGTCCAGGGCAGGAACCAGTCGAGGTTTCGTTCCTTTCGTTCCTCTAACTGGTCGTCCTCTAAGCCCTCGGCCTCGTCCACTAACTCAGCCAAGGACCAGAAGCCCTCCTGGCGCAAGAAGCCGCGTCCACAAAAGTCCGCAGGAGCTGCTGCCACCAAGGCAGCCTCCTCTTGACTATCTGGGCGAGCCAGCAACGTCCTTAGTCGGTGGCAGGCTCTCCCACTTTGGCGACGCATGGTTTCAACATGTCTCCGATCAGTGGGTAAGGGAGATCATCTCCCACGGCTACAGGATAGAATTCTCTTCCAGCCCGCCAAACAGATTTTTCCTCTCAACTCCCCCCTGCTCCAAGGCCGCCGCCTTCTCACAGGTCGTGGCATCCTTGCAGGCCAGCGGAGTGATTGTACCAGTTCCCGCCAGGGAACGGTTCAGAGGTTTTTACTCAAATCTCTTCCTAGTCCCCAAAAAGGACGGTTCCTTCCGGCCCATCCTGGATCTCAAGCTTCTCAACAAGCATGTTCAGGTGTGGCACTTTCGCATGGAGTCTCTGCGATCAGTCATTGCCTCAATGACCCAAGGAGATTTCCTGGCATCCATCGACATCAGAGATGCCTATCTGCATGTGCCAATTGCAGTTTCTCACCAGCGTTGGCTACGTTTTGCAATCGGAGAGGAACATTTCCAATTCGTGGCTCTCCCCTTCGGGTTAGCCACGGCCCCTCGAGTATTTACCAAGGTCATGGCAGCAGTGGTTGCGGTTCTGCACCTCCAGGGGTTGGCAGTGACTCCTTACCTGGACGACCTTCTTGTCAAGGCTTCATCCAGCGCAGACTGTCAGCGGAGTGTCTCGCTCACTCTCGCCACTCTTGTCCAATTCGGGTGGCTTGTCAATCTGCCCAAGTCCACTTTGACCCCGACCCAAGAACTCATGTACCTAGGGATGCAATTCGAGACTCTGCCGGCACTTGTCAAGCTGCCCTTAGTCAAACAGCAGTCCCTCCATCTGGCGGTGCGCTCTCTGTTGAGGCCCCGCCGTCATTCCATCAGGCACCTCATGCAGGTGCTGGGTCAGATGGTGGCGTCAATGGAAGCGGTTCCCTTTGCCCACGTCCTCTGCAGCTGGACATTCTCCGCTGTTGGGACAAGCGGCCTTCTTCCTTGCACAGGTTGGTGGCTCTGTCGCCACAGACCAGGAGCTCTCTTCAGTGGTGGCTTCGGCCCCTCTCTCTGTCTCAGGGACGCTCCTTCCTGGCCCCGTCCTGGGTGATCCTCACCACGGATGCCAGTCTAACCGGCTGGGGAGCAGTATTTCTCCACCACCGAGCACAGGGCACTTGGACTCCGTCCGAATCAGCCCTCTCGATCAATGTGCTGGAAATCAGAGCTGTGCTCTTAGCTCTCGTAGCCTTTCACCATCTGTTGGCGGGCAAGCACATTCGAGTCCAGTCAGACAACGTGACAGCAGTTGCCTACATCAATCACCAGGGCGGGACTCGCAGCCGCCTGGCAATGTTGGACGTTCAACGCATCCTTCAGTGGACGGAGGACTCAAAGTCCACCATATCCGCAGTCCACATCCCAGGCGTAGAAAACTGGGAGGCTGATTATCTCAGCCGTCAAACCGTGGACAACGGCGAGTGGGCTCTGCATCCGGCAGTGTTCCGGTCGATCTGCCGCAAGTGGGGAACTCCGGAAGTGGATCTAATGGCATCCCGGCACAACAACAAGGTCCCGGTTTACGTGGCTCGCTCCCACGATCCTCAGGCCTTTGCAGCGGACGCGCTGGTTCAGGATTGGTCCCAGTTCCGTCTGTCTTACGTGTTTCCCCCTCTAGTTCTCTTGCCCAGAGTCCTGCGCAAGATCAGAATGGAGGGCCGTCGGGTCATACTCATTGCTCCAGACTGGCCCAGGCGAGCTTGGTACCCAGACCTGCTCCGTCTGTCCGTAGAGGTGCCGTGGCATCTCCCGGACCGTCCAGACCTTCTCTCACAAGGTCCGTTTTTCCGCCAGAATTCTGCGGCGCTCAGATTGACGGCGTGGCTCTTGAGTCCTGGATCCTGACGGCTTCCGGCATTCCTCCCGAAGTCATCTCCACTATGACTCAGGCTCGGAAGTCTTCCTCGGCAAAAATTTACCACAGGACTTGGAGAATTTTCCTGTCCTGGTGTCGTTCTTCCGGCCACGCCCCTTGGCCTTTTGCCCTGCCGACCCTTCTGTCCTTCCTGCAGTATGGTCTGCAGCTAGGACTATCCCTCAATCCCCTCAAGGGACAGGTCTCGACTCTGTCAGTGTTGTTCCAGCGGCGTATTGCCCGGCTGGCTCAAGTGCGCACCTTCATGCAGGGCGCATCTCACATCATTCCGCCTTACCGGCGACCTCTGGATCCCTGGGACCTTAATCTGGTCCTCACGGCCTTGCAGAAACCCCCTTTTGAGCCACTTAGGGAGGTTTCTTTGTGTCGTCTTTCACAGAAAGTGGTCTTTCTAGTGGCCATAACTTCCCTCAGGAGAGTCTCTGATTTGGCTGCGCTCTCCTCGGAGTCACCTTTTTTGGTTTTTCACCAAGACAAGGTGGTTCTTCGTCCGTCTCCGGACTTTCTTCCTAAGGTGGTATCTCCTTTGCACCTTAACCAGGATATTTCCCTGCCTTCCTTTTGTCCGGCTCCTGTTCATCGCTTCATCACTCTGGATCTGGTGCGGGCGCTCCGGATCTATGTGTCTCGCACCGCTGCTCTTAGGCGGTGCACCTCTCTCTTTGTGCTGACCACTGGTCAGCGTAAGGGCCTCTCGGCTTCTAAGCCGACCCTAGCTCGCTGGATTAGGTTGGCCATTTCCAATGCCTACCAGTGTTCTCAAGTGCCTCCCCCGCCGGGGATCAAGGCACACTCGACCAGAGCTGTCGGTGCCTCTTGGGCTTTCAGGCATCAGGCTACGGCTCAGCAGGTCTGTCAGGCTGCCACTTGGTCCAGTCTGCATACCTTTTCGAAGCACTACAAAGTGCATGCTCATGCTTCGGCAGATGCGAGCTTGGGCAGGCGCATCCTTCAGGCGGATGTCGCCCACTTGTGAAGTTGGGGTTCGCCTACTTCTCAGTTTACTGTTTATTCCCACCCATGGACTGCTTTGGAACGTCCCATGGTCTGGGTCTCCCATAAGGAACGATGAAGAAAAAGAGAATTTTGTTTACTTACCGTAAATTCTTTTTCTTATAGTTCCGACATGGGAGACCCAGCACCCTCCCTGTTGCCTGTTGGCAGGTTTTCTTGTTCCGTGTGTTTTCACCGGCTGTTGTTGTAGTCAGAGGTTCCGGTTGTTCCGGGTTTTGCTCTGTCTCTACTTGTGGGTGGATGTCCTCCTTCAGCTTTTGCACTAAACTGGCTAGATTTGGTCATCCAGGGGGTGTATATGCTAGGAGGGAGGAGCTACACTTTTTAGTGTAGTACTTTGTGTGTCCTCCGGAGGCAGAAGCTATACACCCATGGTCTGGGTCTCCCATGTCGGAACTATAAGAAAAAGAATTTACGGTAAGTAAACAAAATTCTCTTTTTCCAATTCGTGGCTCTCCCCTTCGGGTTAGCCACGGCCCCTCGGGTATTCACCAAGGTTATGGCGGCAGTGATTGCGGTCCTGCACCTCCAGGGGTTAGCAGTGCTTCCTTATCTGGACAACCTTCTGGTCAAGGGTACATCCAGCGCAGACTGTCAGCGGAGTGTTTCGCTCACTCTCGCCACCCTAGCCCAATTCGGGTGGATTGTCAATCTTCCCAAATCCACTCTGACTCCGACCCAGAGTCTCACGTACCTAGGGATGCAGTTCGAGACTTTGCCGGCACTTGTGAAGTTGCCCTTAATCAAACAGCAGTCTCTCCGGCTAGCGGTGCGCTCTCTCCTGAGGCCCCGCCGTTATTCCCTCAGGCGCCTGATGCAGGTGCTGGGTCAAAGGGTGGCCTCCATGGAGGCGGTTCCCTTTGCCCAGTTCCATCTGCGTCCTCTGCAGCTGGACATTCTCCGCTGTTGGGACAAGCGGCCTTCCTCCTTACAGAGGTTAGTGGCTCTGTCGCCACGGACCAGGAGCTCTCTTCAGTGGTGCCTTCGACCTTTCTCCCTGTCCCAAGGGCGCTCCTTCCTGACTCCGTCCTGGGTGATTCTCACCACGGATGCCAGCCTATCCGGCTGGGGAGCGGTACATCTCCACCACAGAGCACAGGGCACTTGGACTCCGTCCGAGTCAGCCCTTTCAATCAATGTGCTGGAAACCAGAGCTGTGCTTCTAGCTCTCCTAGCCTTTCACCACCTCTTGGCGGGCAGGCACATTCGAGTCCAGCCAGACAACGCGACAGCGGTTGCCTACATCAATCACCAAGGCGGGACATGCAGCCGCCTGGCAACGTTGGAGGTCCAACGCATTGTTCAATGGGCGGAGGATTCCAAGTCCACCATATCCGCAGTCCACATCCCTGGCGTAGAAAACTGGGAGGCAGATTATCTCAGCCGTCAATCCGTGGACGGTGGCGAGTGGTCCCTGCACCCGGCAGTGTTTCAGTCAATCTGCCGCAAGTGGGGCACTCCGGACGTGGACCTAATGGCATCCCGTCACAACAACAAGGTTCCGGTTTACGTGGCTCGCTCCCACGATCCTCAGGCCTTCGCCGCGGACGCTCTGGTTCAAGACTGGTGCCAGTTTCGTCTGTCCTACGTGTTTCCCCCTCTAGCTCTCTTGCCCAGTGTCCTGCGCAAGATCAGAATGGAGGGCCGTCGAGTCATCCTCATTGCACCGGACTGGCCCAGGCGAGCTTGGTATCCGGACCTGCTCCAACTGTCCGTGGAGATGCCGTGGCATCTTCCGAACCGTCCAGACCTGCTCTCGCAAGGTCCGTTTTTCCGCCCGAATTCTGCGGCACTCAAATTGACGGCGTGGCTCTTGAGTCCTGGATTTTGATGGCTTCTGGTATTCCTCCTGAAGTCATCTCCACTATGACTCGGGCCCGTAAGTCTTCCTCCGTCAAGATCTATCACAGGACTTGGAAAATTTTCCTGTCCTGGTGTCGCTCTTCCGGCCATTCTCCTTGGCCATTCTCGTTGCCGACCCTTCTGTCTTTTTTACAGTCCGGTCTGCAGCTAGGTCTGTCCCTCAACTCTCTCAAGGGACAAGTCTCAGCTCTATCAGTGCTGTTCCAGCGGCGTCTCGCCCGGCTGGCTCAGGTTCGCACCTTCATGCAAGGTGCGTCTCACATCATTCCGCCTTATCGGCGGCCCTTGGATCCCTGGGACCTTAACTTGGTCCTTACGGTATTGCAGAAACCCCCTTTCGAGCCCCTTAGGGAGGTTTCTTTGTATCGTTTTTCTCAAAAGGTGGCCTTTCTAGTTGCCATAACTTCTCTCAGGAGAGTCTCTGATTTTGCTGCGCTCTCCTCGGAGTCACCTTTTTTGGTTTTTCACCAAGACAAGGTAGTTCTCCGTCCGACCCCGGACTTTCTTCCGAAGGTGGTCTCTCCCTTCCACCTTAACCAGGATATTTCCTTGCCTTCCTTCTGTCCAGCCCCTGTTCATCGCTTTGCGAAAGCGCTGCATACTCTGGATCTGGTGTGTGCTCTCCGGATTTATGTGTCTCTCACCGCTGCGCTTAGGCGGTGCACCTCTCTTTTTGTGCTAACCACAGGGCGGCGCAAGGGTCCTCTCTGCTTCTAAGCCGACCTTGGCCCGTTGGATTAGATCGACCATTTCGGACGCCTACCAGAGTACTCAGGTGCCTCCCCCGCCGGGGATCAAGGCACACTCGGCCAGAGCTGTCGGTGCCTCTTGGGCTTTTAGGCACCAGGCTACGGCTCAACAAGTCTGTCAGGCTGCCACTTGGACTAGCCTGCATACCTTTTCGAAGCACTACCAAGTGCATGCTCATGCTTCGGCAGATACGAGCTTGGGCAGACGCATCCTTCAGGCGGCTGTCGCCCACTTGTGAAGTTAGGCTCCACCTACTTTAGTTTTTTCTGTTTATTCCCACCCAGGGACAGCTTTGGAACGTCCCATGGTCTGGGTCTCCCAAAGGAACGATAAAGAAAAAGAGAATTTTGTTACTTACCGTAAATTCTTTTTCTTATAGTTCCGTATTGGGAGACCCAGCTCCCTCCCTGTTGCCTGTTGGCAATTTTCTTGTTCCGTGTGTTATCACCGGCTGTTGTCGTGGACAGAGTCTCCGGTTGTTCCGGTTCTTACTCGGTTCTACTTGTGGGTGGCTATTCTCCTTCAGCTTTTGCACTAAACTGGCTAGGACTGGCTACCAGGGGGTGTATAAGCTCAGAGGGAGGGGCTACACTTTTTAGTTTAGTACTTTCTGTGTCCTTCGGAGGCAGAAGCTATACACGCAAGGTCTGGGTCTCCAATAACGGAACTATAAGAAAAAGAATTTACGGTAAGTAACAAAATTCTCTTTTTTTCATTATTCTGCAGATGCTGTAATATTATTATGGAAACTCAGTGAAAGCAAAGAGCTGGAATCCACTCCTTTTAATGATGATGAGGAAACAGAGTTGAACAAGGAAAACTGGACCGTATTTAAGTCTCTCAGGTATTTAGTTGTGGTGTGTGTGTGTGTGTGTGTGTGTGTGTGTGTGTGTGTTTGTTTGTTTGTTGTGCAGTATTGTCGTTGTTGGAGGTGAGGGTGAGCAAACATATTTGTATGACTGTTCTGGTGGGACTCTGTGGTAGTCGGACCTTGGCAGCTGACAACTCCTCAGCCAGCACTCGAATGCTGGCTTCCCGGGCGCCTTGTGTGATTTCTAGCAATCACAACGTCATGGTGCAGTTCATGTTCGGTTGGGACCACACGAGCACTAAGCCTAGTGTCATGCCACTGTGATGCTTTCCTGCGTTTGCAGCACAGCCGCGGAGGAGAGAGGGCGGGCGCTGCGGAGGAGAGGGAGGGACTAATCTCCCTATAGCCGCCATTGTCAGCTGATGTGTATATCGCACTGTGCTCTGCCGTAATGTGAGTGCAATGCAATGTGTCTCGCACCCATAGACTTGTATGGGTGCAAGGGAAAACAAATCGGATTCCACTTGCAGCATGCTGCATTGGTTTTCTTGGTCTGATTAGGGCTGAGAAAAAAATCGGTTATCAGAGCGGTCCCATAGAGTACCATTGGTCCGAGTGGAATGCAATGTTTTTGTTTTGCATTCCACTCACTCTGTTTTACTTGCCGTGTGTCCTTAACCTAATAACGTCACACAATCTATCGCAAGGTTAAGGCTATGTTCACACACTGCGTTTTTCTTTGTCGCTCCATTGGGAGACCCAGACAATTGGGTGTATAGCTTCTGCCTCCGGAGGCCACACAAAGTATTACACTTAAAAGTGTAAAGCCCCTCCCCTTCTGCCTATACACCCTCCCGTGCATCACGGGCTCCTCAGTTCTAATGCTTTGTGCGAAGGAGGCACACATGCACGCATAGCTCCACTGTTTAGTCAGCAGCAGCTGCTGACTATGTCGGATGGAAGAAAAGAGGGCCCATACTAAAGGGCCCCCAGCATGCTCCCTTCTCACCCCACTCTTGTCGGCGGTGTTGTTAAGGTTGAGGTACCCATTGCGGGTACGGAGGCTGGAGCCCACATGCTGTTTTCCTTCCCCATCCCCCTTAGAGCTCTGGGTGAAGTGGGATCCTAATCGGTCTCCAGGCACTGAGACCGTGCTCCATCCACAGCCCCTGGGGATTCTGCTGGACAAGGAGCCGAGTATCGTCAGGGACAAGGCCCTGCTACTTTGAGGTACTCTGTGTCCCCGTGGGGACCGCGCACAGACACACTGCAGCACTGCTGGGTGTGTTAGTGCACCGGGGACGGCGGCACTGACCGCGCTTGTGCCATTACACACTGCAGCGTAGCTGGGTGTGTTAGTTTACTGGGGACTGCCGCGCTGACCGCCGCTGCCATTTTTACACTGCGGCGCGGCTGGGACTGTTAGTGCGCCGGGGACTTCCGCGCCGACCGCGCTTATACGCCGGCCGCGCTTATCACTTTAGTCCCCGGCTTTTGCGGCCTAGTCTCACTGTTTCCCGCCCACAGGCCTGCCAGTCAGGGGAAGGGCGTGACGCTGCACAGGACGTCAGCGCTGAGAGCTGGAGCATGCTTTGCATACTCCACCCCTCTCACTGAGCACAGTGGGGACGCCGGATTCCCGCACTTTCTAGGGCACGCCCACGGCCCCCTCCTCTCCACAGGACGCCGGCAGCCATTCCTGTCAGCTTTTCTGTTGCTGGAGAGGGGAGACAAGCTCTGGGGGTCCCAGACAGGGATTCTGGTGATCACATAAGCAGCACCTGAGGTGCTGACCCCACTAGTGCCGAAGTGTACATATATATTTATATGCTTGTATGCTATACATTGCACTGTACGGTCGCACTATTGATTTTTGGCTATATACCCTCCTGGATTGCTCAGAGGAGATAACAGCATGTTGTCCCCGAAAAGCAAGGGTGCCAAAGAACAGGTTTACTATGCTGCCTGTACCGCATGTACGGCTATACTACCGGCAGGTTCCACAGACCCTCATTGTGTGCAATGCACGGCCCCTGTAGCACTTACTAAGCCGGAGCCTCTGCTAATGGTGGCCCAGGGACACCTGTTAACACTGTCCAGGTGACGGGGACGGAGTTGGCAGTTTTTGCTGATAGACTTTCTGAGACTATGGCTGGATGCTCGAAACCTTGCAGTCCAGACCGGTATCTCAGACCATGGGCACTGTTGAATCTTGCACCCTGGTCCCCCCCGTTGGACCAACAATGTGCTCCCGGGGTGTCTCATAGGTCCCAGGGTGAAGGCTCTGACACGGACCGCAGTCCCAGACCTCCTAAGCGAACTCGCTGGGAGCTTCCCTGGACATCATCACATTGTTCAGGGTCTCAGCAACTCTCTGTATGATGAAGCGGAGGTAGCTGATCAGGATTCTGATCCTGAGGCCGCTCTCAACCTGGATACACCTGATGGTGACGCCATAGTGAATGATCTTATAGCGTCCATTAATCAAATGTTGGATATTTCTCCCTCAGCCCCAACGGCTGAGGAGTCAGCTTTTCAGCAGGAGACATTCCGTTTCAGGTACCCCAAGCGTACATTGAGTACGTTTCTGGACCACTCTGACTTCAGGGAGGCAGTCCAGAAACACCGAGCTTGTCCATAAGCGTTTTTCCAAGCGCCTTAAGGATACACGTTACCCTTCCCCTCTGACGTTGTCAAGGGCTGGGCTCAGTGTCCCAAGGTGGATCCTCCAGTCTCCAGACTGGCGGCTAGATCCATAGTTGCAGTGGAAGATGGGGCTTCACTCAAAGATGCCACTGACAGACAGATGGAGCTCCGGTTGAAATCCATCTATGAAGCTATCGGCGCGTCTTTTGCTCCAGCATTCGCAGCCGTATGGGCACTCCAAGCGATCTCAGCGGGTCAAGCGCAAATTGACGCAGTCACACGTACGTCTGTGCCGCAAGTGGCGTCTTTAACCTCTCAGACGTCGGCATTTGCGTCCTACGCCATTAATGCTTTCTTCAGCGCTCTATTGGGAGACCCAGACGATTGGGGTATAGCTACTGCCCTCTGGAGGCCACACAAAGCACTACATTAAAAGTGCAAGGCCCCTCCCCCTCTGGCTATACCCCCCCGTGGTATCACGGGTTCTCCAGTTTTAGCTTTGTGTGCGAAGGAGGTCAGACATTCCATGCATAGCTCCACAGATTTTAGTCAGCAGTAGCTGCTGACTGTTTCGGATGGAAGAAAAGAGGACACATATAGTGTTCCCAGCATGCTCCCTTCGCACCCCTGGATGGTGTTGTAAGGTTGAGGTACCTATTGCTGGTACAGGGCTGGAGCCTGACATGCTGTTTTCCTTCCACATCCCCTGGTAGGGCTCTGTGGAAGTGGGATCCTGCCGGCCTCTCAGCTCTGATGCCGGGCTCCATCCACAGACCCATTAGAACCTGATGGAGACGGAGCAGGAGTACGATCAGGGACAGGCCCTGCATCATACAGGTACTCTGTGTCCCCGGCAGGCACAGACACACTCCGGGCTGGCTGGGTGTTGTAGTGCGCCGGGGACCGCAACGTGGAGTTGGTGTCCCTACAGATTACTGGGGATTGTTTGTGTATGGGAACGCAGCGCCGACCCCCTCTGGACCGGGCGGCGCTGCTGTGACTTGTGGTGCGCCGGGGATCCGCCGTCCGCGCTTTTACGGCGGCGGCGGTTATAAATTGAGTCCCCGGCTTTTTGGGCCTAGGACGCCGGCAGCTCCGATTCGTTCCCGCCCCCACCCTGTCATTCAGGGTAGGGGAGAGACGCTGTTCGCTAGCAGCGACGAGGGCTGGAGCCTGATTTACATGCTCCAGCCCTCTCACTTGGCACAGAGGGAAGCAGGCTTCCCGCTCTTGGCCAGGAACGCCCAGGGCCCGCCCCCCTTCCTCTCTCGAGACGCCGGCAGCCATTACATGCATGCCTGGCTGGAGGAAGGACGCAAGGCTCTGGGAGACCTGGACTAGGGGCTATCTGGCGACCACACACCCGCTTTTTTAAGCGGGCGGTAAGCGATTTTTCTGTGCTGGTCCCTCTAGTGCCTCACGGTGTATCGGTGTACTGTGTACAGATATATAGATATTGTATTTCTTGCACTGTGAGGTTGCTTCTGGCTGCATATCCCAGATCGCTCTGTGGAAGCAGCAACATGTCATCCTCAAAACGCAAGGCGGCCAAGGCAAAAAGGGCTGTGTATACTGCGTGTGCTGCATGTGGGGCTAATCTACCAGCAGGCTCCGATGACCCCCCATTGTGTGCAATGCTCCGACCCGGTGCTGCTTCGCCAGCCGGAGTCAGGAGAGGTAGCGACCCAGGCTGAGACGCTTGTAAGTTCTGCCCCGGTGACAGGGACAGACTTTGCAGTTTTTGCAGATAATATGTCTGTGTCTATGGCAAAAATCCTTGAAACCTTGCAATCTATGCATGGGGCTCAGTCTCTGGGCACGGCGAGGCCTCTGTCCTCAGGTCCCCCTTACTTGGAATGTATCCAGCCCACAGGGGGGTCCCCGGCTTCACAGGCCGAGGATTATGACTCAGATGATGGCCCCAGCCACCCTAAGCGAGCTCGCTGGGAAAGACCCTCGACGTCTTCACACTGCTCAGGGTCTCAGCGCAATCAGTCTCCCTGTGATGTGTCTGATGAGAGTGATCAGGAATTGATGAGAGTGATCAGGAATCCACTCCTGGAACCCCTCTCAACCTGGATACCCCGGATGGGGATGCCATGGTAAACGACCTTATCTCAGCCATCAATAGGCTGTTGGATATTTCTCCCCCAGCCCCTTCAGCAGAAGAGGCGGCTGCGGAGCAGGAGAAGTTTCGTTTCCTTTATCCCAAGCGTAAATTGAGTGCCTTGTTAGATCACTCTGACTTCAGAGAATCAATCCAGAAGCACGACGCTCACCCAGAAAGGCGTTTCTCTAAACGATCTAAAGATACGCGTTTCCCTTTCCCCCCCTGAGGTGGTCAAGCGCTGGACACAGTGTCCAAAGGTAGACCCCCCGATTTCCAAACTTGCAGCTAGATCCATAGTTGCAGTGGAGGATGGCGCTTCACTTAAAGATGCCAATGACAGACAGATGGACCTTTGGTTAAAATCTGTCTATGAAGCTATCGGCGCGTCGTTTGCTCCGGCATTCGCAGCCGTATGGGCACTCCAGGCTATTTCAGCTGGCTTAGCAAAAGTGGATGCTATCATGCATCCAGCAGTGCCGCAAGTGGCGCACCTTACCACGCAGATGTCGGCGTTTGCGTCTTACGCTATCAATGCGGTCCTAGAATCTACCAGTCGCACCTCAATGGCGTCCGCCAATTCGGTAGTTTTGCGCAGAGCCTTGTGGTTAAAGGACTGGAAAGCAGATGCTGGTTCCAAAAAATGTTTAACCAGTTTGCCTTTGTCTAGAGATAGGACTGTTTGGCGAGCCATTGGCTGACATCATTAAGCAGTCCAAGGGTAAAGACTCCTCTTTACCACAACCCAGAACATCCAAACCTCAGCAGAAAAAGTGGCAGCAGAGGTTTCAGTCCTTTCGAGGTTCGGGCAAGACACCATTTACCTCGTCCAAAGGGACTCAGAGGACGCAAAGAAACTCAGATTCGTGGCGGACTCACACACGCCCCAAGAAAGCAAATGGAGGTACCGCTTCCAAAGCGGCTACCTCATGACTTCCAGCCCCCCCCCCTCCGCATCGCCGGTCGGGGGCAGGCTCTCCCGCTTTTCCGGCATTTGGATGTCACAGGTCAAAGACCGGTGGGTGACGGACATTTTGTCTCGCGGGTACAGAATCGAGTTCAATTCTCGTCCTCCAGCTCGGTTCTTCAGAACCTCCCCACATCCAGACCGAGCAGATGCTCTGCTGCAGGCGGTGGATTCCCTAAAAGCGGAAGGAGTGGTGATCCCAGTCCCTCCTCAGGAACAAGGGCAAGGGTTTTACTCCAATCTCTTTGTGGTTCCAAAAAAGGACGGCTCGTTCCGTCCTGTTCTGGACCTAAAACGGCTCAACAAACATGTGCACGCCAGGAGGTTCCGGATGGAAACCCTCCGCTCTGTCATTGCCTCAATGTCCAGAGGAGACTTCCTTGCCTCAATAGACATCAAAGATGCTTATCTCCACGTGCCAATTGCTACAGAACATCAACGTTTTCTACGTTTTGTGATAGGAGACGACCATTTTCAGTTCGTAGCTCTTCCATTTGGTCTGGCGACAGCCCCACGGGTCTTCACCAAGGTCATGGCGGCGGTGGTAGCAGTCTTGCACTCTCAGGGACACTCGGTGATCCCTTACCTAGACGACTTATTGGTCAAAGCTCCCTCTCAGGAGGCATGTCAGCACAGCCTGAATGCTACGCTGGAGACTCTACAGTCTTTCGGATGGATCATCAACTTTCCAAAGTCGATCCTATCACCGACTCAGTCACTAACGTATCTTGGCATGGAGTTTCATACTCTAGCAGCGATAGTGAAGCTGCCGCTGAACAAGCAGCGGTCACTACAGACAGGGGTGCAATCTCTCCTGCAGGGCCAGTTGCATCCCTTGCGGCGTCTCATGCATTTCCTAGGGAAGATGGTGGCAGCCATGGAAGCAGTTCCCTTTGCGCAGTTTCATCTGCGCCCACTTCAATGGGACATTCTCCGCCAATGGGACGGGAAGTCAACGTCCCTGGACAGGAAAGTCTCGCTTTCCCAGACGGCCAAGGACTCTCTACAATGGTGGCTCCTTCCCACCTCATTATCTCAGGGAAGATCCTTCCTGCCCCCATCCTGGGCAGTAGTTACGACAGATGCGAGTCTGTCGGGGTGGGGAGCAGTGTTTCTCCACCACAGGGCTCAGGGGACGTGGACTCCGCAGGAGTCCACCCTTCAGATCAATGTTCTGGAAATCAGAGCAGTGTATCTTGCCCTACTAGCCTTCCAGCAGTGGCTGGAAGGAAAGCAGATCCGAATCCAATCGGACAACTCCACAGCGGTGGCATACATCAACCACCAAGGAGGGACGCGCAGTCGGCAAGCCTTCCAAGAAGTCCGGCGCATTCTAATGTGGGTGGAGGACAGAGCATCCACCATATCCGCGGTTCACATCCCAGGCGTAGAAAACTGGGAAGCAGACTTCCTCAGTCGCCAGGGCATGGACGCAGGGGAATGGTCCCTTCACCCGGACGTGTTTCAGGAAATCTGTCGCCGCTGGGGAGTGCCGGACGTCGACCTAATGGCATCCCGGCACAACAACAAGGTCCCGGCATTCATGGCGAGGTCGTGCGATCAAAGAGCTCTGGCGGCAGACGCCTTGGTTCAAGATTAGTCGCAGTTTCAGCTCCCTTACGTGTTTCCGCCTCTGGCGCTCTTGCCCAGAGTGCTACGCAAGATCAGATCCGAGTGCAGACGCATCATACTCGTCGCTCCAAACTGGCCGAGGAGGTCGTGGTATCCGGATCTGTGGCATCTCACGATCGGTCGACCGTGGTCACTGCCAGACCGACCAGACTTACTGTCCCAAGGGCCGTTTTTCCATCAGAATTCTGCGGCCCTGAACCTGACTGTGTGGCCATTGAGTCATGGATCCTAGCATCTGCAGGATTATCTCAAGGAGTGGTTGCCACAATGAGACAAGCTAGAAAGTCGAATTCTGCTAAGATCTACCACAGGACGTGGAAGATTTTCTTATCCTGGTGCTCTACTCAGGGAGTGTCTCCCTGGCCATTTGCATTACCCAAGTTTCTTTCCTTCCTGCAATCGGGGTTAGAAAAGGGCTTGTCGCTCAGCTCCCTTAAAGGGCAAGTTTCGGCACTATCCGTGTTTTTTCAGAAGCGTCTAGCACGTCTTCCTAAGGTGCGCACGTTCCTGCAGGGGGTCTGTCATATTGTGCCCCCGTACAAGCGACCGTTAGATCCATGGGATCTGAACAGGGTACTAGTTGCTCTCCAGAAGCCGCCCTTCGAGCCTCTGAAGGAAGTTTCCTTTTCTCGGCTGTCGCAGAAAGTGGCGTTTCTTGTTGCGATCACATCGCTTCGGCGAGTGTCTGAGCTGGCAGCTCTGTCATCCAAGGCTCCCTTCCTGGTGTTCCACCAGGACAAGGTTGTGCTGCGCCCTATTCCGGAGTTTCTTCCTAAGGTCGTATCCTCTTTTCATCTTAATCAGGATATCTCCTTGCCTTCGTTTTGTCCTCATCCGGTTCACCGGTATGAAAAGGACTTACGTTTGCTAGATCTGGTGAGGGCACTCAGAATCTACATTTCCCGCACGGCGCCCATACGCCGTGCCGATGCACTTTTTGTCCTTGTCGCTGGTCCGCGCAAGGGGTTGCAGGCTTCTAAAGCCACCCTGGCTCGATGGATCAAAGAACCAATTCTAGAGGCCTACCGTTCTGCGGGGCTTCCGGTTCCTTCAGGGCTAAAAGCCCACTCAACCAGAGCCGTGGGTGCGTCCTGGGCATTACGTCACCAGGCTTCGGCTCAACAGGTGTGCCAGGCAGCTACCTGGTCCAGTCTGCACACTTTCACCAAGCATTATCAGGTGCATACCTATGCTTCGGCGGATGCCAGCTTAGGTAGAAGAGTCCTGCAGGCGGCAGTGACACCCCCGTAGGGGAGGGCTGTTTTGCAGCTCTAACATGAGGTATTTATTTACCCACCCAGGGACAGCTTTTGGACGTCCCAATCGTCTGGGTCTCCCAATAGAGCGCTGAAGAAGAAGGGAATTTTGTTACTTACCGTAAATTCCTTTTCTTCTAGCTCTTATTGGGAGACCCAGCACCCGCCCTGTTGTCCTTCGGGATGTTTTTTTGTTGTTTGCGGGTACACATGTTGTTCATGTTGAACGGTTTTTCAGTTCTCCGATGTTATTCGGAGTTAATTTGTTTAAACCAGTTAATGGCTTCCTCCTTCTTGCTTTGGCACTAAAACTGGAGAACCCGTGATACCACGGGGGGGTATAGCCAGAGGGGGAGGGGCCTTGCACTTTTAATGTAGTGCTTTGTGTGGCCTCCAGAGGGCAGTAGCTATACCCCAATCGTCTGGGTCTCCCAATAAGAGCTAGAAGAAAAGGAATTTACGGTAAGTAACAAAATTCCCTTCGTCCTGGACTCTGCGAGCCGGACGGCGGTTGCGTCCGCCACTTCGGTGGCAATACGCAGGGCCTTGTGGCTGCGGGAATGGAAGGCAGATTCTGCTTCCAAAAGGTGCTTGACCAGTTTGCCATTTTCTGGCGACCGCTTGTTTGGTGAGCGATTGGATGAAATCATCAAACAATCCAAGGGAAAGGACACATCCTTACCCCAGGCTAAACCGAACATACCCCAACAGAGGAGGGGACAGTCGAGGTTTCGGTCCTTTCGGGGCGCGGGCAGGTCCCAATTCTCCTCGTCCAAAAGACCTCAGAAGGATCAGAGGAACTCCGATTCATGGCGGTCTAAGTCACGTCCTAAAAAGACCGCCGGAGGTACCGCTACCAAGGCGGCTTCCTCATGACTTTCGGCCTCCTCACGCCGCATCCTCGGTCGGTTGGCAGGCTCTCCCGCTTTTGCGACTCCTGGCTGCCACAGGTAAAAGACCGTTGGGTGAGAGACATTCTGTCTCACGGTTACAGGATAGAGTTCAGCTCTCGTCCTCCGATTAGATTCTTCAGAACATCCCCGCCTCCCGAGAGAGCCGATGCTCTCATGCAGGCGGCGGGCACTCTGAAGGCAGAAGGAGTGGTGGTTCCGTTCCTTTTCAGCAACCGGGTCACGGTTTTTACTCCAACTTGTTTGTGGTTCCAAAGAAGGACGGGTCTTTCCGTCCGGTCCTGGACCTAAAACTGCTCAACAAACACGTAGAAAACAGGCGGTTCCGGATGGAATCCCTCCGCTCCGTCATCGCCTCAATGTCCCAAGGGGATTTCCTGGCATCGATCGATATCAAAGATGCTTATCTCCACGTGCAGATTGCACCAGAGCATCAGCGCTTCCTGCGTTTCGCCATAGGGGACGAACACCTTCAGTTCGTGGCACTGCCTTTCGGCCTGGCGACAGCCCCACGGGTTTTCACCAAGGTCATGGCAACGGTAGTAGCGGTCCTCCACTCTCAGGGACACTCGGTGATCCCTTACTTAGACGATCTGTTTGTCAAGGCACCCTCTCAGGAGGCATGCCAACACAGCCTCAACGCTACTCTGGAGACTCTCCAGTGTTTCGGGTGGATCATCAATTTTCCAAAGTCAAATCTGACACCGGCCCAATCGCTGACATATCTTGGCATGGAGTTTCATACCCTCTCAGCGATGGTGATGCTTCCGCTGAACAAACAGCGGTCACTGCAGACAGGGTTGCAATCTCTCCTTCAAGGTCAGTCACACACCCTGAAGCGCCTCATGCACTTCCTGGGGAAGATGGTGGCAGCAATGGAGGCAGTCCCTTTCGCGCAGTTTCACCTGCGTCCTCTTCAATGGGACATCCTACGCAAATGGGACAGGAAGTCGACGTCCCTCGACAGGAACGTCTCCCTCTCTCAGGCAGCCAAAGATTCCCTTCGGTGGTGGCTTCTTCCCACTTCATTGTCGAAGGGGAAATCCTTCCTACCCCCATCCTGGGCGGGGGTCACGACGGACGCGAGTCTGTCAGGGTGGGGAGCAGTTTGTCTCCACCACAGGGCTCAGGGTACGTGGACTCAGCAAGAGTCCTCCCTTCAGATCAATGTTCTGGAGATCAGGGCAGTGTATCTTGCTCTAAAAGCTTTCCAGCAGTGGCTGGAAGGCAAGCAAGATCCGAATTCTTTCGGACAACTCCACAGCGGTGGCTTACATCAACCACCAAGGCGGAACACGCAATCGGCAAGCCTTCCAGGAAGTCCGGCGGATTTTGATGTGGGTGGAAGCCACGGCCTCCACCATATCCGCAGTCCACATCCCGGGCGTAGAAAACGGGGAAGTAGTCTTTCTCAGTCGCCAGGGCATGGACGCAGGGGAATGGTCCTTTCACCCGGACGTGTTTCAGGAGATCGGTTGCTGCTGGGGGAGGCCGGACGTCGACCTTATGGCTTCCCGGCACAACAACAAGGTCCCGGCATTCTTGGCACGGTCTCACGAGCACAGAGCTCTGGCGGCAGACGCCTTAGTTCAGGATTGGTCGCAGTTTTAACTTCCTTATGTGTTCCCACCTCTGGCACTGTTGCCCAGAGTGTTACGCAAGATCAGGTCAGATGCCGCCGCGCCATTCTCGTCGCTCCAGAATGGCCGAGGAGGTCGTGGTACCCGGATCTGTGGCATCTCACGGTGGGCCAACCGTGGGCACTACCAGACCGACCAGACTTGCTGTCCCAAGGGCCGTTTTTTCCATCTGAATTCTGCGGCCCTCAACCTGACTGTGTGGCCATTGAGTCCTGGATCCTAGCGTCCTCATGGTTATCTCAAGAGGTCATTGCCACTATGAGACAGGCCAGGAAACCAACGTCTGCCAAGATCTACCACAGGGCGTGGAAGATATTCTTGTATTGGTGTTCTGATCAGGGAGTTCCTCCCTGGCCATTTGCCTTGCCCTCTTTTCTTTCCTTCCTTCAATCCGGATTGGAAAAAGGTTTGTCGCTCGGCTCCCTTAAGGGACAAGTCTCAGCGCTCTCTGTGTTCTTTCAGAAGCGCCTAGCCAGGCTTCCTCAGGTACGCACGTTCCTGCAGGGGGTTTGCCACATAGTCCCTCCTTACAGGCGGCCGTTAGAACCGTGGGATCTAAACAGGGTTCTGATGGCCCTTCAGAAGCCACCTTTCGAACCTTTGAAGGATATCTCTCTTTCTCGCCTTTCGCAGAAAGTGGTCTTCCTAGTTGCGGTCACATCACTTCGGAGAGTGTCTGAGCTAGCAGCGCTATCATGCAAGGCTCCTTTCCTGGTGTTTCACCAGGACAAGGTGGTACTGCGCCCGGTTCCGGAATTTTTTTCCGAAGGTGGTATCCCCTTTTCATCTCAATCAGGATATCTCCTTACCTTCTTTTTGTCCTCATCCACATCAATGTGAAAGGGATTTGCATTTGTTAGATCTGGTGAGAGCTCTCAGAATCTACATTTCCCGTACGGCGCCCCTGCGCCGCTCGGATGCACTCTTTGTCCTTGTCGCTGGTCAGCGTAAGGGATCACAGGCTTCCAAATCCACCCTGGCTCGGTGGATCAAGGAAACAATTCTCGAAGCCTACCGTTCCTCTGGTCTTCCGGTTCCCTCAGGGCTGAAGGCCCATTCTACCAGAGCCGTGGGTGCGTCCTGGGCTTTGCGGCACCAGGATACGGCTCAGCAGGTGTGCCAGGCGGCTACCTGGTCGAGCCTGCACACTTTCACCAAACACTATCAGGTGCATACCTATGCTTCGGCGGATGCCAGCCTAGGTAGACGAGTCCTTCAGGCGGCGGTTGCCCACCTGTAGGAAAGGGCCGTTTTATGGCTCTATTACGAGGTATTATTTTACCCACCCAGGGACTGCTTTTGGACGTCCCAATTGTCTGGGTCTCCCAATGGAGCGACAAAGAAGAAGGGAATTTTGTTTACTTACCGTAAATTCCTTTTCTTCTAGCTCCAATTGGGAGACCCAGCAACCGCCCTGTTCCCTTCGGGCTGTTGTTTTTTTGTGTACACATGTTGTTCATGTTGAATGGTTTCAGTTCTCCGATAATTCTTCGGATTGAATTTACTTTAACCAGTTTATTAGCTTTCCTCCTTCTTGCTTTTGCACTAAAACTGAGGAGCCCGTGATCCACGGGAGGGTGTATAGGCAGAAGGGGAGGGGCTTTACACTTTTTAAAGTGTAATACTTTGTGTGGCCTCCGGAGGCAGAAGCTATACACCCAATTGTCTGGGTCTCCCAATTGGAGCTAGAAGAAAAGGAATTTACGGTAAGTAAACAAAATTCCCTTCTTTACCTGCGTTTTTGGTCCGTTTTTGCTGCAGAAATTTCTTGAGAAATTCTTGTAACCTTTCTGCAGACATTCCCCAGCAAAACCTATGGCAAAAAAAATTAGCTGTGCGCACACTGCGTTTTTTTCTTAAGAAAATTCTTTCAGTAGATTTTCTTAAGAAAAAGAATGAGCAGTCACTTCTTTTCTGCAGCTAACTGCGTTATTTGCCATAGATAATTGGCACAATAACGCAGGGAGCAACCAGTGGTAAAAACGCACCGAAAACGCGGCAAAAACGCAGGTGCACTAATCCTTCACTCTTAAGAAATTTCTTAAGAAAAATCATTTTTCTAGTGTGAACATAGCCTAAGTCGGCGGACTGTGAGCCTTTTTGCTCCTCTGTATACTTTGCTTTTGTTTTTTTTCTTTTGCGCAGCTGCATGTAGTGTTGTCTCCTCTCTGTGCCTTCATCTCACATCAGAATGAGTTTGGGCCCATAAATATACAGTGGGTGACAAAAGTTTTGAACATGTCACCAATTTCCCAAGAAAATATATTTCTAAAAGTGCTATTGACATGGATTTATCACCAGATGTCAGTAACAACCCATCCAATCCACACAGGCAAAGAAATCAAACCATAGATGTCCATAAATTGTGTAATAATGAGAAATGACACAGGGAAAGTATAGAACACGCGTACCGAAATGTATTTAATACTTTGTATAAAAGCCTTTTGTTTTTTGATGAAGCTTCAAGATGTCCCCAGCATGGAGAAACTTGTCACCTGCATTGCTCAGGTGTGGTTTTTGGCCATCCCCCTTCCACACAAACACTCTTCACATTCTGCAGGTCCCGGCTCCTTCTATTGTGAAATGCCCTTCCTTATCTCATCGTCTTCATCCTGGTAGATGGCAGCAGCTGTCTGTTTTATCATCAATGTCTCGGTACATTTGTCCATTTATCCTTCCTTCAATTATATGGAGTTTGCTTGTGCCGCATGCTGAAAAAAACAGCCGCACACTATGAAGTTCCCACTTCCACACTTCACTCTTGATGTTTTTGGGTGGTTTGTCTTTTGGCCTCCAAACATGGTGTACTCTGGCATCCAAAGAGTTCAATTTTGGTCTCATCTGACCAGACTATATTCTCCCAGTATTTCACAGACTTCTCTAAATGATGTTGCGCAAACTTTAAACGGTCTTGTGCCTGATTTTCGTTCAGCAGTGGAGTATTGCACGGTGAGCGTGCATACAGGTCATGGAGGGTGAGTGCATAACTTGTTTTCTTTGGAACAATTGTACCTGCTGATTCCAGGTCTTTTGGTAGTTCTCCACAGGTGGTTATTGGCATTTGGGCAACTCTTTTGATGGTTCTTTTCACTCCTCTTGTCTGAAAGCCTTGCAGCGATCACCTTATCGTGCCCGGTTTATGATTAACTGATTTTTTTTTTTTCCACTTTTGGCTTGCAACAATGCTCTATGGAACCTTCAGTAGTATAGAAATGCTTTTGTAACCAATGCCATCAGTATGTTGTGCAACAATAAGGTTGCGAAGGTCTTGAGACCACTCACTGATTTTACCCACCTTGAGATGTTTCTTGTAGTGGTAGTATGGAGATCTTTTTTATAGGCCATCAGTTGTAGCAGCTGATACTATTTTTCATTAAGTGACAGGATTGCTTTCTAATTAGGCTAGGTTCACCCGGCGGCCGGCTGCTGTGAGCGATTGGCTGATCACCCGGCGGCCGGCTGCTGTGAGCGATTGGCTGATCACCCGGCGGCCGGCTGCTGTGAGCGATCGGCTGATCACCCGGCGGCCGGCTGCTGTGAGCGATCGGCTGATCACCCGGCGGCCGGCTGCTGTGAGCGATCGGCTGATCACCCGGCGGCCGGCTGCTGTGAGCGATCGGCTGATCACCCGGCGGCTGGCTGCTGTGAGCGATCGGCTGATCACCCGGCGGCCGGCTGCTGTGAGCGATCGGCTGATCACCCGGCGGCCGGCTGCTGTGAGCGATCGGCTGATCACCCGGCGGCCGGCTGCTGTGAGCGATCGGCTGATCACTCTCTCACGTTTTACAACGGAGTCCGACAATTAATTCTTATTCTTGTCATCCGTTCTACAACGCATCAGTCACAAGCGTCAAGCAACGCATGTGACTGATGAAAAACAACGGAAATGTGAACCTAGCCTTAGTGATAGATTTCAGCCGTTGTCATGACTTTTTACATGGCTTTTTGCACCTACTTTCTTCATGAATGACAAAATTTAAATGTTTTTTTTTTTTTTTCCTTTGATTTTACAGGGGCCACTTGGAAGATGTATACGACATTAGCTGGACACAGGACAGTGTCTTCATGGTTTCAGCATCTGTGGATAATTCAGCAATTATGTGGGACACTGTTAAAGGTGGGATAATATTTGCCTTTTGCATTTTTTTTTCTATGAAACGTACTGTTTTTAAAAATAAATTTTCCAGATTCTCTTTGCCGTCCAAGGAAACTATTATTTTTTTTTTTTTTAGTGACATGCGAGTCATAATATCAATAATTAATGTGTGATCGGTTTCACACAAAAAGCAAAATGATATGAAACCTGCTGCAGTAACCAACACAGGTTCTATATGCTCCGGTGTCAGTACTGCAGTCATGAATCTGTAGGACTTCAGCGAGCTCTGCTTCGGTGTCAGTACTGCGGTCGTGAATCTGCAGGACTTCAGCGAGCTCTGCTCCGGTGTCAGTACTGCGGTCATGAATCTGGAGGACTCCAGCGAGCTCTGCTCCGGTGTCAGTACTGCGGTCGTGAATCTGCAGGACTTCAGCGAGCTCTGCTTCGGTGTCAGTACTGCGGTCGTGAATCTGCAGGACTTCAGCGAGCTCTGCTTCGGTGTCAGTACTGCGGTCATGAATCTGCAGGACTTCAGCGAGCTCTGCTCCGGTGTCAGTACTGCGGTCGTGAATCTGCAGGACTTCAGCGAGCTCTGCTCCGGTGTCAGTACTGCGGTCGTGAATCTGCAGGACTTCAGCGAGCTCTGCTCCCGGTGTCAGTACTGCGGTCGTGAATCTGCAGGACTTCAGCGAGCTCTGCTCCCGGTGTCAGTACTGCGGTCATGAATCTGCAGGACTTCAGCGAGCTCTGCTTCGGTGTCAGTACTGCGGTCATGAATCTGCAGGACTTCAGCAAGCTCTGCTTCGGTGTCAGTACTGCGGTTATGAATCTGCAGGACTTCAGCGAGCTCTGCTCCGGTGTCAGTACTGCGGTCATGAATCTGGAGGACTCCAGCGAGCTCTGCCCCGGTGTCAATACTGCGGTCGTGAATCTGTAGGACTCCAGCGAGCTCTCCTTTCTTCGGCGCTCCATTGGGAGACCCAGACGATTGGGTGTATAGCTACTGCCTCCGGAGGCCACACAAAGTATTACACTAAAAAGTGTAAGGCCCCTCCCCTTCTGCCTATACACCCCCCGTGGGATCACGGGCTGCTTCAGTTTTATGCTTTGTGCGAAGGAGGTCAGACATCCACGCATAGCTCCACTGTTTTAGTCAGCAGCAGCTGCTGACTATGTCGGATGGAAGAAAAGAGGGCCCATACTAGGGCCCCCAGCATGCTCCCTTCTCACCCCACTTTTGTCGGGTGTTTGTTAAGGTTGAGGTACCCATTGCGGGTACGGAGGCTGGGGCCCACATGCTGTTTTCCTTCCCCATCCCCCTGAAGGGCTCTGGTGAAGTGGGATCTTACCGGCCTCCAGGCTCTGAGGCCGGGCTCCATCCACAGACCCGGAGATCCTGCTGGAATGGAGCGGAGTATCGTCAGGGACAGGCCCTGCAACGTTAAGGTACTCTGTGTCCCCGTACAGTCTATGCACAGACACACTCCAGCGTTGCTGGGTGTGTTAGTGCGCCGGGGACAGTAGCGCTGCGCGCTTGGGCTTTACTCACTGCAGCTTAGCTGAGTGAGTTTATGTGTCGGGAACTACCGCGCCAGCCGCTGCTGGAGCTGCGGAGCGGCTGAGACTTGTGGTGCGCCGGGGACTTTCGCGCTGCCGCGCTTTTACGACGGCAGCGCTTATAAATCTAGTCCCCGGCTTTTGCGGCCTAGTTACGTTTCGTTCCCGCCCTCAACCCTGCCAGTCAGGGAAGGGGCGAGACGCTGTACAATGATCAGCGCCGAGGGCTGGAGTCTTATTTACATACTCCAGCCCTCTCACTGGGCACAGGGGGACGCCAGTTTCCCGCTCTTGTCTGGGGCACGCCCACGGCCCGCCCCTCTTTACAGGACGCCGGCAGCCATTCCTGCAGGCAATCTAAGCTGGAGAACGGACACAGGCTCTGGGAGACCCAGCAAAGGGATTCTGGCGACCACTTACCCGCTTATGCGGGCGGTAAGCAGCACCTTGGTGCTGACCCCACTATTGCCACAGTGTTTTTTTGTGTACTTTATCCTTGTACTTATATTTGCAAGACCATACACAGACACACGCCAGCATTGCTGGGCGTAGAGTGCGCCGAGGACAACAGCGCTGCGCGCTTGGACTATACTCACTGCAGCTTAGCTGAGTGAGTTTATCTGTGGGAAACTGCCGCGCTGGAGGCTGCGGCGCGGCTCAGACTTGTGGCTGTACGGTCGCTTCTTGGCGGTATACCCCTAGATAGCTCTGAGGAGACAACAGCATGTCGTCAGCATGGAGCAAGGGGGCCAAGGCACAGGTTTTCTATGCTGTCTGTACCGCACGTGAGGCTGTTTTACCGGCAGGTTCCACTAACCCCTAATGGGTAGAGTCTCTGCTAGTGGTGGCCCAGAGAGGGCCACCTGTGAAACTGTCCAGAGGACAGAGTTTGCAGTTTTTTTGCTGATAAAATGTCTTGGACTATGAACAAAATTCTAGCAACTTTGCAGTCCAAGGCGGTGACTCAGACCAAGGGCATTGTTGAATCAAGGCTCCCCGGTCTCCCTCAGTTGGAACTAATCCGTGCTCCAAGGGGGGTCCCATACATCCCAGACTGAAGGCTCTGACACGGACGACAGTCCCAGACAGCCTAAGCGAGCTCGCTGGGAGAGACCCTCGACTTCACACACTGGTCAGGGTCTCAGCGAGAGGATTCTCTGTATGATGAGGTAGCTGGTCAGGTTTCTGATCCTGAGACCGCTTTCATTCTGGATGCTCCTAATGGGACGCCATGGTGAATGATCTCATAGCGCCCATCAATACACTGGTGGATATTTCTCCCTCAGCCCCTCCAGTGGAGGAGGCAGCTTCAGCAGGAGAAATTCCATTTCAGGTATCCCAAGCGTAAATTCAGTACTTTTTGGGCCTCTCTGACTCAGAGGAGCAGTCCAGAAACGCTACGCTTATCCAGACAAGCTTTTCTCCGCCGCGCCATCCTCCATAGTTGCAGTGGAAGATGGGACTTCACTTAAAGATGCCATTGACAGACAGATGGACCTCTGGTTGAAATCTGTCTGTGAAGCTATCGGCGTGTCGTTTGCTCCGGCATTCGCAGCCGTATGGGCACTCCAAGCTATTTCAGCTGGTCTTGCGCAGATAGACACTGTCACACGTACATCTGTGCCGCAGGTGGCGTCCTTAACCTCGCATGCATTGCGACTTACGCTATTCATGCTGTCCTGGACTCTACGAGCCGTACGCCGGTGGCATACGCCAACTCCGTGGTTTTGCGCAGACCCTTGGGGTTAAGGGAATGGAAGGCAGCTCCTGCTTCCAAAAAGGGCTTAACCAGTTTGCCATTATCTGGTGACAGACTGTTGGCTGAGCGATTGGATGAAATCATTAAACAGGCCAAGGGTAAGGATTCTTCCTTACACCAGCCCAGATCAAACAAAACCCAAGGAAGGACAGTCGACGTTTCGGTCCTTTCCAGGCTCGGGCTGGTCCCAATTTTCCTAGTCCAAAAGGACTCAAAAGGCTCAGAGGGGCTCAGACTCCTGGCGGGCTCAATCACGACCAAAGAAGGCAGTCGGAGGAACCGCTACCAAGGCGGTTTCCTCATGACTTTCAGCCCTCTCTCTCTCTCCGCATCCGCGGTCGGTGGCAGACTCTCCCGCTTTGGCGGCATTTAGCTGCCACAGGTCAAAGACCGGTGGGTGAGACACATTTTGTCTCACGTGTACAGGATAGAGTTTTGTTCTCGTCCTCCGGCTCGATTCTTCAGAACTTCCCCACCTCTCGACCGAGCCGATGCTCTTCTGCAGGCAGAAGGAGTGATGATCCCTGTTCCTCTTCAGGAACAAGATCACGGTTTTTACTCCAATCTGGTTGTGGTGCCAAAAAAGGACGGCTCTTCCGTTCCGTTCTAGACCTAAAACTGCTCAAAAAGCAGTGTAAACCAGGCGGTTCCGGATGGAATCCCTCCGCTCCGTCATTGCCTCAAGGTCTCAAGGAGATTTCCTAGCATCAAGAGACATCAGGATGCTTATCTCCACGTGCCGATTGCTCCAGAGCACCAGCGTTTGCTGCGATTCGTTATAGAAAACGAGCATCTTCAGTTCGTAGACCTGCCCTTAGGTCTGGCGACAGCCCCACGGGTTTTCACCAAGGTCATGGCTGCAGTGGTAGCAGTCCTGCACTCTCAGGGTCACTCTGTGATCCCTTACTTGGACGATCTACTTGTCAACGCACCCTCTCAAGAGGCATGCCAACGCAGCCTGAACGTTGCGCTGGAGACTCTCCAGAGTTTCGGGTGGATCATCAACTTTTCAAAGTTAAATCTGACACCGACCCAATCACTGACATATCTTGGCATAGAGTTCTATACTCTCTCAGCGATAGTGAAGCTTCCGCTGGACAAACAGCGTTCACTACAGACGGGGGTGCAGTCTCTCCTTCAAGGCCAGTCACACCCCTTAAGACGCCTCATGCACTTCCTAGCGAAGATGGTAGCAGCAATGGAGGCAGTCCCTTTCGCGCAGTTTCATCTGCGTCCACTTCAATGGGACATTCTCCGCCAAAGCGATGGGAAGTCGACGTCCCTAGACAGTAACGTCTCCCTTTCTCAGACGGTCAAGGACTCTCTTCAGTGGTGACTTCTTCCCACCTCATTGTCAAAAGGAAGGTCCTTCCTACCCCCATCCTGGACGGTGGTCACGACAGACGTGAGTCTGTCAGGGTGGAGAATAGTCTTTCTCCACCACAGGGCTCAGGGTACGTGGACTCAGCAGGAGTCCACCCTTCAGATCAATGTTCTGGAAATCTAAGCAGTGTATCTTGCCCTGCAAGCCTTCCAGCAGCGGCTGGAATGCAAACAGATCCGAGTTCAGTCGGACAACTCCACAGCGGTAGCATACATCAACCACCAAGGCAGAATACGCAGTCGGCAAGCCTCCCAAGAAGTCCGGCGGACTCTGATGTGGGTGGAAGACAGAGCATCCACCATATCCGCAGTTCACATCCCGGGCGTAGAAAACTGGGAAGCAGACTTCCTCAGTCGCCAGGGTATGGACGCAGGGGAATGGTCTCTGCACCCGGACGGGTTTCAGGAAATCTGGGGCCTTCGGGGGAGGCCGGACGTCGACCTAATGGCGTCTAGGCACAACACCAAGGTCACGAGTTTCATGGTGTGGTCTTACGATCAACGAGCTCTGGCGGCAGGCGCCTTAGTTCAGGATGGGTCGCAGTTCCAGCTACCCTATGTGTTTCCCCCTCTGGCCCTGTTGCCCAGAGTGCTACGCAAGATCAGCTCCGATTGCCGCCGCGCCATCCTCGTCGCCCCAGACTGGCAGAGGAGGTCGTGGTACCCGGATCTGTGGCATCTCAGTCGGCCAGCCGTGGGCACTACCAGACCGGCCAAACTTACTGTCCCAAGGGCCGTTTTCTATCTGAATCCTACGGCCCTGAACCTGACTGGGTGGCCATTGAGTGCTGGATCCTAGCGTCTTCAGGATTATCTCATGACGTCCTTGCCACCATGTGACGGGCTAGGAAGCCGACGTCTGCCAAGATCTACCACTGGACGTGGAAGATATTCTTACCTTAGGGCTCTGCTCAGGGAGTGTCTCCCTGGCCATTTGCATTGCCTACTTTTCTTTCCTTCCTGCAATCGGGTTGGGAAACAGGTTTGTTGCTCGGCTCCCTTAAAGGACAAGTTCCAGCGCTGTCTGTATTCTTTCAGAAGCGCCTAGCACGACTTCCTCAGGTACGCACGTTCCTGCAGGGGGTTTGTCACATTGTCCCTCCGTACTGAGGCCGTTAGACCCATGGGATCTGAACAGGGTACTAATTGCTCTCCAGAAGCCGCCCTTCGGGCCTCTGAGGGATGTTTCACTTTCTCCACTTTCACAGAAAGTGGCCTTTCTGGTAGCGGTCACGTCTCTTCGGAGAGTGTCCGAGCTAGCAGCGCGGTCATCCAAAGCTCCCTTCCTGGTGCTTCACCAAGACAAGGTAGTGCTGCGCCCGATTCCGGAGTTTCTCCCTAAGGTGGTATCCCCTTTTCATCACAATCAGGATATCTCCTTACCTTCCTTTTGTTCTTATCCATTTCATCGATATGAAATGGATTTGCATTGTTGGATCTGGTGAAGAGCACTCAGAATCTACATTTCCCGCACGACGCCCCTGCGCCGATCGGATGCACTCTTTGTCCTTGTCACTGGTCAGCGCAAGGGGTCGCAGGCTGCCAAATCCACCCTGGCTCGATGGATCAAGGAACCAATCCTTGAAGCCTACCGTTCTGCTGGGCTTCCGGTTCCATCAGGGCTGAAGGCCCATTCTACCAGAGCCGTGGGTGCGTCCTGGGCATTACGGCACCAGGCTACGGCTCAGCAGGTGTGCCAGGCGGCTACCTGGGCGAGTCTGCACGCCTTCACCAAGCGTTATCAGGTGCATGCCTACGCTTAGGCGGATGCCAGCCTAAGTAGAAGAGTCCTGCAGGCGGCGGTTGCCTCCATGTAGGGAAGGGCTGTTTTTACAGTCCAAACTTGAGGTATTAATTTACCCACCCAGGGACTGCTTTTGGACGTCCCAATCGTCTGGGTCTCCCAATGGAGCGCCGAAGAAGAAGGGAATTTTGTTACTTACCGTAAATTCCTTTTCTTCTAGCTCCAATTGGGAGACCCAGCACCCGCCCCTGTTCCTTCGGGATTTTTGGTTGTTCGGGTACACATGTTGTTCATGTTGAATGGTTTCAGTTCTCCGATGTTCCTTCGGATTGAATTTGTTTAACCAGTTATTGGCTTTCCTCCTTCTTGCTTTTGCACTAAAACTGAAGCAGCCCGTGATCCCACGGGGGGTGTATAGGCAGAAGGGGAGGGGCCTTACACTTTTTAGTGTAATACTTTGTGTGGCCTCCGGAGGCAGTAGCTATACACCCAATCGTCTGGGTCTCCCAATTGGAGCTAGAAGAAAAGGAATTTACGGTAAGTAACAAAATTCCCTTCTATCTGATAACACATTTATAGTCTATCATAGAGGGGTCGTTCACTGCTTTGACGTTCAAAAGAAAGGAAAAAAAAAAATAGTGGTGCCAAACGCAAAAACAAAAGCTCACCTACTGGACCCCTGTTGTTCCTCCACATTTCGGATGACATTCCCTGCAATCTCCTGACGTCCTCTTTCAACAAGAGGAGAATGGGTGTTGTCGAGTGACTGCTGCAGCTGCTGATTGATGTGGGGTTTTTTTTTTAACCCCTTCAGCCCCCAGCCTGTTTTCACCTTAAAGACCCGGCCATTTTTTGCAATTTTGACCAGTGTCACTTTGAGAGGTTATAACTCTGGAACACTTCAACGGATCCTGGCGAATCTGACATTGTTTTTTCGTGACATATTGTACTTCATGTCAGTGGTAAATTTACGCCGATATGTTTTGCGTTTATTTGTGAATATTTCGGAAATTTTGGCGAAAATATTGTAAATTTCGCAATTTTCAAAATTTGAAATTTTATGCCCATAAATCTGAGAGATATGTCACACAAAATAGTTACTAAATAACATTTCTTTGTCGCTCCATTGGGAGACCCAGACAATTGGGTGTATAGCTTCTGCCTCCGGAGGCCACACAAAGTATTACACTTTAAAAAGTGTAACCCCTCCCCTCTGCCTATACACCCTCCCGTGCATCATGGGCTCCTCAGTTTTATGCTTTGTGTGGAAGGAGGCACACATCCACTCATGCATTCTCATTTTAGTTATATCGGTTGGAAGAAAAGTGGGCCCCCACGGGGCCCTCGGCATGTTCCCTTCTCACCCCACTACGTCGGCGGTGTTGTTCAGGTTGAGGTACCCATTGCGGGTACAAAGGCAGGAGCCTCATGCCGTTTTCTTCACCATCCCTTAGCGGCTCTGGGAGAAGTGGGATCCTGAGCGGTCATCCATTTACTGGGACCGTGCTCCCTCCGCAGCCCCTGTGGGAATCTGCCGGACCGGAGTCTATTCAACCTCAGGGACCGGGCCCTGCAACTCTAAGGTACTCTGTGTCCCCATGGGGGACTGTGCAGGGAGCGCACCTTCTTCCTGGACGCTGCGGCAGCTGCTGAATTGAGAAGTCCTGCGGACTTCCGCGCCGACCGTGCCTGCTTGTCGGGCGCGGTCTCAAATTTAGTCCCCGGCTTCATCGCGGCCTAGTCGCAAAAATCCCGCCCCCAGGCCTGCCAGTCAGGGGTAAGGGCGGGACTGCCGACCTGACGTCGGATGTGAGGGCTGGAGCATCCTGCATGTTTCCTCCCCCCTCACTGATCATTGTGGGGACCCCAGATTCCCGCACTTTCCTGGCGCCGCCCACGGCTCCACTCCTCCCCTGAGAGCTCCGGCAGCCATTTTTTGGGCATTCTGCCGGTGGAGGATTCTCAGGAACAGCTCTGCAGCTCCCGGGGACCTAAGGCAGGGAATCTGGAGGACACACACACGCCGCTTGTTAGCGGTCGGTAAGCCACACCGGTCACCCGGTGCTGGTCCCCCCTAGGGTGCCAGAATAGATACATATTTATATATATATATTTCTGTTCGGTCGGGCTGTATACCCTTTTTTGCCCATATACCCTCAGTGATCATTCTCCTAGGAGACAACAGCATGTCGTCCACAAGGAGCAAAGCTGCTAAGGCACAGGGTTTTTTTGTGGCCTGTACCTCTTGTGGGGCTATGTTACCTGCGGGTTCCACCTACCCTCACTGTGAGCAATGCTCGACCCCTGTTTCGCTTGCTCAGCCGGAGCCTCGGTCACTAGTGGGCCCCCCGGCTCAGGTAGACCCCCCTGCTCCCCCTGTCCAGGCGGCAGGGACAGAGTTTGCCGTTTTTGCTGAGAAACTCTGAGTCACTTTCACAATCCATGGCTCAGTCTATGGACAAATGGTCTGCCAAGCTGCTTGAAGCTTTGCAGTCCAGACCGGTCCTTACACAGGCCCCGGGCCCTGTTGGATCGTCCCCTCCAGGCCCCTCTCTGTCCGCGCCGCAGCGCGCTCCCAGGGGGGGCCCTAGGTCTCACGTGGAGGACTCCTGCCCGGACCACAGTCCCAGACCGGCTAAGCGGGCTCGCTGGGAATCTTCCCCGACTTCTTCACGCTGCTCGGGTTCCCAGCTTGAGGACTCTCTGGAGGACGAGGCGGACGTCGCAGCTCAGGGCTCTGACCCTGACGTTGCTCTCAATCTTGATACACCTGAAGGGGACGCCATAGTAAATGACCTTATCTCGTCCATCAACCAGGTGTTAGATATATCTCCCCTGCCGCCACCTGTAGAGGAGTCGACTTCTCAGCAGGAGAAACACCAGTTTCGGTTCCCTAAACGTACACGGAGTGCGTTTTTCGATCACTCTAACTTCAGAGATGCTGTCCAGAAGCCCAGAGCGGTTCCGGACAAGCGCTTTACTAAGCGCCTTACTGACACACGTTACCCCTTCCCCTCTGACGTTGTTAAGGGTTGGGCTCAATGTCCCAAAGTGGATCCTCCAGTCTCTAGATTGGCGGCTAGATCTGTGGTATCGGTTGCAGATGGCTCATCGCTAAAAGATGCCACTGACAGGCAGATAGAGCTCCTGGTGAAATCCATCTATGAAGCCACGGGCGCGTCTTTTGCCCCGGCTTTTGCAGCCGTGTGGGCACTCCAAGCTATCTCAGCTTGTCTGGCTGAGATTAATACGGTCACACGTAATTCTGCTCCGCAGGTTGCGTCTTTGACTTCTCAGGCGTCAGCTTTTTCTTCCTACGCCATGAACACAGTTCTAGACTCTGCTAGCCGTACAGCGGTGGCATCCGCTAATTCTGTGGCAGTCCGCAGGGCCATGTGGCTGCGCGAATGGAAGGCAGACTCGGCTTCCAAGAGGTTCTTAACCGGTTTGCCGTTTTCTGGCGACCGATTGTTTGGCGAACGATTGGATGAGATTATTAAGGAATCCAAGGGAAAGGACTCCTCCTTACCCCAGTCCAAACCGAAGAGACCTCAGCAACGGAAAATACAATCGAGGTTTCGGTCCTTTCGTTCCTCCGCCAAGCCCCAATCCTCTTCGTCCAACAGGCCGGAGAAAGGCCAGAGGAACTCCTATGCGTGGCGGGCTAAGCCACGCCCCCAAAAACCCGCCGGAGGCAATGCCTCCAAGGCGGCCTCTTCATGACTCTCGGCATCCCCGAACCGCATCCTCGGTCGGTGGCAGGCTCTCCCGCTTTTGCGACGCCTGGTGGCCACATGTTCAAGACCGATGGGTGAGAGACATTCTGTCTCACGGTTACAGGATAGAGTTCAGCTCTCGTCCCCCGACTCGTTTCTTCATAACCTCTCCTCCCCCCGCGCGGACCGATGCACTTTTTCAGGCGGTGGACGCTCTGAAGACAGAAGGAGTTGTGATCCCTGTTCCCCCCCAGGAACATGGTCGCGGCTTTTACTCCAACTTGTTCGTGGTGCCAAAGAAGGACGGTTCGTTCCGTCCCGTTCTGGACCTCAAACTACTCAACAGACATGTGAGCATCAGACGGTTTCGGATGGAATCTCTCCGCTCGGTCATCGCGTCGATGTCACAAGGAGACTTCCTAGCATCGATCGACATCAAGGATGCTTATCTCCATGTGCCGATCGCACCCGAACATCAACGCTTTTTGCGTTTCGCCATCGGGGACGAACACCTTCAATTCGTGGCATTGTCTTTCGGCCTGGCGACAGCCCCACGGGTGTTCACCAAGGTCATGGCATCTGTTGTGGCGGTCCTACACTCTCAGGGCCACTCGGTGATTCCCTACTTAGACGATCTTCTGGTCAGGGCACCCTCTCAGATGGCGTGTCAAAACAGCCTTACCGTCGCCCTGGCGACTCTCCAGCAGTTCGGGTGGATCATCAACTTCCCAAAATCCAAGTTGACACCGACCCAATCACTGACTTACCTCGGGATGGAGTTTCATACTCACTCAGCGGTAGTCAAGCTACCGCTGGACAAACAGCTTTCTCTGCAGGCAGGGGTGCAATCTCTTCTTTGGGGTCAGTCACACCCCTTGAGACGTCTCATGCACTTCCTGGGGAAGATGGTGGCAGCGATGGAGGCAGTGCCCTTCGCGCAATTCCATCTGCGGCCACTCCAGTGGGACATTCTCCGCAAATGGGACAGGAGGTCGACTTCCCTCGACAGGAACGTCTCTTTCCCTTGCAACCAAGAAGTCACTTCAGTGGTGGATCCTTCCCAACTCTCTGTCGCAGGGAAAATCCTTCCTACCCCCAACCTGGGCTGTGGTCACCACGGACGCGAGCCTGTCAGGGTGGGGGGCGGTTTTTCTCCACCACAGGGCTCAGGGAACCTGGACTCCGATAGTCATCCCTTCAGATCAATATTCTGGAGATAAGGGCAGTGTATCTAGCCCTATTGGCTTTTCATCGGTGGCTGGAGGGCAGGCAGATCCGTATCCAGTCGGACAACGCCACTGCCGTCGCATACATCAACCACCAAGGAGGCACTCGCAGTCGTCAAGCCTTCCAGGAAGTCCGACGGATTCTGCAGTGGGTGGAAGCCACAGCCTCCACCATCTCCGCAGTTCACATCCCGGGCGTAGAAAACTGGGAAGCAGATTTTCTCAGTCGTCAGGGCATGGACGCGAGGGAATGGTCTCTTCACCCAGACGTGTTTCGAGAGATCTGTCGCCGCTGGGGAACGCCGGACGTCGATCTCATGGCGTCACGGCACAACAACAAAGTCCCGGCATTCATGGCTCGGTCTCAGGATCACAGAGCTCTGGCGGCGGACGCTTTAGTTCAGGATTGGTCGCAGTTTCGACTGCCTCATGTATTTCCTCCTCTGGCGATGCTGCCCAGAGTGCTGCGCAAAATCAGGTCCGACTGTCGTTGCCCCATTCTCGTCGCCCCAGATTGGCCGAGGCGGTCGTGGTACCCGGATCTGTGGCATCTCACGGTGGGTCAACCGTGGGCGCTCCCAGACCGCCCAGACTTGCTGTCACAAGGGCCGTTTTTCCATCTGAATTCTGTGGCCCTCAACCTGACTGTGTGGCCATTGAGTCCTGGCTCCTAGCGTCCTCAGGGTTATCTCAAAATGTCATTGCCACCATGAGACAGGCCAGGAAACCAAAGTCCGCCAAGATCTATCACAGGTCTTGGAGGATCTTCTTATCCTGGTGCTCTGATAATGGTTTTACTCCCTGGCCCTTTGCCTTACCCACTTTTCTTTCATTCCTCCAATCCGGAATGGACAAGGGTTTGTCTCTCGGCCCTCTCAAGGGACAAGTATCGTCGCTATCCGTATTTTTTCAAAAGCGTCTAGCCAGGCTTCCGCAGGTCCGCACGTTCCTGCAGGGAGTTTGCCACATAGTCCCACCTTATAAGCGTCCGCTGGAACCCTGGGACCTTAACAGGGTGCGAACTGCTCTTTAGAAACCACCTTTCGAGCCGCTGCGGGATGTCTCTTTATCGCGTCTTTCGCAGAAGGTGGCATTTCTAGTGGCAGTTACATCGCTCCGTAGAGTGTCGGAGCTGGCAGCGCTGTCATGCAAAGCCCCCTTCCTGGTTTTTCACCAGGATAAGGTGGTTCTGCGTCCTGTTCCGGAATTTCTCCCTAAGGTGGTATCTCCTTTTCATCTCAATCAGGATATCTCCTTACCTTCATTTTGCCCTAATCCAACTCACCAATGTGAAAAGGATTTGCACTCATTAGATCTGGTGAGAGCACTCCGGCTCTACGTGTCTCGCACGGCGCCCCTGCGCCGTTCAGATGCGCTCTTTGTCCTTGTCGCTGGCCAGCGTAAGGGTTTGCAGGCTTCCAAGTCAACCTTGGCTCGGTGGATCAAGGAACCGATTCTTGAAGCCTACCGTTCTTCTGGGCTTCCGCTTTCTTTGGGGCTGAAAGCCCATTCTACCAGAGCCGTGGGTGCGTCCTGGGCATTGCGGCACCGGGCTACGGCTCAACAGGTGTGTCAGGCAGCTACCTGGTCTAGTCTGCACACTTTCACGAAACACTATCAGGTGCATACCTATGCTTCGGCAGACGCCAGTTTAGGTAGGCGAGTCCTTCAGGCGGCGGTTGCCCACCTGTAAGAGGGGGTCGTTTTCGGCTCTTTTTTATCGAGGTATTCTTTTACCCACCCAGGGACTGCTTTTGGACGTCCCAATTGTCTGGGTCTCCCAATGGAGCGACAAAGAAGGGAATTTTGTTTACTTACCGTAAATTCCTTTTCTTCTAGCTCCTATTGGGAGACCCAGCACCCGCCCCTGTTCCCTTCGGGTTGTTTGTTCTTTTGTGTACACATGTTGTTCATGTTGAATTGTTCTTTTGGTTCATGGTTTTCAGTTCTCCGAACATCCTTCGGATTAAATTTACCTTAGACCAATTTATAAGTTTCCTCCTTCCTGCTTTTGCACCAAAACTGAGGAGCCCGTGATGCACGGGAGGGTGTATAGGCAGAGGGGAGGGGTTACACTTTTTAAAGTGTAATACTTTGTGTGGCCTCCGGAGGCAGAAGCTATACACCCAATTGTCTGGGTCTCCCAATAGGAGGTAGAAGAAGAAGGGAATTTTGTTACTTACCGTAAATTCCTTTTCTTCTAGCTCTTATTGGGAGACCCAGACGATTGGGGTATAGCTACTGCCTCCGGAGGCCACACAAAGCACTACACTAAAAAGTGCTAGGCCCCTCCCCTTCTGGCTATACCCCCCCGTGGTATCACGGGTTCTCCAGTTTTAGTGCCAAAGCAAGAAGGAGGAAAGCCAATAACTGGTTTAAACAAATTAACTCCGAGTAACATCGGAGAACTGAAAAACCGTTCAACATGAACAACATGTGTACCCGCAAACAACAAAAAAATCCCGAAGGACAACAGGGCGGGTGCTGGGTCTCCCAATAAGAGCTAGAAGAAAAGGAATTTACGGTAAGTAACAAAATTCCCTTCTTCTTCAGCGCTCTATTGGGAGACCCAGACGATTGGGACGTCCAAAAGCTGTCCCTGGGTGGGTAAAGAAATACCGCATGTTAGAGCTGCAAAACAGCCCTCCCCTACGGGGGTGTCACTGCCGCCTGCAGGACTCTTCTACCTAAGCTGGCGTCCGCCGAAGCATAGGTATGCACCTGATAATGCTTGGTGAAAGTGTGCAGACTGGACCAGGTAGCTGCCTGGCACACTTGTTGAGCCGAAGCCTGGTGTCGTAATGCCCAGGACGCACCCACGGCTCTGGGTGAGTGGGCTTTCAGCCCTGAAGGAACCGGAAGCCCCGCAGAACGGTAGGCCTCTAGAATTGGTTCTTTGATCCATCGAGCCAGGGTGGCTTTAGAAGCCTGCAACCCCTTGCGCGGACCAGCGACAAGGACAAAAAATGCATCGGAACGGCGCATGGGCGCCGTGCGGGAAAAGTAGATTCTGAGTGCTCTCACCAGATCTAACAAACGTAAGTCCTTTCCATACCGGTGAACCGGATGAGGACAAAAGGAAGGCAAGGATATATCCTGATTAAGATGAAATGAAGATACGACCTTAGGGAGAAACTCCGGAATGGTGCGCAGCACTACCTTGTCCTGGTGGAACACCAGGAAGGGAGCCTTGGATGACAGAGCTGCCAGCTCAGACACTCGCCGAAGCGATGTGATCGCAACGAGAAACGCCACCTTCTGTGACAGGCGAGAAAATGAAACTTCCTTCAGAGGCTCAAAAGGCGGCTTCTGGAGAGCAACTAGTACCCTGTTGAGATCCCATGGATCTAACGGCCGCTTGTACGGGGGTACGATATGACAGACCCCCTGTAGGAACGTGCGCACCTTAGAAAGACGTGCTAGACGCTTCCGAAAAAAAAACGGATAGTGCCGAGACTTGCCCCTTAAGGGAGCCGAGCGACAAGCCCTTTTCTAACCCCGATTGCAGGAAGGAAAGAAAAATAGGCAATGCAAATGGCCAGGGAGACCCTCCCTGAGCCGAGCACCAGGTAAAGAAAAACTTCCACGTTCTGTGGTAGATCTTAGCAGAAGTGGACTTCCTAGCCTGTTTCATGGTGGCAACGACCCCTTGGGATAATCCTGAAGACGCTAGGATCCAGGACTCAATGGCCACACAGTCAGGTTCAGGGCCGCAGAATTCCGATGGAAAAACGGCCCTTGGGACAGTAAGTCTGGCCGGCCTGGTAGTGACCACGGTCGGCCGACCGTGAGATGCCACAGATCCGGGTACCACGATCTCCTCGGCCAGTCTGGGGCGACGAGTATGACGCGGCTGCAATCGGATCTGATTTTTGCGCAGTACTCTGGGCAAGATTGCCAGAGGTGGAAACACATATGGGAGCCGGAACTGCGACCAATCTTGCACTAAGGCGTCTGCCGCCAGAGCTCTGTGATCACGCGATCGTGCCATAAATGCCGGGACCTTGTTGTTGTGCCGAGACGCCATTAGGTCGACGTCCGGCACCCCCCAGCGGCGACAGATTTCCTGAAACACGTCCGGGTGAAGGGACCATTCCCCTGCGTCCATACCCTGGCGACTGAGGAAGTCTGCTTCCCAGTTTTCTACGCCCGGGATGTGAACTGCGGATATGGTGGATGCTGTGTCCTCCACCCACATGAGGATTCGCTGGACTTCCTGGAAGGCTTGCCGACTGCGCGTCTCTCCTTGGTGGTTGATGTATGCCACCACTGTGGAGTTGTCCGACTGGAGTCGGATCTGCGCTCTTTCTAGCCACTGCTGGAAAGCTAGTAGGGCAAGATACCCTGCCCTGATTTCCAGAACATTGATCTGAAGGGTGGACTCCTGCTGAGTCCACGTCCCCTGAGCCCTGTGGCGGAGACAAACTGCTCCCCACCCTGACAGACTCGTATCTGTCGTGACTACTGCCCAGGATGGGGGTAGGAAGGATCTTCACTGTGACAATGAGGTGGAAATACGCCACCATTGCAGAGAGTCCTTGGCCGTCTGGGAAAAGGAGACTTTCCTGTCCAGGGAGGTTGACTGCCCGTCCCATTGGCGGAGAATGTCCCATTGAAGTTGGCGCAGATGAAACTGCGCAAAGGGAACTGCCTCCATGGCTGCCACCATCTTCCCTAGGAAGTGCATGAGGCGCCTTAAGGGGTGCGACTGGCCTTGAAGGAGAGACTGCACCTCTGTCTGCAGTGAACGCTGCTTGTTCAGCGGAAGCTTCACTATCGCTGATAGAGTGTGAACTCCATGCCGAGATACGTTAGTGATTGAGTCGGTGACAGATTTGACCTTGCCAAATTGATGATCCACCCGAAAGCCTGGAGAGTCTCCAGCGTAACATTCAGGCTGCGTTGGCATGCCTCGAGGGAGGGTGCCTTGACGAGTAGATCGTCCAAGTAAGGGATCACCGAGTGTCCCTGAGAGTGCAAGACTGCTACCACTGCTGCCATGATCTTGGTGAACACCCGTGGGGTTGTCGCCAGACCGAATGGCAGAGCTACGAACTGAAGATGGTCGTCTCCTATCACAAAACGTAGAAAACGTTGGTGCTCCGTAGCAATTGGCACGTGGAGATAGGCATCTTTGATGTCTGTTGAGGCAAGGAAGTCTCCTCGAGACATTGAGGTAATGACGGATCGGAGGGATTCCATCCGGAACCGCCTGGCGTGCACATGATTGTTGAGCAGTTTTAGGTCCAGAACAGGACGGAAGGAGCCGTCCTGTTTTGGAGCCACAAAGAGATTGGAGTACAAACCCTCGCCCTCGTTCCTGAGGGGGGACAGGGATCACCACTCCTTCTGCTCTTAGAGCGTCCACCGCCTGCAGCAGGGCATCTGCTCGGTGGGGAGGTGGGGCCGTTCTGAAGAATGGAGTCGGAGGACGAGAACAGAACACTGTCCTGTGCACGTGAGCACAATGTCCGTCACCCACCGGTCTGTGACCTGTGGCAGCTAAATGTCGCCAAAGGCGGGGAAGTCTGCCATCAACCGCGGATGCGGAGAGAGAGAGAGAGAGCTGAGAGTCATGAGGAGACCGCCTTGGTAGCGGTTCCTCCGGCTGCCTTCCTTGGGCGTGATTGAGCCCGGCCGGAATCTGAGCCCGCTGAGGTTTTGTAGCCCTATTGCACGAGGACAATTGGGACCTGCCCGAGCTTGGGAAGGACCGAAACCTCGACTGTACTTTTAGGACAGCTTTAATAGGGTAAGTCGCAGTGCAGACATTGCGGGTTACGGACGCCTCTGCGGTACAGATGTACATGTGCTCAAGGCCAGCTGCGCAAGAACAGCTGAACAGGTTAGGTTGCCTATACGGCTGTGAATGCCGGAGCAACCGACACGCCGATAGCCTCCTAGACAGATTTCAACCAGAGTCCATCTGTCTGTGAATGGCAACTTTAAGTGAAGCCCCATCTCCAGTGCAACTATGTCTCTAGACGCAAGCCTGGAGATTGGAGAATCCACCTTTGGACCCTGGGTCCAGCGCTTGACCACGTCAGGGGAAAAGGGATAACGTGTATCTTTAAAAAACGTTTGGAGAAAACGCTTATCTGGTAAGCGTGGTGTTTCTGGACTGCTTCTCTGAAGTCAGCGTGGCCAGAAAAATACTCCATATCCGTTTGAGATACTGAAAAGGGACTTCTCCTGCTGTGAAGCTGACTCCTCCACTGGGGGAGCTGAGGGAGAAAGATCCAACCTTCCATTGATGGACGCTATAGGATCATTCCGTATGGCGTTACCATCCGGTGTATCCGGATTGAGAGCGATGTCAGGATCAAAGTCCTGGAGAGCTGCCTTATCATACAGAGAGTCCTCCTGGGACCCCCCCGTTCCAAATGAGGTTGGTCAGGAAGATTGCCCATGGCCTGTCTGGACTGCAAGTCTCTATCTTATGACAATATATCTGTCGAAACTGCAACTCCGTCCCTGTCCTTGGACAGGGTTGACAGGTGGTTTCTTTGGCCACGACTAGTAGAGACCCCGGCAGACGAAGTGCTAGAGACCCCGGCAGACGAAGTGCTACAGGGGAGCATGCACACAATGGGACGGTGTCATGAATAGCATCCCATGTAGTAAAAACAGCACTGAAAATCTGTGTTGCTTTTTTGCCGCTGCCGACTAGCCATCTAGAAGTATATAGCCAAGAATGGTGACCTTACAGTGCAATGTATAGCATACAAGCATAAAGTACAAATGAACACTGCAGCACAAGCAATACAAGCAGCATAGAAAGCCTATGCCCTGGCACCCCTGCTCTTCTGCTGCTGTAGACTAGTCATCTAGGGGAATATAGCCCAGAAGAGTGACCATACAGTGCGATGTATAGCATACAAGCACAAGTACAAATGCACACTGCAGCCCATGCAATACAAGCAGCATAGAAAAAAAAAACCTGTGCCCCAGCACCCTTGGTTTTCTGCTGCTGTAGTCTAGCCATTCCAGGAGAATATAGCTAAGACTAGCGACTGTACAGTGCAATGTATAGCATACAAGCATAAATACAAATGAACACTTCAGTACGTGCAATACAAGCAGCATAGAAAGCCTGTGCCTTAGCACACCTGCGTTCCTGCTGCTGATGTGTCGCTCTCCAAGCGGGCATATAGCGACCTATGCAGTTAAAATACACATGTACACACTGCAGTATATATTGGGGTCAGCACTATGTGTGCCGCTTACCGCCCGCCTATAAGCGGGTGTATGGTCGCCATAGTCCTGCCTGGTTGCTGAAAGTCCGAGCTCGTACTGCAGTAATGGCTGCCGGCGTCTTCCCCAGCTCGTGTGAGGAGGGGCGGGCCGTGGGCGTGCCCCAAGTCAGAGCGGGAATCCGGCGTCCGACAGTGTGCAGTGAGAGGGCTGGAGCATGTAAATAAGGCTCCAGCCCTCGGCGCTGCTGATTGCTCAGCGCCTGTCCCCTTCCCTGAGTGACAGGGAGGGGGCGGGAACGAAGCGGCACTAGGCCGCAGAAGCCGGGGACTGGATTTATAAGCGCCGCCGCCGTAAAAGCGCGGTCGGCGCCCAGTCCCCGGCGAACTACAAGTCCCAGCCACGCCGCCGCTCCCGGAGCGTCCGGCGCGGTAGTTCCCAATACACAAAGTCACTCAGCAAAGCTGCAGTGACTGTAACCCTTTACTGTCCCCGGCGCACTAGCACACCCAGCAAGTCTGGAGTGTGCTGTGTCTGTGTGTCCGGGGACACAGAGTACCTGTAATGGTGCAGGGCCATGTCCCTGAACGGTACTCCAGCTTCGTATCCAGCAGGTTCAAATGGGTCTGTGGATGGAGCCCGGCGTCAGAGCTTTGAGGCCGGCAGGATCCCACTTCCTCAGAGCCCCTCAGGGGGATGTGGAAGGAAAGCAGCATGTGGGCTCCAGCCTCCGTACCAGCAATAGGTACCTCAACCTTACAACACCATCAACGGGTGAGAAGGGAGCATGCTGGGGGCCCTATATGGGCCCTCTTTTCTTCCATCCGAAATAGTCAGCAGCTACTGCTGACTAAAATCTGTGGAGCTATGCATGGATGTCTGACCTCCTTCGCACAAAGCTTGAAAACTGGAGAACCCGTGATACCACGGGGGGGTATAGCCAGAAGGGGAGGGGCCTAGCACTTTTTAGTGTAGTGCTTTGTGTGGCCTCCGGAGGCAGTAGCTATACCCCAATCGTCTGGGTCTCCCAATAGAGCGCTGAAGAAAAGGAATTTACGGTAAGTAAACAAAATTCCCTTCTTCCCACTTGTCTGCTTTACACCAGCGCAATTTTTGGAAGAAAAAAAAAAATTCCTTTGAACCTCTTAGGGAGGTTCCTTTGTTTCGACTCTCACAGAAAGTGGTCTTTCTGGTGGCCATAACTTCTCTCAGGAGAGTTTCTGATTTGGCTGCGCTCTCTTCGGAGTCCCCCTTTTTGGTTTTTCACCAAGACAAGGTGGTCCTCCGTCCGACTCCGGACTTTCTCCCTAAGGTGGTGTCTCCTTTCCACCTTAACCAGGACATTTCATTGCCTTCCCTTTGTCCGGCCCCTATGCATCGCTTTGAGAAAGCGTTGCATACTTTAGATTTGGTGCGGGCGCTCCGGATCTATGTGTCACGCACCGCTGGTCTCAGGTGGTGCACCTCTCTTTTTGTACTGATCACAGGTCAGCGCAAGGGTCTCTCGGCTTCTAAACCAACCCTAGCTCGCTGGATTAGGTCGGCCATCTCCGACGCCTACCAATGTACTCAGGTGCCTCCCCCGCCGGGGATTAAGGCGCACTCGACCAGAGCTGTCGGTGCCTCTTGGGCTTTCAGGCACCAGGCTACGGCTCAGCAAGTCTGTCAGGCTGCCACTTGGTCTAGTCTGCACACCTTTTCGAAGCACTATCAAGTGAATGCTCATGCTTCGGCAGATGCGAGCTTGGGCAGACGCATCCTTCAGGCGGCTGTCGCCCATTTGTGAAGTTAGGTTTTGCCTACTTCGCAGTTTCTGTTTATTACCCACCCATGGACTGCTTTGAGACGTCCCATGGTCTGGGTCTCCCATAAGGAACGATGAAGAAAAGGAGAATTTTGTTTACTTACCGTAAATTCTTTTTCTTATAGTTCCGACATGGGAGACCCAGCACCCTCCCTGTTGCCTGTTGGCAGTTCTTGTTCCGTGTGTTTTCACCGGCTGTTGTTGTAGACAGAGGTTCCGGTTTTTCCGGGTTTTACTCTATCTCTACTTGTGGGTGGATGTCCTCCTTCAGCTTTTGCACTAAACTGGCTGGATATAGTCATCCAGGGGGTGTATATGCTCGGAGGGAGGAGCTACACTTTTTAGTGTAGTACTTTGTGTGTCCTCCGGAGGCAGAAGCTATACACCCATGGTCTGGGTCTCCCATGTCGGAACTATAAGAAAAAGAATTTACGATAAGTAAACAAAATTCTCCTTTTCTTATAGTTCCGTATTGGGAGACCCAGACCATGGGTGTTTAGCTTCTGCATCCAGAGGACACACAAAGTACTACAAAAGTGTAGCTCCTCCCTCTGAGCTTATACACCCCCTGGTAGCCAGTCCTAGCCAGTTTAGTGCAAAAGCTGAAGGAGAATAGCCACCCACAAGTAGAACCGAGTAAGACCCGGAACAACCGGAGACTCTGTCCACGACAACAGCCGGTGATAACACACAGAACAAGAAAATTGCCAACAGGCAACAGGGAGGGAGCTGGGTCTCCCAATACGGAACTATAAGAAAAAGAATTTACGGTAAGTAACAAAATTCTCTTTTTCTTTGTCGCTCCATTGGGAGACCCAGACAATTGGTGTATAGCTTCTGCCTCCGGAGGCCACACAAAGTATTACACTTTTAAAAAAGTGTAACCCCTCCCCTCTGCCTATACACCCTCCCGTGGACCACGGGCTCCCCAGTTTTATACTTTGTGTGGAAGGAGGCACACATCCACTCATAGAAAAAAAAAAAAAAAAAAAAAAAAGATTTCTCATACATAGTATGACGGAAGAAAAGAGGTCCCCTATGGGGTCCCCGGCATGCTCCCTTCTCACCCCACTATGTCGGCAGTGTTGTTAAGGTTGAGGTACCCATTGCGGGTACAAAGGCTGGAGCCACATGCCGTCTCCTTCACCATCCCTTATGCGGCTCTGGGAGAAGTGGGAGCCTCACCGGTCATTCACCTGCTGAGACCGTGCTCCATCCGCAGCCCCTGGTGGAACCTGCTGGACCGGAGCGTTTTCATCCCCAGGGACCGGGCCCTGCACCTTGAAGGTACTCTGTGTCCCCATGTGGGGACGGTACGGGGAGAGAGGTCGCCTTTCTCCCCGGTAGCGCCGTCCGTTGTTTTTTCATCGGACGTCCGCGCCGACCGTGCCTGCTTGTCGGGCACGGCCTTAAATTTAGTCCCCGGCTTCATCGCGGCCTAGTCGCGAAAAATCCCGCCCCCGGGCCTGCCTGTCAGGGGTAAGGGCGGGATTACCGACAGAGGGCTGGAACATCTTTGCATGTCTCCCCTCCCCTCTCATTGACCACTATGGGGCCTCCAGATTCCCGCCTTTTGCCGGCGCCGCCCATGGCTCCACTCCCCCCTTGAGAGCTGCGGCGGCCATGTTCGGCATTCTGCCGGTGTATGCTGCAGCTGCACAGCTCTACAGCTCCGGGGGACCCACGACAGGGAATCTGGAGGACACCAGCGGTTGGTAAGCCACACCGGTCACCCGAGGCTGGTTCCCCTAGGGTGCCGTGATATAATATATATATATATATATATATATATATATATCTCTATATCTATCTATATATCCACCTACCCTCACTGTGATCAATGCTAGACTCCTGCCACGCTTGCTCAGCCGGAGCCTAGGGCACTTGTGGGCCCCTCGGCTCATGTTGATCCCCCTGAGCAGGCTGCAGGGACAGAGTCACCGTCATTGGCCTCTTTCGCTGAGAAACTCTCTGTCACTTTCTCAATCCATTGCACAGTCTATGGACAAATGGTCATCTAAGCTCCTTGAGGCATTGCAGTCCAGACCGGGCTCTTCACAGGCCCCGGCCCCTGTTAGTTTGTCTCCTCCAGGGCCTTCTCGGTCCGCGCCGCAGCGCGCTCCCAGGATAGCCCCTAGGTCCCAGGCGGAGGACTCCTGCCCGAATCGCAGTCCCAGACCGGCTAAGCGGCCTCGCTGGGACTCTTCCCCGGCCTCCTCACGCTTCTCAGGATGACGAGGGTCAGGGCTCTGACCCTGACTTCGCCCTCAACCTTGATACCCCTGAGGGGGACGCCTTAGTAAATGATCTTATCTCGTCCATCAACCAGGTGTTGGATCTCTCTCCCCCGCCTCCACCTGTAGAGGAGTCGGCTTCTCAGCAGGAGAAACACCAATTTCGATTCCCCAAACGTACGCGCAATACGTTTTTTGATCACTCTAACTTCAGGGACGCTGTCCAGAAGCCCAGAGCGGTCCCGGACAAGCGTTTTGCTAAAAGGCACTCTGACACGCGTTATCCCTTTCCACCTGAAGTCGTTAAGGGCTGGGCACACTCACCCAAGGTGGATCCGCCAGTCTCTAGATTGGCTGCTAGGTCCGTTGTGTCTGTGTCCGATGGCTCATCCCTGAAGGATGCCACTGACAGACAGAGCTCTTGGTGAAGTCTATTTATGAGGCCACGGGCGCATCTTTCGCCCCGGCCTTTGCGGCCGTGTGGGCTCTCCAAGCAATCTCGGCATGTCTGTCTGAGATTAATGCTGTCACGCGGAATTCTGCTCCGCATGTTTTTTCCTTGACCTCTCAGGCATCAGCATTTTCGTCCTACGCCATGAACGCCGTCCTGGACTCCGCTAGCCGTACGGCCGTGTCATCCGCTAACTCCGTGGCTGTCCGCAGGGCCATGTGGCTGCGCGAATGGAAAGCAGACTCTGCTTCCAAAAGGTTCTTAACTGGTTTGCCTTTTTCTGGCGAACGTTTATTTGGCGAACGGCTGGATGAGATTATTAAGGAATCCTCGGGAAAGGACTCCTCCTTACCACAGTCCAAACCTAAGAGACCTCAGCAGAAAAAAATCCAATCGAGGTTTCAGTCCTTTCGTCCCTCCGCCAAGCCCCAAGCCTCTTCATCCAACCGGCCGGAGAAAGGCCAGAGGAACTCCTATGCGTGGCGGTCCAAGTCACGCCCCCAAAAGGCCGCAGGAGGCACTGCCTCCAAGACGGCCTTCTCATGACTCTCGGCCTCACCTACCCACATCCTCGGTCGGTGGCAGGCTCTCCCGCTTTGGCGACGCCTGGTGGCCACACGTTCAAGACCGTTGGGTGAGAGACATTCTGTCTCATGGTTACAGGATAGAGTTCAGCTCTCGTCCTGCGGCTCGTTTCTTCAGGACCTCCCCACCCCCTGCACAGGCCGACACACTTTTTCAGGCAGTGGACGCTCTGAAGATGGAAGGAGTTGTGATTCCCGTTCCCTTTCAGGAACGTGGTCGCGGATTTTACTCCAACTTGTTCGTGGTGCCAAAAAAGGACGGGTCATTCCGTTCCGTTCTGGACCTCAAGCTGCTCAACAGACATGTGAGAACCAGACGGTTTCGGATGGAATCTCTCCGCTCAGTCATCGCTTCGATGTCACAAGGAGACTTCCTAGCATCGATCGACATCAAGGATGCTTATCTCCATGTGCCGATCGCACCCGAACATCAACGTTTCCTGCGGTTCGCCATCGGGGACGATCACCTCCAGTTCGTGGCATTGCCTTTCGGCCTGGCGACAGCCCCACGGGTTTTCACCAAAGTCATGGCATCCGTCGTGGCGGTCCTGCACTCTCAGGGCCACTCGGTGATCCCCTACTTGGACGATCTCCTAGTCAGGGCCCCTTCTCGGGTGGCGTGTCAACGAAGTCTTACCGTCACTCTGGCGACTCTCCAGCAGTTCGGGTGGATCGTCAATTTCCCGAAATCCAAGTTGACGCCGACCCAATCATTGACTTACCTCGGGATGGAGTTTCATACCCAGCAAGCGTTAGTCAAGCTACCGCGCGACAAACAGCTTTCTCTGCAGGCGGGGGTGCAATCACTTCTTCGTAGTCAGTCACACCCCTTAAGGCGCCTTATGCACTTCCTGGGGAAGATGGTGGCAGCTATGGAGGCAGTGCCGTTCGCGCAATTCCATCTACGGCCACTCCAATGGGAAATTCTTCGCAAATGGGACAAGAGTTCGGCTTCCCTCGACAAGAACATCTCTCTCTCCCTTGCAACCAAAACATCACTTCAGTGGTGGCTCCTACCCACATCTCTGTCTCGGGGAAAATCCTTCCTACCCCCAACCTGGGCCGTGGTCACCACGGACGCGAGCCTGTCAGGTTGGGGAGCGGTTTTTCTCCACCACAGGGCTCAAGGAACCTGAACTCCAATAGAATCGTCCCTTCAGATCAATATTCTGGAGATAAGGGCAGTATATCTAGCCCTATTGGCTTTCCATCGGTGGCTGGAGGGCAGGCAGATCCGAATCCAGTCGGACAACGCCACTGCCGTCGCCTACATCAACCACCAAGGAGGCACTCGCAGTCGTCAAGCCTTCCAGGAAGTCCGACGGATTCTGCAGTGGGTGGAAGTCACAGGCTCTACCATCTCCGCAGTTCACATCCCGGGCGTAGAAAACTGGGAAGCAGATTTTCTCAGTCGTCAGGGCATGGACGCGGGGGAATGGTCTCTTCACCCAGACGTGTTTCGAGAGATCTGTCGCCGCTGGGGAACGCCGGACGTCGATCTCATGGCGTCACGACACAACAACAAGGTCCCGGCCTTCATGGCGCGGTCTCAGGATCACAAAGCTCTGGCAGCGGACACTTTGGTCCAGGATTGGTCGCAGTTTCGACTGCCTTATGTATTTCCTCCTCTGGCGATGCTGCCCAGGGTACTACGCAAGATCCGGTCTGACTGCCGTCGCGCCATTCTCGTCGCTCCAGATTTGCCGAGGCGGTCGTGGTACCCGGATCTGTGGCATCTCACGGTGGGTCAACCGTGGGCACTTCCAGACCGCCCAGACTTGCTGTCACAAGGGCCGTTTTTCCATCTGAATTCTGTGGCCCTCAACCTGACTGTGTGGCCATTGAGTGCTGGCTCCTAGCGTCTTCAGGGTTATCTCAGGATGTCATTGCCACCATGAGACAAGCCAGGAAGCCAACGTCCGCCAAGATCTATTACAGGTCTTGGCAAATCTTCTTATCCTGGTGCTCTGATAATGGTTTTCCTCCATGGCCGTTTGCCTTACCAACATTCCTTTCATTCCTACAATCTGGAATGGACAAGGGATTGTCCCTCGGCTCTCTCAAGGGCCAAGTATCGGCGCTCTCCGTGTTTTTTCAAAAGCGTCTAGCTAGGCTTCCGCAGGTCCGCACGTTCCTGCAGGGGGTTTGCCACATGGTCCCACCTTACAAACGTCCGTTGGAACCTTGGGATCTTAACAGGGTCCTGACGGCTCTTCAAAAGCCGCCTTTTGAGCCGCTGCGGGATGTCTCTCTCTCCCGTCTTTCGCAGAAAGTGGCCTTCCTGGTGGCAGTCACATCACTTCGGAGAGTGTCTGAGCTTGCAGCGCTGTCATGCAAAGCCCCCTTCCTGGTTTTTCACCAGGATAAGGTGGTTCTGCGTCCTGTCCCGGAATTTCTCCCTAAGGTGGTATCCCCTTTTCATCTAAATCAGGATATCTCCTTGCCTTCCTTTTGCTCTAATCCAATTCACCAGTGTGAAAAGGATTTGCACTCTTTGGATCTAGTGAGGGCACTCCGGTTCTACGTGTCTCGCACGGCGCCCCTGCGCCGTTCAGATGCGCTCTTTGTCCTTGTCGCTGGCCTGCGTAAGGGCTCTCCAAATCCGAGACTCTCCTGAGGGAAGTTATGGCCACCAGAAAGGTCACTTTCTGAGAAAGACGATACAAAGAAACCTCCCTAAGAGGCTCAAAGGGGGGTTTCTGCAAAACCGTGAGAACCAAGTTAAGGTCCCAGGGATCCAAGGGCCGCCGGTAAGGCGGAATGATGTGAGACGCGCCTTGCATGAAGGTGCGGACCTGAGCCAGCCGAGCGAGACCCCGCTGGAACAGAACTGACAGAGCTGAGACTTGTCCCTTGAGAGAGTTGAGGGACAGTCCTAGCTGCAGACCGGACTGTAGAAAAGACAGAAGGGTCGGCAAGGAGAATGGCCAAGGGGGATGGTCGGTAGAGCGACACCAGGACAGGAAAATTTTCCAAGTCCTGTGATAGATCTTGACGGAGGAAGACTTACGGGCCCGAGTCATAGTGCAGATGACTTCAGGAGGAATACCAGAAGCCGTCAAAATCCAGGACTCAAGAGCCACGCCATCAATTTTAGTGCCGCAGAATTCGGGCGGAAAAACGGACCTTGCGAGAGCAGGTCTGGACGGTCCGGAAGATGCCACGGCATCTCCACGGACAGTTGGAGCAGGTCCGGATACCAAGCTCGCCTGGGCCAGTCCGGTGCAATGAGGATGACTCGACGGCCCTCCATTTTAATCTTGCGCAGGACTCTGGGCAAGAGAGCTAGAGGGGGAAACACGTAGGACAGACGAAACTGGGACCAGTCTTGAACCACAGCGTCCGCGGCGAATGCCTGAGGATCGTGGGAGCGAGCCACGTAAACCGGAACCTTGTTGTTGTGACGGGATGCCATTAGGTCCGGAGTGCCCCACTTGCGGCAGATTGACTGAAACACTGCCGGGTGCAGGGACCACTCGCCACCGTCCACGGATTGACGGCTGAGATAATCTGCCTCCCAGTTTTCTACGCCAGGGATGTGGACTGCGGATATGGTGGACTTGGAGTCCTCCGCCCCGTGAAGAATGCGTTGGACCTCCAACATTGCCAGGCGGCTGCGTGTCCCGCCTTGGTGATTGATGTAGGCAACCACTGTCGCGTTGTCTGACTGGACTCGAATGTGCCTGCCCGCCAACAGGTGGTGAAAGGCTAGGAGAGCTAGAAGCACAGCTCTGGTTTCCAGCACATTGATTGAAAGGGCTGACTCGGACGGAGTCCAAGTGCCCTGTGCTCTGTGGTGGAGATGTACCGCTCCCCAGCCGGATAGGCTGGCATCTGTGGTGAGAATCACCCAGGACGGAGTCAGGAAGGAGCGCCCTTGGGACAGGGAGAGGGGTCGAAGCCACCACTGAAGAGAGCTCCTGGTCCGTGGCGACAGAGCCACTAACCTCTGTAAGGAGGAAGGCCGCTTGTCCCAACAGCGGAGAATGTCCAGCTGCAGAGGACGCAGATGGAACTGGGCAAAGGGAACCGCCTCCATGGAGGCCACCATTTGACCCAGCACCTGCATCAGACGCCTGAGGGTATAACGGCGGGGCCTCAGGAGAGAGCGCACCGCTAGCCGGAGAGACTGCTGTTTGATTAAGGGCAACTTCACAAGTGCCGGCAAAGTCTCGAACTGCATCCCTAGGTACGTGAGACTCTGGGTCGGAGTCAGAGTGGATTTGGGAAGATTGACAATCCACCCGAATTGGGCTAGGGTGGCGAGAGTGAGCGAAACACTCCGCTGACAGTCTGCGCTGGATGTACCCTTGACCAGAAGGTCGTCCAGATAAGGAAGCACTGCTAACCTTTGGAGGTGCAGGACCGCAATCACTGCCGCCATGACCTTGGTGAATACCCGAGGGGCCGTAGCTAACTCGAAGGGGAGAGCCACGAATTGGAAATGATCCTCTCCTATCGCAAAACGTAACCAACGCTGATGTGACACTGCGATTGGCACATGTAGATAGGCATCTCTGATGTCGATGGACGCCAGGAACTCCCCTTGGGTCATAGAGGCAATGACTGATTGCAGAGACTCCATGCGAAAATGCCGCACCCGGACATGCTTGTTGAGAAGCTTGAGATCCAGGATGGGCCGGAAGGTACCGTCCTTTTTTGGAACTAGGAAGAGATTTGAGTTAAAAACCTCTGAACCGTTCCTGAGCGGGAACTGGGACAATCACTCCGTTTGCCTGTAAGGACGCCACGGCCTGCGAGAAGGCGGCGGCCTTGGAGCAGGGGGGAGTTGAGAGAAAAAATCTGTTTGGGGGGCTGGAAGAGAATTCTATCCTGTAGCCGTGAGATATGATGTCTCTCACCCACTGATCGGAGACTTGCTTTAACCAAGCGTCGCCAAAGTGGGAGAGCCTGCCACCGACTAAGGACGTGGCTGGAGCGGGCCGAGAGTCATGAGTAAGCTGCCTTAGTGGCAGAACCTCCTGCGGTCTTCTGCGGACGCGCTTTTGGGCGCCAGTTGGATTTCTGATCCTTGGCTGAGTTAGCGGACGAGGCGGAAGGCTTAGAGGATGACCAGTTGGAGGAACGAAAGGAACGAAACCTCGATTGATTCCTACCCTGGGCGGGTTTCCTGGTCTTGGTTTGTGGCATGGAAGTACTCTTCCCGCCAGTAGCTTCTTTAATGATTTCATCCAGCTGTTCACCAAACAGCCGTGACCCAGCAAAAGGGAGCCCAGCAAGAAACTTCTTGGAAGAAGCATCTGCCTTCCACTCTCGAAGCCACAAAATCCTGCGGATAACAAGAGAATTAGCAGTGCGGTGAGCAGCCTCTAGCATGGCAGACATGGCATAGGATGAAAAAGCTGAAGCCTGAGCAGTTAAGGTAACCATCTCAGGCATAGATTCCTTGGTGAGGGAATGCATCTCTTCTAGAGAAGCAGAGATGGCTTTGAGAGCCCACACTGCTGCAAAAGTCGGGGAAAACGCGGCCCCCGCAGCTTCATACACAGATTTGGCCAGAAGGTCAATCTGACGGTCAGTGGAATCCTTAAGTGAGGTGCCGTCAGCCACCGACACAACGGTCCGGGCTGATAGCCTAGTTACCGGAGGGTCTACCTTTGGGGAGTGAGACCACTCCTTGACCACCTCAGGTGGAAATGGAAACCGGTCATCAGAACCACGCTTTGGAAAGCGTTTGTCAGGGCAGGCCCTGGGTTTGGTCACAGTGGCCTGAAAACTGGAGTGGTTAAAGAACACACTCTTCACTTCGTTAGGCGAGGTAAACTGATGTTTTTCTGCCAAAGAGAGTTGCTCCTCTGACACTGGCGGATTGAGATCCAGCACAGAATTAATAGAAGCAATCAAATCACTAAGATCTGAGTCACCCTCAGAGAAATCGATGGGATACATAGCCTCCAAGCCCCCAGTGAGGGCATCCTCCTCATCTTGAGAGTCAGCTCTTGAGACAGAGCCGTGGGATGGGGAGGGGGAGGAAACCCTGCGCCTTCTCTTAGAAGGAAGGGGTCTGGGATCAGATGATGAATCCTCCGTGAGCTCCGATGGACAGAGGTCAGAGGATAGGAGTCCTCTGTCAAGAGTATTAGAGGCACCCTGTAAGGGGGGCTGATGCATATTCAAAGTCCTGGACAAAAGCCCCATGGACTCAGCAAATGACTGGGATATGGACCTAGAATAGGACTCTACCCAGGCCGGGGGTTCAATCACAGGATCAGCAGCAGCCTGAGAGACCACTGGGGGTGAGACTCCAGGCTGTGGCACCGCCAAGTTAGAGCAGACATCACAATGTGGATAGGTGCTCGGCTCAGGCAGCAGGAGCTTACATGCAGTGTATGCAGAATAAAGCTTTGGAGCCTTGCTCCTTGTGTGAGACATGCTGCTGGAGTGGGGGCTTTGCAGAGAATGAACCCCAGGGAGAATATACAAAGGTCCACAACCGGAGACCGGCTGTGGCTTACCAGACCGCTGAGCGCGGTGTTGTGTGCCCTCCAGATCCCGAAGCCCGGTCCCCCAGTCGCAGCACCTCAGCAGAGATGCAGGATGTCCCAGAGGAGAGTGAACTCTGCCTGAGAAGAGGGCGTTCCTATAAAAGAGCGGGAACTGGAGGGCTATAGAGACCTGCAGGGAAGGAGGGACGCCCCAGCAGTGGGGAGTGTCCCTCCCCTGTGTAGAATGGCCGCCGGGAGGAGCCGAACCTGTCCCTCTGCATGAGTGACATGCGAGGGCAGGAAAATGAAACTAGGCCTCCGGCGAAGCCGGGGCCTAAATTTAAGCGGCGAGGCCGACAAGCAGGCACCATCGGCAGGCAAAAGCTAGAGAACTCGCCGGAAAAGTTAAAACAATCACATACAGCATACTCTCCCCTTTCAATAAAGAACCGGGACCCCCAACATAAACGTTTCAGGTACTTAGCTGCTGAGACGCAGGGCCATGTTCCTGGGGATGAGTGCTCCGGTCCAACAGAATCCTCAAGGGGCTGTGGATGGAGACCGGACTCCTGCCAGGCAAGGAGACCGTGCTGGCTCCCACTTCAAGCCAGAGCCCAGAAGGGATGGTGAAAGAGCGCGGCATGTAAGGCTGCAGCCTTGTAAATCAACCTTAACAACACCGCCGACACAGTGGGGTGAGAAGGGACATGCCGGGAGTCCAGACATGGACCCGCTTTTCTTCAAACTCTTTCCAAAAGTCAAACAAATCAGATGAGAATGCATGTGTGGATGTATGCCTCCTGACACAAAGCAATAAAACTGGCTAGGACTGGCTACCAGGGGGTGTATAAGCTCAGAGGGAGGAGCTACACTTTTAAGTGTAGTACTTTGTGTGTCCTCCGGAGGCAGAAGCTAAACACCCATGGTCTGGGTCTCCCAAAGGAACGATAAAGAAATGTTACTTTAGCCATAAAAATTAGTATTTTCACAAGGGTATCAGGAAAAATGCATCATAAAATGTATCGAGCATTTTCTCCTGAGTACGCAGATACCTCATATGTGGTGGAAATCAAATGTTTGGGTACACGGCAGGACTCGGAAGGCAAGGAGCGCCATTTGAATTTTTTGAGTGCAAAATTAGCTGCACTCATTAGCGGACGCCATGTCGGTTTTGAAGACTCCCTGAGGTGCCTAAACAATGGAGCTCCCCCATAAGTGACCCCATTTTGGAAACTAGACCCCTCAAATATTTTTTCTAGATGTTTGATGTGCACTTTAAACCCCTGGGGGCTTCACAGAAGTTTATAACGTTGAGCCGTGAAAAGAAACATTTTTATTTTCCACAAAACTGTTGCTTCAACCAGCTAGCTTTTTTATCACAAGGGTATCAGGAAAAAGTGCACCATAAAATGTATTGAGCATTTTCTCCTGAGTACGCAGATACCTCATATGTGGTGGAAATCAAATGTTTGGGCACACGGCAGGACTCGGAAGGCAAGAAGCGCCATTTCACAGCAAAATTGGTTGGAATTATTAGCGGACGCCATGTTGCATTTGGAGACCCCCCTGAAGTGCCTAAACAATGGAGCTCCCCCACAATTGACCCCATTTTGGAAACTAGACCCCCCCCCCATACAAAAAAAATTAGTTTGGCGAAATAAAAAATACAGACATCAGTAAAAAAAAAAAATATGAGCGCCTGCCACTAAGACCAGTGCCAAACGTGAGAGCAATGCACGAGTCTCGCATCGCATCATCCACTCCAGTCTGGAAGCGAGCAACTGCGCTGGATAATGCGATGCGAGAGGGCGGGGCGGCAGATGAGAAAGGGCGCAGCGGATGGAAGATGGGAAAGGGCGCAGCGGATGGAGGAGCGGCAGAGGATGGGAAATGGCGCAGCGGATGGAGGAGCGGCGGAGGATGGGGGGGAGGGAGGTGAGATGGAGATACCTACCTTACAGGATGGATCTAGGCAGCAGGATCACAGCAGACAGAAGAGGCAGCAGATGAAGGAGGCAACAGATTGAGGAGTGTGAGAGGGGGCAGTAGATGAAGAGGATGGGAGAGAGCAGATCAGGGAGGGGGGCAGAGTCTGATGGGAGAGAGAGATGGCACATGGAGGAGGGGGGGCCCCCAGAACATGGAGGGAAGACTGTGGCTTGCAGCACATGTGGGGGGAGGGTGGCTTGCAGCACATGGAGGGGGAGGAGGTGTAGTGGCGATGGAGAAGGGGCAGCCGATGAAGGAGGCGGCCAATCGGGAACAGTGGGGGCCGATTCGGAGGCAGCAGCGGCTGAAAAAGGTGGGTGCGACAGCGGCGGGGACAGTGGCGGCGGGGAAAGTGGCGAGCGTTGCGGCGGGGACAGTGGCGGCGGGGACAGTGGCGAGCGTTGCGGCGGGGACAGTGGCGAACATGGCGGCGGGGACAGTGGCGGGCGGGGCGATCGGGGACAGCGGTGGATTGGGAGCAGCGGCGGGGCGATCGGAGACAGCGGCGGGGCTGGCGGTGGCGATCGGAGCCGTGGTGGGCGGGGCGATCGGAGACAGCGGCGGGGCTGGGGCTGGCGGGCGGGGCGATCGGAGACAGCGGCGGCGCTGGCGGGCGAGGCGATCGGAGACAGCGGCGGGGCTGGCGCTGGCGGGCGGGGCGATCGGAGACAGCGGCGGGGCTGACGCTGGCGGGCGGGGCGATCGGAGACAGCGGCGGGGCTAGCGCTGGCGGGCGGGGCGATCGGAGACAGCGGCGGGGCTGGCGGTGGCGATCGGAGCCGCGGCGGGGCTGGCGGTGGCGGGCGGGGCGATCGGAGACAGCGGCGGGGCTGGCGGGCGGGGCGATCGGAGACAGCGGCGGGGCTGGGGCTGGCGGGCGGGGCTGGGGCTGGCGGGAGGGGCGATCGGAGACAGCGGCGGGGCTGGCGGTGGCGATCGGGGCGGGCGGGGCGATCGGAGACAGGGGCGGGCGGGGCGATCGGAGACAGCGGCGGGGCTGGCGCTGGCGGGCGGGGCGAACTGAGACAGCGGCGGGGCTGGCGGTGGCGATCGGAGCCGCGGCGGGGCTGGCGGTGGCGGGCGGGTCGATCGGAGACAGCGGCGGGTCGATCGGAGACAGCGGCGGGGCTGGGGCTGGCGGGCGGGCGGGCGATCGGAGACAGCGGCGGGGCTGGGGCTGGCGGGCGGGGCGATCGGAGACAGCGGCGGGGCTGGCGATCGGAGACAGCGGCGGGGCTGGCGGTGGCGGGCGGGGCGATAGGAGACAGCGGTGGGGCTGGCAGGGCGATTGGGGACAGGGGCAGGCGGCGGGGGCAGCAACTTACCGATGGGCACCCGCAGAGACCGCTCTCCTCGGCTTTCAGGGACAGACACAGGTCACCGGCACCAGATCCACGGTGATTGGAGAGATCGGTCACAAGACCGGTCTCTCCAATCAGAGCTGGGGGCGGGTGAAGCACCGATCATCCAGCTGCAGCCAATGGTTTTGATCCAGCGCCATATCTCTTCTTGTGATCACCGTCCTCCATTCTTCCTTCATGTTGATGACGCGTCCTACGTCATCCACAAGGTGTCCTCCTGATCAGGCGCGCTTCTCTGCACTGTAATACGCATGAGTGGGGAAGGGTCAAAGAGCACTAGCGCATGCGCACTACAATGCTCAGCAGGGCAGAGAGAAGTGTGCCTACTTAGGAGGATTCTGGGCCTGACGTTGGGCAAGTGATGAGCGGGCACTACCATGCTCGGATGCTCAGTATTCGTAACCAGTGATGAGCGGGCACTACCATGCTCAGGTGCTCTGTACTCGTAACTAGTGATGAGTGAGCACTACCATGCTCAGGTGCTCAGTACTCATAACTAGTGATGAGCGGGCACTACCATGCTCGGGTGCTCAGTACTCGTAACTAGTGATGAGCGGGCACTATCATGCTCGGGTGCTCAGTACTCGTAACTAGTGATGAGCGGGCACTAACATGCTTGGGGGCTCTGTACTCGCACCGAGCAGTTGGAGACTCAGATGGGCTCGAGTACAGAGTATAATGGAAGTCAGTGGGAAACTTGAGCAGTTTTCGGTAGATTCTACATCCTGCATTGTTTTTACCTGTCCATAAGTGATCTCCTCTGTAGTAAATGCAGTGTATACTGGTTACTCTAACACTCGTCTATAATGGGGCCTTTTCTCTTTTTTAGGTCAGAAAATCGGTATATTTAATGAGCATAAGAGTTATGTGCAGGGGGTGACCTGGGACCCTCTAGGCCAGTACATCGCGACACTAAGCTGTGACCGGTGAGCCTTGCTGTGTACTGTGATGTGTCACTTACTATGTAGGACTATATATGTACCACAGTATATACATGGCTGAGAGCCGAAGAGCTGATCACATTATATCAAGCGAAGATACCTACATGAAACGTTTGCACTAAAGACCAAAATCAATATAACAATTTTTCTTTATTGAATGAAATAAAATACAAGAAAAAATAAACGTATATCGCGAATGGCCACAAGATGGCACTGCTCACAAGACACAGGGATGAAGATTGCTATTGCAAATGACCTGACCTGTATTACCAAAAGTATTGTCAATAAAGTGACCTGTGCAAAGTATCAAAGGCAATACTGCATAAAAAAGGGGTAGTGATTAACAAAATGAGTATAATAATAACACCATCTTTAACATAAGGTAAATAGCAGCAATAATTGATGAAGTGTAGAGGAGCGTATGGTAATATCAGTTACTTCCAAAAAGATGATCCGGTATATTTTAGTAACAGTCACTATAGCAGCAGCTATAGAGTAGAGAAAAATAGTAGCAAAGGTTAACCAGGTGCTAGATGCTAAAGATAATACAGCAAATTGCTGGCAATAACGTGCTAGGGTATATATCATTGGTAGCAGTGAAAGTTGATAAGTGCCTAAATCCTGCTGATTTTTGTACATGTGCCCACGGGAGAACGTAACTGTGGATGTATCCGCAGGTACGGCTGCAGGCTTCCCGCAGCTGCCCGCCGGCATCCGCTGCTATTTTTAGCTACAGGATTCCAGCGATATAGCTGCGGTAAACCTGCGGACTTTCATGCGAATTACCTGCGGACGTCCCGGCCTCTATCTCCATAGCGGAGGGCCGGGATTTCCGCAGATAATTCCGCAGTAATAATTGACATGCAGTTACGTCGGCTGTGGGACATCCTCAGGATATTCCGCAGCCGCACCTTCCGCAGCGTGGACACAGACACTCCCCATGTCCCATAGGGTAACATGGGGAGTGTCTGTACATGCTAAAACGTGACGGAAAAATAAAAAAAGTTATGGCTCTCGAAAGAAGGGGAGCAAATAACAAAAATAAAATGGAAAAAAATCAGCCGGGGATGAAGGGGTTAATTTGCATATATATATATATATATATCTATATATATATATATATATATATATATATATATATATATATATATATATATATATATATTATAAAAATTATTTTTATTTTTTTTGCCATTGTTGGTAGAGCTTTGGGTTTACAGATACTTGGCTGATTTATCAATTGTGACTGTTTTTAGAAGATGCAAATATATTCAATTTACCTTTGCAGTAATTTTATGTACACCTGGAATTTTTGTACTTGGCAACTTTTTAGCGGAATGTAAAAGTTTTTGCAATAAGTTGTAAGGATAAAGGCAAAAATTAAAGCATTTTTCATTGTATATGAATTTTGCTTTAAAAAAGTGTACCATTTTGCACAAAAAAAATCAACAAAAAAAAAAACTTTAGGAAAACAAAACTGCAATTGATGAATTGAGCTTTTGTAAAAAGTAAAGACCGCAACCGTCTTGTCTCCACCTGTGCAACAGAAAGATGGCCATAAACAGTAAACTTCGGGGGATGGGGGATCTCTGCATTTTCCTTTTTTTGCAGGACAGTGGTAGTTTTTGAATGACACCATTCGTTTTACTATACAATGTACTGAAAAATTGAAGAAATTCAGAGTGCAGTTAAGTGGTCCCTCGTTAAATGAACCTCCCCGGGAAGCCCTCATACACATTAGCAGGTCTGCGGATCCTGCCAAAATTTCTTATGATAGTTTACAATCAAGAAAACTAACATTTCTGCAAGATTTATCGATCTGTACACAACGTTTATCTGGGATTGTTCTGTGTGCAGAGTGCTGAGAGTCTACAGGACTGAGACCAAGAGAGTCGCCTTCAATGTCAGCAAGATGATGTCTGCTATCCCCACCCCTGAGGGAGAGGTATGCTTCTATTTTTCTTTAACCGCTTAACAACCGTGGGCCATAACTGTTCGCCCTAAGGCATATAGTTGTAATCACCGGCGGCTTCTGCGGGCAGCCAGTGGTGATTCCTGCACGTCAGCTGATTTTAACAGCTGACGGTGTGTCTCACTGGCACGGGTGGATCCGCAATCCACTCGCGCCTGTTAACTCCTTAAATCTCAATGTCAAAATGTGACAGCACGATTTATATCCCTGCCGCGGTAAATCTTCACTTATCCGCACTGTGATGGGATTACTGTGAGCTGTTGGTTGTTATGGTAGCACAGGGTCATGTCATGATTCCTGTAGCTAGCATGAGTCACTTCCTGTATCACCCGGTCGAGTGCTGCCGGTAACGAGGTGAGCATTTCTGGTGATTGTAGCTGTACTCAACAGAAATGAATAAGCGATCAGACTGCTGATCCTTATAGTTCCCTAGGGGGACTAGTAAAATTAAAAAAAAAAGTTTTAAAAGGGTTAAAAAAAAATAAAAAATTTACACACATTTGATATCACCGCATTCAGAAATGCCCGATCTATCAAAATATAAAATCAATTAATCCAATCAGTAAACTGTGTAGCGGCAAAAAAAATTCCAAACGCCAAAATTACGTTTTGTTTTTTTTTTAATCTGCAGAAATTTTGCGCTAAATGCAATAACAGGCGATCAAAGCGGAAAATTGGCCGGGGGTGAAGGGGTTAACAAATGTTTCTTTGTCGCTCCATTGGGAGACCCAGACAATTGGGTGTATAGCTTCTGCCTCCGGAGGCCACACAAAGTATTACACTTAAAAGTGTAAACCCCTCCCCTCTGCCTATACACCCCCCGTGCATCACGGGCTCCTCAGTTTTTATGCTTTGTGTTGAAGGAGGCACACATGCACGCAAGCTCCACAATTTAGTCAGCAGCAGCTGCTGACTATATCGGAATTGGCCGGGGGTGAAGGGGTTAACAAATGTTTTATATTGAACATGTCTTTATGGAGCTATGAAATGAAAAATAATGTTATTGCTCTTAATGGAATAAACATTGGAAAAACTAATAGACCTATAATTCTGGCTCTGACATTTCTTATGGGTTTTCTCACTTGCAGGCTAAAACATACCGGATGTATCACGATGATAGTATGAAATCTTTCTTCAGGAGACTGACCTTTACACCTGATGGTTCCCTACTCCTCACCCCAGGTCTGTTTCTTCAGAGTATTTATGTGGGAAAAATTGTATATACTGTGTCTTATCACCAAATTTTACTAAGCAAGTGGCATACATCAGGAAATAGAACCATTAGACCTGATGTGTCTGGTGTACTTGCTGTGAAAGAACGTGGGATGACTGGTATACAGTGTGTCCACCCATATCCTGTCCACCGTCATTAACTTGAGAACGGCGGCAGCTATAGGTATAGTAAAGTATCCATGCGCTACGCAATGAAACCACCTATAGCGCCACCTGGTGGAAAACAACGGAGTTAGCATTTTTATTTCGAAAACGGAACGAGATAGTGAATTATAAAGTTGTAGGGCATCATCAACTCAATACGAATCGACACCTTGCATACAGAAATGCTATGATATGAAACCCATGACCCCCCCCCCCCGCCAAAACATTGAATGCTGTTAACGCATATGGTGCTCATTTAACTTTAACGTTGATGCTCAAAGTGGCCCTCGTCAGCTGCAATGCACATCTGGCCTCTGCACAGCATACTGTATCTTGCTGCACGTTGTGCAATATGGTAGGTGACACGTTTGCACAAGCATCTGTGATACGTCGCCGTAGGTCCTGCAATGTTGGTGGAGGGGTCGCATACATCTGCTGTTTGATGTGACCTCACAGAAAGAAGTCCAATGAGGTCAGGTCAGGTGAGCGCGGTGAGGTCAGGTCAGGTGAGCGCGGAGGCCACTCTACGCAGCCACCATACCCAATGACTTGTAGGAAGGTCGCCATGAGGTATGGCTTCACGTCCGCAGCCTTGTGAGTTTTACACGTTCTAACCATAGCATTTCTGTATGCAAGGTGTCGATTCGTATTGAATTGATGATACCCTACAACTTTGTAATTCACTTTTTTTTTTCTCTATCTCGTTCCATTTTCGAGATAAAAATGCTAACTCTGTTGTTTTCCACCAGGTGGCGCTATAGGTGGTTTCATTGCGTAGCGCATGACTACTTTACTATACCTAGACACCACTTCTATGCCTATAGCTGCCGCTGTTCTCCAGTTAATGGCGGAGGACAGGATATGGGTGGACACACTGTATAACCCTTTTTAAAGAGTTTAATTCCAGCAAGAGACTGACAGAGCTCGTCTGTGTATTTATGAGCTTAATTCCATCTCCACCCCCGAGCCTGAATTCTCCATCTTTGCTGCTGCTGATGACGCGCCCTAGAGCCTGGGGTACTCTGTTCCGGGTGTTGGATACAGTGGGACAATGTCACTCAGGTGGCCGGTGCCCGGTTCTGTGACCCCGGGTGTAGCTTGAAAAAGAAGGGATATTTACAAGGGAGTATGTACAAAATGTCTGTGACACCACTTGCGGGGCGCGGCTATTTAGGGGAAAGCCGACGCTGCTTAATGTCCTCTGCTGGGGCTGTTGGTGCGGTGCAGCGCATCATAGATGTTGAACCTTCCACAAGTAGGGTTAGGCCCCAGGGGATCAGTGTTAGGGGTGGCAGTTGGTGCTGAGGAAGGTATAGCAATGATTTTTAACAACACGGATTCTGCGGATTAACTGGGTTTTACTCACTGAGTCCTGGTAGCCGCAGCCCGCTTCTTGTTTGTTTCGGGGTCCCGGGTTCCCTTTGTCCCAGTACTGGTGTGGTGCCCCGGTAAAACCTCCTTGTTGCACTTTTTGGTATTCGGGTCCCCGTGGCCTGGAGCAACTTGGGGTCCCTCTCTGTTCTCCTTCTTGTCCTTTTGGGTACGTATAACAGGTAACTTGAACCTCTCTTGGGTTAGACCTTTCTTTCTGTCTCAGTGCCCAGGTTCCCTCTCTGTTACTGTGTCCTGTACCTTCAGTGCTGACGAACCCTGATAGTCTCCGATCACCTGCAGGATTACTGGGTGGGCTTGAAACTTCCGCCCAGACTAGGGTCCTGTGCCCCGTCATGCTTGGTCCCTTAGGGTACTGGTTCTGTTTCCCTTCAGGCGACCGGTCTCCTCCGGACCACACACGCTCCTCTCTCACTCCCGACTCCCTCAGACTCCCTCTACCAACTGACAAACTGGCCACACCCCTCTCTGTGCTTCTGGCTACCGGATTGGGCAGGGCCCAGCCAATGGGCAGCTACCCCTCTAAGCCTGTTGCTAGCCTGTTGCTCAGCCTGGGAAGCGGGCAATTTAAATATATGTAGTGCAGTTGCCAGCATTGGTCTTCCAGGAACACGGTGTAATGCAGTCCTCTGCGGCTCCTGTTACATCAGGAACCCGGGGTAATGCAGTCCTCTGCGGCTCCTGTTACCTCAGGAACCCGGGATAATGCAGTCCTCTGCCGCTCCTGTTACCTCAGGAACCCGGGGGTAATGCAGTCCTCTGTGGCTCCTGTTACCTCAGGAACCCGGGGTAATGCAGTCCTCTGCGGCTCCTGTTACCTCAGGAACACGGGGTAATGCAGTCCTCTGTGGCTCCTGTTACCTCAGGAACCTGGGGTAATGCAGTCCTCTGTGGCTCCTGTTACCTCAGGAACACGGGGTAATGCAGTCCTCTGTGGCTCCTGTTACCTCAGGAACCTGGGGTAATGCAGTCCTCTGTGGCTCCTGTTACCTCAGGAACCCGGGATAATGCAGTCCTCTGCCGCTCCTGTTACCTCAGGAACCCGGGGGTAATGCAGTCCTCTGTGGCTCCTGTTACCTCAGGAACCCGGGGTAATGCAGTCCTCTGCGGCTCCTGTTACCTCAGGAACACGGGGTAATGCAGTCCTCTGTGGCTCCTGTTACCTCAGGAACCTGGGGTAATGCAGTCCTCTGCGGCTCCTGTTACCTCAGGAACCTGGGGTAATGCAGTCCTCTGTGGCTCCTGTTACCTCAGGAACCTGGGGTAATGCAGTCCTCTGCGGCTCCTGTTACCTCAGGAACCCGGGGTAATGCAGTCCTCTGTGGCTCCTGTTACCTCAGGAACACGGGGTAATGCAGTCCTCTGTGGCTCCTGTTACCTCAGGAACCTGGGGTAATGCAGTCCTCTGTGGCTCCTGTTACCTCAGGAACCCGGGGTAATGCAGTCCTCTGCGGCTCCTGTTACCTCAGGAACCTGGGGTAATGCAGTCCTCTGTGGCTCCTGTTACCTCAGGAACCCGGGGTAATGCAGTCCTCTGTGGCTCCTGTTACCTCAGGAACACGGGGTAATGCAGTCCTCTGTGGCTCCTGTTACCTCAGGAACCTGGGGTAATGCAGTCCTCTGTGGCTCCTGTTACCTCAGGAACCCGGGGTAATGCAGTCCTCTGCGGCTCCTGTTACCTCAGGAACCTGGGGTAATGCAGTCCTCTGTGGCTCCTGTTACCTCAGGAACCCGGGGTAATGCAGTCCTCTGTGGCTCCTGTTACCTCAGGAACCCGGGGTAATGCAGTCCTCTGCGGCTCCTGTTACCTCAGGAACCCGGGGTAATGCAGTCCTCTGTGGCTCCTGTTACCTCAGGAACACGGGGTAATGCAGTCCTCTGCGGCTCCTGTTACCTCAGGAACCTGGGGTAATGCAGTCCTCTGTGGCTCCTGTTACCTCAGGAACCCGGGGTAATGCAGTCCTCTGCGGCTCCTGTTACCTCAGGAACCTGGGGTAATGCAGTCCTCTGTGGCTCCTGTTACCTCAGGAACCTGGGGTAATGCAGTCCTCTGTGGCTCCTGTTACCTCAGGAACCTGGGGTAATGCAGTCCTCTGCGGCTCCTGTTACCTCAGGAACCCGGGGTACTGCAGTCCTCTGTGGCTCCTGTTACCTCAGGAACACGGGGTAATGCAGTCCTCTGTGGCTCCTGTTACCTCAGGAACCCGGGGTAATGCAGTCCTCTGCGGCTCCTGTTACCTCAGGAACCCGGGGTAATGCAGTCCTCTGTGGCTCCTGTTACCTCAGGAACACGGGGTAATGCAGTCCTCTGTGGCTCCTGTTACCTCAGGAACCCGGGGTAATGCAGTCCTCTGCGGCTCCTGTTACCTCAGGAACCTGGGGTAATGCAGTCCTCTGTGGCTCCTGTTACCTCAGGAACCCGGGGTAATGCAGTCCTCTGCGGCTCCTGTTACCTCAGGAACCCGGGGTAATGCAGTCCTCTGTGGCTCCTGTTACCTCAGGAACCCGGGGTAATGCAGTCCTCTGCGGCTCCTGTTACCTCAGGAACACGGGGTAATGCAGTCCTCTGTGGCTCCTGTTACCTCAGGAACCTGGGGTAATGCAGTCCTCTGCGGCTCCTGTTACCTCAGGAACCTGGGGTAATGCAGTCCTCTGTGGCTCCTGTTACCTCAGGAACCCGGGGTAATGCAGTCCTCTGCGGCTCCTGTTACCTCAGGAACCTGTGGTAATGCAGTCCTCTGTGGCTCCTGTTACCTCAGGAACCTGGGGTAATGCAGTCCTCTGTGGCTCCTGTTACCTCAGGAACCTGGGGTAATGCAGTCCTCTGCGGTTCCTGTTACCTCAGGAACCCGGGGTAATGCAGTCCTCTGTGGCTCCTGTTACCTCAGGAACACGGGGTAATGCAGTCCTCTGTGGCTCCTGTTACCTCAGGAACCTGGGGTAATGCAGTCCTCTGTGGCTCCTGTTACCTCAGGAACCCGGGGTAATGCAGTCCTCTGCGGCTCCTGTTACCTCAGGAACCTGGGGTAATGCAGTCCTCTGTGGCTCCTGTTACCTCAGGAACCTCGGGTAATGCAGTCCTCTGTGGCTCCTGTTACCTCAGGAACCTGGGTAATGCAGTCCTCTGCGGCTCCTGTTACCTCAGGAACCCGGGGTAATGCAGTCCTCTGTGGCTCCTGTTACCTCAGGAACCCGGGGTAATGCAGTCCTCTGCGGCTCCTGTTACTTCAGGAACCTGGGGTAATGCAGTCCTCTGCGGCTCCTGTTACTTCAGGAACCCGGGGTAATGCAGTCCTCTGCGGCTCCTGTTACTTCAGGAACCCGGGGTAATGCAGTCCTCTGCGGCTCCTGTTACTTCAGGAACCCGGGGTAATGCAGTCCTCTGCGGCTCATGTTACCTCAGGAACCCGGGGTAATGCAGTCCTCTGTGGCTCCTGTTACCTCAGGGGGCTGCACTGATTGTCCAATTTGAGAGCTGCTCCGTTTTCCTTCTCCCTGCTGTTGCTGATTCTCAAATAGCCAGATTTGACAGATCCTCAGTCTTCCTCCTGAATCTCCACCCATCTTGCCTAATTGAGAGCTCCTCAGTGTCCCTCTTCCCTGCTCTTTCTGTGCTCATAGCCAGATTGGCAGTTCCTCCGTGTCCCTCGTCCTCTGATGATGATTTCCCACCCACATAGCCTACTTTATAGCTCCTCAGTGTTCCTCCTCTCTGCTGTTGCTGATTCTGTGCCCACATAGCCAGATTTCAGAGTTCCTCCTCCTGTTGATGCTGCATCTCCACCTACCTTCACAAATTGATATCTCCTCAGTGTTTCTCCTCCTCTGCATCTCCACCCACCTTGCCCATTTTATAGCTCCTCAGTGTCCCTCCTCTCTGCTGCTGTTGCTGATTCTGTGCTCAAATAGCCAGATTGGCAGCTCCTCAGTGTCCCTCCTCTGCTGCTGATTCTGTGCTCACATAGTCAGCTTGGCAGCTCCTCAGTGTCCCTCCTCTGCTGCTGATTCTGTGCTCACATAGTCAGCTTGGCATATCCTCAGTGTCCCTCCTCTGCTGCTGATTCTGTGCTCACATAGTCAGCTTGGCAGCTCCTCAATGTCCCTCCTCTCTGCTGCTGTTGTTTATTCTGTGCTCATATAGCGATTGACAGCTCTTCCTCAGTGTCCCTCCTCCCTGCTGTTGCCGATTCTGTGCTCACATAGCCAGATTGGCAGCTCCTCAGTGTTCCTCTTCCTCTTCTGCTGCTGATTCTGTGCTCACATAGCCAGATTAGCAGCTCCTCAGTGTCCCTCCTCCCTACTGTTGCTGATTCTGTGCTCACATAGCCAGATTAGCAGCTCCTTAGTGTCCCTCCTCCCTGCTGTTGCTGATTCTGTGCTCACATAGCCAGATTAGCAGCTCCTCAGTGTCCCTCCTCCCTGCTGTTGCTGATTCTGTGCTCACATAGCCAGATTAGCAGCTCCTTAGTGTCCCTCCTCCCTGCTGTTGCTGATTCTGTGCTCACATAGCCAGATTAGCAGCTCCTCAGTGTCCCTCCTCCCTGCTGTTGCTGATTCTGTGCTCACATAGCCAGATTGGCAGCTCCCTACTGTTCCTCCTCCCTGCTGTTGCTGAATCTGCACCCACATAGCCTGATTAGCAGCTCCTCACAGACCCTCCTGCTGCTGAAATCCCACACTGCTCAGTACAAGCTGCAGCTGTATATCAGGATTGTTGGTAAAACAATGAATATACTTGGACCCATGAGTTCTTTGTAGCTGGACTCCTAATGTCGGGATCATGCTGCCATCCTGACACGGAGAATCGCAGGTCTAATATCTATTTAATGTCTGCCGTTTGTGAAATCTGGCTACCGACCCTCCTTTGAAAAGGGCTATTGTGATCTTGAGTGATTTTATATGCACACGGCAGGTGATAACTTTTGACTGACCGCTGGGGACCCCCATTTATCCCCACAGTTGGGGTGTCATTTTACCTAGTGTAATGGAGCGATGGTCTTGTTTCCTGTCTCTATTTACAGTCCATCCTACTTTATCTCCTAAATAACCCTAATGTTTGTTGTGTTTCCCAATTTTCAGCCGGATTTGTGGAGGTCGGCGAATCCCTGGTTAACACAACGTACGTGTTCTCTAGGAAGGGTCTGAAGAGGTAAGTGCACGTCTTTAATATTATACCCGTCCACGTACAGCGGAGGGCTAGGGCTTTACCATTCTGGGATCAGTAACCCGCCCTGCTGCCCATGCCTGCCTCTTACCTTTTGATTGGTGCACACTGCAGAAAGCGCATAGCTGCTGCATCTCACCAAAGTTGCCCATACTGCTTGTCTGATAGTTGTCCGCTGATCCATGGCTCTCTCCCGACTCCTCCATACACGGGAACACTGGTCACTGCTCCTGTGCTCACTGACGAGGCCGCTGCCAGAATGATCAAGTTACAAGTCCATTCAGAGACATATTCTGCAAACTATTAAAGGAAATGTTGCACGTTTTAAATATCTGAAAATAAAATACATTAAAGGGAATCTGTTTAGCAGTTTTTCTTCGGCGCTCCATTGGGAGACCCAGACGATTGTTTTTACGATTGGGTGTATAGCTACTGCCTCCGGAGGCCACACAAAGTATTACACTAAAAAGTGTAAGGCCCCTCCCCTTCTGCATATACACCCCCCGTGATCACGGGCTGCTTCAGTTCAGTTTTCATGCTTTGTGCGAAGGAGGTCAGACATCCACGCATAGCTCCACTGTTTTTAGTCAGCAGCAGCTGCTGACTATGTCGGATGGAAGAAAAGAGGGCCCATATGGGGCCCCCAGCATGCTCCCTTCTCACCCCACTTTTATCGGCGGTGTTTGTTAAGGTTGAGGTACCCATTGCGGGTACGGAGGCTGGAGCCCACATGCTGTTTTCCTTCCCCATCCCCCCTCAGGGCTCTGGGTGAAGTGGGATCTTACCGGTCTCCAGGCACGGAGACCGGGCTCCATCCACAGACCCGGAGAACCTGCTGGATATGGAGCTGGGTATCGTCAGGGCAGGGCCCTGCTACATTAAGGTACTCTGTGTCCCCGTACACATCGCACACACACACACCAGCATTGCTGGGAGTGCTAGTGCGCCGGGGACAACAGCGCGGAGCGCTTGTGCTATTATTCACTGCAGCTTTGCTGAGTGAATTTATGTGTTAGAAACTGCCGCGCCGGCCGCTGCGGGGTGTTTTACACTGTGGCGCGGCTGGGACTTGTGGTGCGCCGGGGACTTCCGCGCTGGCCGTGCACATAGGACGGCCGCGCTTATTACTCGAGTCCCCGGCTTTGCGGCCTAGTTTTCGCTTCGTTCCCGCCCCCAGCCCTGCCAGTCAGGGGAGGGGCGGGACGCTGTACAGAAAGTCAGCGCCGAGAGCTGGAGTCTGCTTTGCATTCTCCAGCCCCCTTCACTGGACACAGTGGGACGCCAGTTTCCCGCTCTTGTCTGGGGCACGCCCACGGCCCGCCCCTCTTCACAAGACGCCGGCAGCCATTCCATGCACGCAGTCTGGGCTGGAGAAGGGAGACAAGCTCTGTTAGACCCATGGGATCTGAACAGGGTACTAATTGCTCTCCAGGAGCCGCCCTTTGAGCCTCTGAGGGATGTTTCACTTTCTCGACTTTCACAGAAGGTGGCCTTTTTGGTAGCGGTCACGTCTCTTCAGAGAGTGTCCGAGTTAGCAGCGCGGTCATCCAAAGCGCCCTTCCTGGTGTTTCACCAAGACAAGGTAGTGCTGCGCCTGATTCCGGGGTCTCTCCCTAGGGTGGTATCCCCCTTTCATCTCAGTCAGGATATCGCCTTACCTTCCTTTTCTCCTCATCCAGTTCATCGATATGAATTGGATTTGCATTTGTTGGATCTGATGAGAGCGCTCAGAATCTACATTTCCCGCACGGCGCCCCTGCGCCGCTCGGATGCACTCTTTGTACTTGTCGCTGGTCAGCGCAAAGGGTAGCAGGCTTCCAAATCCACCCTGGCTCGATGGATCAAGGAACCAATTCTTGAAGCCTACCGTTCTGCTGGGCTTCCGGTTCCATCAGGGCTGAAGGCCCATTCTACCAGAGCCGTGGGTGCGTCCTGGGCATTACGGCACCAGGCTACGGCTCAGCAGGTGTGCCAGGCGGCTACCTGGGCGAGTCTGCACACCTTCACCAAGCGTTATCAGGTGCATGCCTACGCTTAGGCGGATGCCAGCCTAAGTAGAAGAGTCCTGCAGGCGGCGGTTGCCTCCATGTAGGGAAGGGCTGTTTTTACAGTCCAAACTTGAGGTATTAATTTACCCACCCAGGGACTGCTTTTGGACGTCCCAATCGTCTGGGTCTCCCAATGGAGCGCCGAAGAAGAAGGGAATTTCTTCGGCGCTCTATTGGGAGACCCAGACGATTGGTGTATAGCACTGCCACCGGAGGCCACACAAAGCAATTACACTAAAAAGTGTAAGGCCCCTCCCCTTCTGGCTATACACCCCCAGTGGGATCACTGGCTCACCAGTTTTCTGCTTTGTGCGAAGGAGGTCAGACATCCACGCATAGCTCCACTGTGTGTAGTCAGCAGTAGCTGCTGGCTATATCGGATGGAAGAAAAGAGGGCCCATATGGGGCCCCCAGCATGCTCCCTTCTCACCCGCGGTGGTGCTTGTAAGGTTGAGGTACCTATTGCTGGTACAGAGGCTGGAGCCCACATGCTGTTTTCCTTCCACATCCCCTGGAGGGCTCTGTGGAAGTGGGATCTTGCCGGCCCCCAAGCCCTGGGGCCGGGCTCCATCCACAGACCCAGAGAACCTGCTGGATTTGGAGCGGGAGTGCCGTTCAGGGACAAGGCCCTGCAACTTTCAGGTACTCTGTGTCCCCGGCAGGCACGGACACTCTCAAGGCTTGCTGAGCGTTATAGTGCGCCGGGGACAGTAGCGCTGTGCGCTGGGGTTAGGTCACTGCAGCTTCGCTGAGTGACGTTACATGTTGGGAACTACTGCGCCGACCGCTACTGGAGCGGCGGCGCAGCTGCGACTTGTGGTGCGCCGGGGACTTTGCGCCGACCGCGCTTTTACGGCGGCGGCGCTTCTAACTTTAGCCCCCGGCTTCTGCGGCCTAGCGCCGCTTCGTTCCCGCCCCCACCCTGTCAATCAGGGTAGGGGAGAGACACTGCTCAATAGGCAGCGCCGAGGGCTGGAGCTTTATTTACATGCTCCAGCCCTCTCACTAGGCACAGTGGGAAGCAGGCTTCCCGCTCTTCGTCTGTATACGCCCAGGGCCCGCCCCCCCTCTCCACAAGGACGCCGGCAGCCATTACACATGCGGTCTGGCTGGGGAAAGGCAGCAGGCTCTGGGAGACCCAGACTAAAAGGATTTCGGCGACCACACACCCGCTCCTAAGCGGGCGGTAAGCAGCACTTTAGTGCTGGCCCCACTAGTGCCTCAGTGTTATATTAGTGTACTTTTTTCTTGGTACCATATATATATATATTTGCACTGTAAGGTCGCTTCTTGGCTGGACACCCTGTACTGCTCTGAGGAGGCAGCAACATGTCATCCGCAAAACGCAAGGGTGCCAAGGCACAGGCTGTGTACACTGTTTGTACTGCATGTGGGGCTAATCTACCAGCAGGCTCCAACGACTCTCATTGTGTGCAATGTTCAGTCCCAGTGGCACTTCGTCAGCCAGAGCCTATTGTGGTGGTAGCCCAGGCAGAGACGCCTGTGAACCCTGCCCCGGTGACGGGGACAGACTTTGCAGTTTTTGCTGATAAAATGTCTGTGACTATGGCAAAAATCCTGGAGACCTTGCAGTCCAGGCCAGTTGCTCAGACCATGGACACTGCTGTGTCTATGCTCTCCGGTCCCCCTCAGTTGGAACTAATCCGTACTTCAGGGGGGTCTCAAGCATCACAGGCTGAAGTCTCTGACTCAGATGACAGTCCCAGGCAGCCTAAGCGAGCTCGCTGGGAAAGACCCTCCACGTCTTCACACTGCTCAGGGTCTCAGCGACAAGAGTCTCTCTGTGATGAGACTGAGGACGGTGATCAGGATTCTAATCCTGAGGCCCCTCTCAATCTGGATGCCCCTGATGGTGACGCCATGGTTAATGACCTTATATCGGCAATTAATAGGCTGTTGGATATTTCTCCCCCAGCCCCTTCTGCAGAGGAGGCAGCTGCACAGCAGGAGAAGTTCCATTTCCTATATCCCAAGCGTAAATTAAGTGCTTTTTTGGACCACTCTGACTTCAGAGAATCGATCCAGAAACACGACGCTCATCCAGACAAGCGTTTCTCTAAACGTTCTAAGGATACCCGTTATCCTTTTCCCTCTGAGGTGGCCAAACGCTGGACCCAGTGTCCAAAGGTGGATCCCCCAATTTCCAAGCTTGCGGCTAGATCCATAGTCGCAGTAGAGGATGGCGCTTCACTTAAAGATGCCAACGACAGACAGATGGATCTTTGGTTGAAATCTGTCTATGAATCTATCGGCGCGTCGTTTGCTCCAGCATTCGCGGCAGTGTGGGCACTCCAAGCTATTTCAGCTGGTTTAGCACAGGTGGATGCTTTCATACATCCAGCAGTGCCGCAAGTGGCGTCCCTAACTTCGCAAATGTCTGCGTTTGCGACCTATGCTATCAATGCTGTCCTAGAATCTACGAGCCGTACCGCTATGGCGTCCGCCAATTCTGTGGTTTTGCGCAGAGCCTTGTGGTTAAAGGACTGGAAAGCAGATGCTGGTTCCAAAAAATGCTTAACCAGCTTGCCATTATCTAGAGACAGACTGTTTGGTGAGCCATTGGCTGAAATCATAAAACAGTCCAAGGGTAAGGACTCTTCCTTACCACAGCCCAGAGCAAGTAAACCTCAACAGAAAAAGTGGCAGTCGAGGTTTCGGTCCTTTCGAGGCTCGGGCAAGGCCCAATTCTCCTCGTCCAAAAGGACTCAGAAAGAACAAGGGAGCTCAGATTCCTGGCGGGCTCACTCACGCCCCAGGAAAGCAAATGGAGGAACCGCTTCCAAAGCGGCTACCTCATGACTTTCGGCCTCCTCCCTCCGCATCCTCGGTCGGTGGCAGGCTCTCCCGCTTTTGCGACATTTGGCTGTCACAGGTCAAAGACCGGTGGGTAACAGACATTCTGTCTCGCGGGTACAGAATCGAGTTCAATTCTCGGCCTCCACTTCGGTTCTTCAGAACCTCCCCACACCCCAACCGAGCAGATGCCCTGCTGCAGGCGGTGGACTCTCTAAGAGCAGAAGGAGTCGTGATCCCTGTCCCCCCTCAGGAACGGGGGCGAGGATTTTACTCCAATCTCTTTGTGGTTCCAAAAAAGGACGGCTCCTTCCGTCCTGTTCTGGACCTAAAACTGCTCAACAAGCATGTGAACGCCAGGCGGTTCCGGATGGAATCCCTCCGCTCAGTCATTGCCTCAATGTCTCAAGGAGATTTCCTAGCATCAATAGACATCAAAGATGCTTATCTCCACGTGCCGATTGCTACCGAGCACCAATGCTTTCTACGCTTCGTGATAGGAGACGACCATCTTCAGTTCGTAGCTCTGCCATTTGGTCTGGCGACAGCCCCTCGGGTGTTCACCAAGATCATGGCGGCAGTGGTAGCAGTCTTGCACTCTCACGGACACTCTGTGATCCCTTACTTGGACGATCTACTGGTCAAGGCACCCTCTCAAGAGGCATGCCAACTCAGCCTGAATGTTGCACTGGAGACTCTCCAGGCGTTCGGGTGGATCATCAACTTCCCAAAGTCAAATCTGTCACCGACCCAATCACTAACGTATCTTGGCATGGAGTTTCATACTCTCTCAGCGATAGTGAAGCTTCCGCTGGACAAGCAGCGGTCTCTACAGACTGGGGTGCAGGCTCTCCTTCAAAGTCAGCCGCACTCCTTAAGACGCCTCATGCACTTCCTCGGGAAGATGGTGGCGGCAATAGAGGCGGTTCCGTTTGCGCAGTTTCATCTGCGTCCACTTCAATGGGACATTCTCCGCCAATGGGACGGGAAGTCAACATCCCTGGACAGGAAAGTCTCCATTTCCCAGACGGCCAAAGACTCTCTGCAGTGGTGGCTTCTTCCCACCTCATTATCACAGGGAAGATCCTTCCTACCACCGTCTTGGGCGGTGGTCACGACAGACGCGAGTCTGTCAGGGTGGGGAGCAGTCTTTCTCCACCACAGGGCTCAGGGTACGTGGTCTCAGCAGGAGTCCACCCTTCAGATCAATGTTCTGGAAATCAGAGCAGTGTATCTTGCCCTACTAGCCTTCCAGCAGTGGCTGGAAGGAAGGCAGATCCGAATTCAGTCGGACAACTCCACAGCGGTGGCATACATCAACCACCAAGGGGGGACACGCAGTCGGCAAGCCTTCCAGGAAGTCCGGCGGATTCTGATGTGGGTGGAAGCCACAGCCTCCACCATATCCGCGGTTCACATCCCCGGCGTAGAAAACTGGGAAGCAGACTTCCTCAGTCGCCAGGGCATGGACGCAGGGGAATGGTCCCTTCACCCAGACGTGTTTCAGGAAATCTGTCGCCGCTGGGGGGTGCCGGACGTCGACCTAATGGCGTCACGGCACAACAACAAGGTCCCAACCTTCATAGCACGATCTCGCGATCAAAGAGCGCTGGCGGCAGACGCCCTAGTGCAGGATTGGTCGCAGTTCCGGCTCCCTTATGTGTTTCCACCTCTGGCACTCTTGCCCAGAGTGCTACGCAAGATCAGATCCGATTGCAGCCGCGTCATACTTGTCGCCCCAGACTGGCCGAGGAGGGCGTGGTATCCGGATCTGTGGCAGCTCACGGTCAGCCAACCGTGGGCACTCCCAGACCGACCAGACTTACTGTCCCAAGGGCCGTTTTTCCATCGGAATTCTGCGGCCCTGAACCTGACTGTGTGGCCATTGAGTCCTGGATCCTAACGTCTTCAGGATTGTCCCAAGGGGTCGTTGCCACCATGAGACAGGCTAGGAAGCCCACGTCCGCTAAGATCTACCACAGAACGTGGAGGATATTTTTATCCTGGTGCTCTGCTCAGGGAGTGTCTCCCTGGCCATTTGCATTGCCTACCTTTCTTTCTTTCCTGCAATCTGGGTTAGAAAAAGGTTTGTCGCTCGGCTCCCTTAAAGGTCAGGTCTCGGCGCTATCCGTCTTTTTTCAGAGGCGTTTGGCACGCCTTCCTAAGGTGCGCACGTTCCTACAGGGGGTTTGCCATATCGTACCCCCGTACAAGCGGCCGTTAGATCCATGGGATCTGAACAGGGTACTAGTTGCCCTCCAGAAGCCGCCCTTCGAGCCTCTGAAGGAGGTTTCACTTTCTAGACTATCACAGAAAGTGGCTTTTCTGGTAGCGATCACATCTCTTCGGAGAGTGTCTGAGCTGGCAGCACTATCATCCAAGGCTCCCTTCCTGGTCTTCCACCAGGACAAGGTTGTGCTGCGCCCCATTCAGGAGTTTCTCCCGAAGGTGGTATCCTCTTTTCATCTTAATCAGGATATCTCTTTGCCTTCTTTTTGTCCTCATGCAGTTCATCGCTATGAGAAGGATTTACATTTGTTAGATCTGGTGAGAGCACTCAGAATCTACATTTCCCGCACGGCGCCCCTGCGCCGTTCGGATGCACTCTTTGTCCTTGTCGCTGGTAAGCGCAAAGGGTTGCAGGCTTCTAAGGCCACCCTGGCTCGATGGATCAAAGAACCAATTCTTGAAGCCTACCGTTCTGCTGGGCTTCCGGTTCCATCAGGGCTGAAGGCCCATTCTACCAGAGCCGTGGGTGCATCCTGGGCATTACGACACCAGGCTACGGCTCAACAGGTGTGCCAGGCAGCTACCTGGTCGAGTCTGCACACTTTCACCAAACATTATCAGGTGCATACCTATGCTTCGGCGGACGCCAGCCTAGGTAGAAGAGTCCTGCAGGCGGCAGTTGCCTCCCCGTAGGGGAGGGCTGTCTTGCAGCTCTAACATGAGGTATTTCTTTACCCACCCAGGGACAGCTTTTGGACGTCCCAATCGTCTGGGTCTCCCAATAGAGCGCCGAAGAAGAAGGGAATTTTGTTACTTACCGTAAATTCCTTTTCTTCTAGCTCTTATTGGGAGACCCAGCACCCGCCCTGTTGTCCTTCGGGATTTTTGGTTTGTTTGCGGGTACACATGTTGTTCATGTTGAACGGTTTTCAGTTCTCCGATGTTACTCGGAGTGAATTTGTTTAAACCAGTTATTGGCTTTCCTCCTTCTTGCTTTTGCACTAAAACTGGTGAGCCAGTGATCCCACTGGGGGTGTATAGCCAGAAGGGGAGGGGCCTTACACTTTTTAGTGTAATTGCTTTGTGTGGCCTCCGGAGGCAGTGCTATACACCAATCGTCTGGGTCTCCCAATAAGAGCTAGAAAGCTAGAAGAAAAGGAATTTACGGTAAGTAACAAAATTCCCTTCTTTGTTACTTACCGTAAATTCCTTTTCTTCTAGCTCCAATTGGGAGACCCAGCACCCGCCCCTGTTCCTTCGGGATTTTTGGGTTGTTCGGGTACACATGTTGTTCATGTTGAATGGTTTCAGTTCTCCGATGTTCCTTCGGATTGAATTGTTTAACCAGTTATTGGCTTTCCTCCTTCTTGCTTTTGCACTAAAACTGAAGCAGCCCGTGATCACGGGGGGTGTATAGGCAGAAGGGGAGGGGCCTTACACTTTTTAGTGTAATACTTTGTGTGGCCTCCGGAGGCAGTAGCTATACACCCAATCGTAAAAACAATCGTCTGGGTCTCCCAATTGGAGCTAGAAGAAAAGGAATTTACGGTAAGTAACAAAATTCCCTTCTTTTGCTATTTAATCTGGGCAGGAAAGTCTGATTCCCCAGGGATGTGCCACTTATACTTTGTACTGTAGTTTCAATACAATCATTGTTTTATCAACAGGAGATTGATTGCCTGGTTAGTTCTTACTTATCTCTAAAACCCCGCACCCAATATTGATTGGCAGCTTGCTTAAGGTTTACACAGGAAGCTGCCAATCAGGAGTGTGGGTGGGGTTATACACAGGTCAGCACTCTGAGCACTGCTACATCTACAGCAGAGAAAACAGAGATTCTATCAAAACTGCACCAAGCAGTCCTGTAAGTGATAACCGCCGGAATCGGGCTCCATAAATCTTGCTGATCTCAGATTACATAGCAAAAATCTGCTGACACCCTCCCCTTAAAGCCAGTGAATATTTCTCTTCCCCCCCCCCTCCCAGAGGTCATTTAAGGTAATTGTATGACTGAACAGAGGACAACCAAAAATAATCTGCTAATGCACCCAGTGTGGGGAACTTAAAAAACCTTGTCCTTTTTTAATTTAACTCCAATTTATGTATAATCCGGTTTTTTTTTTCAGGCCCATAGCTCATCTCCCGTGCCCAGGAAAGGCCACACTTGCCGTCCGATGTTGTCCCGTCTTTTTTGAGTTAAGACAGACTTCTAAAGGTAAAGTAAAGCCTCACATTTGTGTTGTGCTTGAATTATTGGACTATACTGGACGTATCGGTGACATGAACGCAGCACTAGGGTTATACATCAAGTAGGTGCCAACTGCATATTCCACAATAGTTCAGTCCCATTGATAAATATCAATGGTCACATCCATACTATTGGTTCAGGCAGGATGTCCAGCAATATATAAGTGCACCCCAGAAGAAGAAACGCCCCATTCCTCCTCCACACAACCCACAAGGCCTGGCTGAATAACAATTTTTATTTCTTCATCGTTCCTTATGGGAGACCCAGACCATGGGTGTATAGCTTCTGCCTCCGGAGGACACACAAAGTACTACACTAAAAAGTGTAGCTCCTCCCTCCGAGCATATACACCCCCTGGATAACCAAATACAGCCAGTTCAATGCTTTGTGTTCAGGAGGCACACATCCACACATGCATTCTCATATGATTTTTTATTTTAAAGAGTTGGAAGAAAAGCGGGTCCAAGCTGGACTCCCGGCATGTCCCTTCTCACCCCACTGTGTCGGCGGTGTTGTTAAGGTTGATTTCAAGGCTGGAGCCTTTACATGCCGCACTCCTTCACCATCCCTCGGGCTCTGGCTTGAAGTGGGAGCCAGCACGGTTCTCACTGCTTTGCAGGAGACCGGTCTCCATCCGCAGCCCTTTCAGGACCCTGCCGGACGGAGCACTCATCCCTCAGGGACCTGGCCCTGCGTCTCATAAGCTAAGTATTTGAGACGTTATTGAGGGGTCCCTTGTACTTTTATTGTGGGGAGAGTGTGTTATTTAACTTTGCTGTGGTTTCCGGCCGGTTCTCTGGTTTTCACCTGAGAACCGCGCCGAGGGTGCCTGCTCGCCGGCCGCATTGTAAAATTTAGGCCCCGGCTTCGGCTGCGGCCTACTTTCGTTTTCACTGCCCCTGCATGTCAGTCATGCAGAGGGACAGTGCGGCGCCGCCCACCGGCCGTTCAGCCCAGGGGAGGACACTCCTCTCTGAGGAGATGTTTCCCTCCCCTGGATATCTCCTTGGCCCTCCGGTTCCCGCTCTTGGACTAGGCCCCGCCCCCCCTCCTCCCTCCGGCGCCATTTTATCAGCGTTCTCACACTGATCGGCGCTGGCTGCTGCATCTCTGCAACCTGTCTGGGGGTCCGAGCTGTGGAATCCGGAGGGCACACAAAACGGTCTGGTAAGCCACAACCTCTGGTTGTGGACTTTATTATACACTCTCTGGGGGTCATTCTGAAGGAGTGTATTCTTTACTGCAGAGCCTCCACCTCAGCAGCATGTCTCACACTAGGAGCAAGGCTGTACTCAATATGCACTGCATGTAAGCTCGTACTGCCTGAACCGAGCACATATCCACATTGTGATGCCTGCTCTAACATGGTGGTGCCTCAGCCTGGAGTCTCCCCAGTGGTCCCTCCGGCTGCTCCGGCCCCGGTGGCTGAACCCCCGGTTTGGGTAGAATCGTTTTCTAAGGCTATCTCTAAGTCCTTTGCCGACTCCATGGGAGAGTTGTCCCGGACTCTGCTGAGCATGCATCAGGCCCCTTCTCAGGGTGCCTCTGCTGCTTCGGCTCGCTCTGCAGAGCTCACAGAGGATTCTTCATCTGCTCTCAGACCCCATCCTCCTAAAAGGAGACGCAGGGTCCCCTCTCCTTCCTCGTCCCGCGGCTCCGATTCACGAGCCGACTCGCAGGACGAGGAGGATGTCTTTACTGGGGGCTCGGACGCTACCTCCATGTGCCCCATTGATCTGACCGAGGGTGATGCGGATGTTAGTGATTTGATTGCGTCCATTAATTTTGTACTGGACCTCAATCCGCCAGTATCAGAGGAGCAACCCTCTCTGGCAGAAAAGCACCAGTTTACCTTGCCTAAGAGAACAAGGAGTGTGTTCTTTAACCACTCCAGTTTTCAAGCCACTGTGTCCAAGCCCAGAGCCTGTCCTGACAAACGCTTCCCAAAGCGTGGTTCTGATGACCGTTTTCCTTTTCCACCAGAGGTGGTCAAGGAGTGGGCTCACTCACCAAAAGTAGACCCTCCGGTGTCTAGACTCTCAGCCCGGACAGTTGTATCTGTAGCTGATGGCACCTCCCTTAAGGATACCACTGACCGCCAGGTTGACCTCCTGGCCAAGTCTGTCTATGAGGCGGCAGGGGCCTCGTTCTCCCCATCCTTTGCAGCGGTGTGGGCTCTCAAAGCCATCTCTGCTTCCCTAGAGGAGATGCATTCCCTCACTAGGGACTCTATGCCTGAATTGGTTGCCCTAACTTCCCAGGCTTCAGCCTTTTCAGCCTACGCCATGTCTGCCATGCTGGAGGCTTCTCACCGCACTGCGGTGGCCTCCGCTAATTCCCTCGCTATCCGCAGGATTTTGTGGCTGCGAGAGTGGAAGGCAGATGCTTCTTCAAAGAAGTACCTTGCTGGGCTCCCATTTGCCGGGTCCAGACTGTTCGGTGAACAACTGGATGAAATTATTAAGGAGGCTACTGGCAGGAAGAGTACTTCCTTGCCACAGACTAAACCCAGGAAACCTGTCCAGGGCAGGAACCAGTCGAGGTTTCGTTCCTTTCGTTCCTCTAACTGGGCGGCCTCTAAGCCCTCGGCCTCGTCCACTAACTCAGCCAAGGACCAGAAGCCCACCTGGCGCAAGAAGCCGCGTCCACAAAGGTCCGCAGGAGCTGCTGCCACCAAGGCAGCCTCCTCTTGACTATCTGGCCGAGCCAGCAACGTCCTTAGTCGGTGGCAGGCTCTCCCACTTTGGCGACGTGTGGTTTCAACACGTCTCCGATCAGTGGGTGCGGGATATCATCTCCCACGGCTACAGGATAGAGTTCTCTTCCAGCCCGCCAAACAGATTTTCTTCGGCGCTCCATTGGGAGACCCAGACGATTGGTGTATAGCACTGCCTCCGGAGGCCACACAAAGCAATTACACTAAAAAGTGTAAGGCCCCTCCCCTTCTGGCTATACACCCCCAGTGGGATCACTGGCTCACCAGTTTTCTGCTTTGTGCGAAGGAGGTCAGACATCCACGCATAGCTCCACTGTTTAGTCAGCAGTAGCTGCTGACTATATCGGATGGAAGAAAAGAGGGCCCATATTAGGGCCCCCAGCATGCTCCCTTCTTACCCCACTTGTGGTTTGTAAGGTTGAGGTACCCATTGCGGGTACAGAGGCTGGAGCCCACATGCTGCTTTCCTTCCCCATCCCCCTGAGGGGCTCTGAGGAAGTGGGATCTTACCGGCCTCCAAGCCCTGAGGCCGGGCTCCGTCCACAGACCCATTGAACCTGCTGGATAAGGAGCCGGGGGTACCGTTCAGGGACAAGGCCCTGCAACTTTCAGGTACTCTGTGTCCCCGTACGGACAGGCACGCACACGCCAGACTTGCTGGGTGTGTTAGTGCGCCGGGGACAGTAGCGCTCCACGCTGGGCTTGGATCACAGCAGCTTAGCTGTGTGGATTCATGTGCTGGGAACTACCGCGCCGGCCACTCTCGGAGCGGCGGCGCGGCTGGGACTTGTAGTGCGCCGGGGACTTAGCGCCGACCGCGCTTTTACGGCGGCGGCGCTTATAAATTTAGTCCCCGGCTTTTGCGGCCTAGCTCCGCTTCGTTCCCGCCCCCTCCCTGTCAATCAGGGAATGGGACAGACGCTGTGCAATCGTCAGCGCCGAGGGCTGGAGCCTTATTTACATGCTCCAGCCCTCTCACTAGGCACAGTGGGACGCAGGTTTCCCGCTTTTGGTCTGAGCACGCCCAGGGCCCGCCCCCCCCCTCCACAGGACGCCGGCAGCCATTCCTGCATGCAGTCTGGCTGGAGGACGGACACAGGCTCTGGGAGACCCAGACTAGGTATTTCTGGCGACCACACACCCGCGTTTAGCGGGCGGTAAGCAGCACATTAGTGCTGGCCCCACTAGTGCCACAGTGTGTATTGGTGTACTTTTTCCTGTACCAGATATATATATATATATACTGCACTGTACGGTCGCTTCTTGGCTGTATACCCCTATATTGCTCTGAGGAGACAGCAACATGTCATCCACAAAACGCAAGGGTGCCAAGGCACGGGCTGTATACACTGCTTGTACAGCATGTGGGGCTAATCTACCAGCAGGCTCCAACGACCCTCATTGTGTGCAATGTTCAGTCCCAGTGGCACTTCGTCAGCCAGAGCATATGGTGGTGGTAGCCCAGGCAGAGGCGCCTGTGAACCCTGCCCCGGTGACGGGGACAGAATTTGCAGTCTTTGCTGATAAAATGTCTGTGACTATGACAAAAATCCTGGAGACCTTGCAGTCCAGGCCAGTGGCTCAGACCATGGACACTGCTGTGGCTATGTTCCCAGGTCCCCCTCAGTTGGAACTAATCCGTACTTCGAGGGGGTCCCAGGCATCACAGGCTGAGGGCTCTGACTCTGATGACAGTCCCAGGCCGCCTAAGAGAGCTCGCTGGGAGAGACCCTCCACGTCGTCACGCGGGTCAGGGTCTCAGCGAGAAGGGTCTCTATATGATGAGACAGAGGTGGGTGATCAGGAGTCTGGTCCTGACACCGCACTCAATTTGGATACGCCAGATGGTGACGCCATGGTAAACGACCTTATAGCGGCCATCAATAGGCTGTTGGATATTTCTCCACCAGCCCCTTCAGCAGAGGAGGCAGCTGCCCAGCAGGAGAAATTCCATTTCCTGTATCCCAAGCGTAAATTGAGTACTTTTCTGGACCACTCTGACTTCAGAGAATCAATCCAGAAACACCATGCTTATCCGGACAAGCGTTTTTCCAAACGTCTTAAGGATACACGTTATCCCTTTCCCCCTGACGTGGTCAAACGCTGGACCCAGTGTCCAAAAGTGGACCCTCCAATATCCAGGCTTGCAGCTAGATCCATAGTTGCAGTGGAGGATGGGGCTTCACTTAAAGATGCCAATGACAGACAGATGGACCTTTGGTTGAAATCTGTCTATGAAGCTATTGGCGCGTCGTTTGCTCCAGCATTCGCGGCCGTGTGGGCGCTCCAAGCTATTTCAGCTGGTCTGGCACAGGTGGACTCTTTCATACGTCCAGCAGTGCCGCAAGTGGCGTCCTTAACTACGCAAATGACTGCGTTTGCGACCTACGCTATCAATGCGGTACTAGAATCTACGAGCCGTACCTCAATGGCATCCGCCAACTCTGTAGTTTTGCGCAGAGCCTTGTGGTTAAAAGAATGGAAAGCAGATTCTGCTTCTAAAAAATGTTTAACCAGCTTGCCATTATCTGGAGACAGACTGTTTGGTGAGCAATTGGCGGAAATCATTAAACAGTCCAAAGGTAAGGACTCTTCCTTACCCCAGCCCAGATCAAGCAAACCTCAACAGAGGAAGTGGCAGTCAAAGTTTCGGTCCTTTCGAGGCTCGGGCAAGTCCCAATTCTCCTCGTCCAAAGGGACTCAGAAAGAGCAAAGGAGCTCTGATTCCTGGCGGTCTCACTCACGCCCCAAGAAAGCAGCCGGAGGTACTGCTTCCAAGGCGGCTGCCTCATGACTTTCGGCCGCCTCCCTCCGCATCCTCGGTCGGTGGCAGGCTCTCCCGCTTTTGCGACATTTGGCTGCCACAGGTCAAAGACCAGTGGGTAACAGACATTTTGTCTCACGGGTACAGGATAGAGTTCAGTTCTCGTCCTCCGCCTCGGTTCTTCAGAACTTCCCCACATCCCGACCGAGCAGATGCCCTTCTGCAGGCGGTGCATTCTCTAAGAGCAGAAGGAGTGGTGGTCCCGGTTCCTCTTCGGGAACAAGGACAAGGTTTTTACTCCAATCTCTTTGTGGTGCCAAAAAAGGACGGCTCATTCCGTCCTGTTCTGGACCTAAAACTGCTCAACAAGCATGTGAACGCCAGGCGGTTCCGGATGGAATCCCTCCGCTCAGTCATTGCCTCAATGTCTCAAGGAGATTTCCTAGCATCAATAGACATCAAAGATGCTTATCTCCACGTGCCGATTGCTACAGAGCACCAACGCTTTCTACGCTTCGTGATAGGAGACGAGTCAAATCTGTTACCGACCCAATCACTGACGTATCTTGGCATGGAGTTTCATACTCTCTCAGCGATAGTGAAACTTCCGCTGGACAAGCAGCGGTCACTACAGACGGGGGTGCAGGCTCTCCTTCAAAGTCAGTCGCACTCCTTAAGACGCCTCATGCACTTCCTCGGGAAGATGGTGGCGGCAATGGAGGCGGTTCCGTTTGCGCAGTTTCACCTGCGCCCACTTCAATGGGACATTCTCCGCCAATGGGACGGGAAGTCAACATCCCTGGACAGGAAAGTCTCCCTTTCCCAGACGGCCAAGGACTCTCTGCAGTGGTGGCTTCTTCCCACCTCATTATCACAGGGAAGATCCTTCCTACCACCGTCCTGGGCGGTGGTCACGACAGACGCGAGTCTGTCAGGGTGGGGAGCAGTTTTTCTCCATCACAGGGCTCAGGGTACGTGGACCCAGCAGGAGTCCACCCTTCAGATCAATGTTCTGGAAATCAGAGCAGTGTATCTTGCCCTACTAGCCTTCCAGCAGTGGCTGGAAGGAAGGCAGATCCGAATTCAGTCGGACAACTCCACAGCGGTGGCATACATCAACCACCAAGGGGGGACACGCAGTCGGCAAGCCTTCCAGGAAGTCCGGCGGATTCTGATGTGGGTGGAAGCCACGGCCTCCACCATATCCGCAGTTCACATCCCCGGCGTAGAAAACTGGGAAGCAGACTTCCTCAGTCGCCAGGGCATGGACGCAGGGGAATGGTCCCTTCACCCGGACGTGTTTCAGGAAATCTGTCGCCGCTGGGGAAGGCCGGACGTCGACTTAATGGCGTCCCGGCACAACAACAAGGTCCCAACCTTCATGGCACGGTCTCGCGATCACAGAGCTCTGGCGGCAGACGCCTTAGTGCAAGATTGGTCGCAGTTCCGGCTCCCTTATGTGTTTCCACCTCTGGCACTCTTGCCCAGGGTGCTACGCAAGATCAGATCCGACTGCAGCCGCGTCATACTCGTCGCCCCAGACTGGCCACGGAGGGCGTGGTATCCGGATCTGTGGCATCTCACGGTCGGCCAACCGTGGGCACTACCAGACCGACCAGACTTGCTGTCCCAAGGGCCGTTTTTCCATCGGAATTCTGCGGCCCTGAACCTGACTGTGTGGCCATTGAGTCCTGGATCCTAGCGTCTTCAGGATTATCCCAAGGGGTCGTTGCCACCATGAGACAGGCTAGGAAGCCCACGTCCGCTAAGATCTACCACAGAACGTGGAGGATATTCTTATCCTGGTGCTCTGCTCAGGGAGTGTCTCCCTGGCCATTTGCATTGCCTACTTTTCTTTCTTTCCTGCAATCTGGGTTAGAAAAAGGTTTGTCGCTCGGCTCCCTTAAAGGGCAAGTCTCGGCGCTATCCGTCTTTTTTCAGAAGCGTCTAGCACGACTTTCTAAGGTGCGCACGTTCCTGCAGGGGGTTTGTCATATCGTACCCCCGTACAAGCGGCCGTTAGATCCATGGGATCTGAACAGGGTACTGGTTGCCCTCCAGAAGCCGCCCTTCGAGCCTCTGAGGGAGGTTTCACTTTCTAGACTATCACAGAAAGTGGCTTTTTTGGTAGCGATCACATCTCTTCGGAGAGTGTCTGAGCTAGCAGCGCTGTCATCCAAGGCTCCCTTCCTGGTCTTCCACCAGGACAAGGTAGTGCTGCGACCCATTCAGGAGTTTCTCCCGAAGGTGGTATCCTCTTTTCATCTTAATCAGGATATCTCTTTGCCTTCTTTTTGTCCTCATGCAGTTCATCGCTATGAGAAGGATTTACATTTGTTAGATCTGGTGAGAGCACTCAGAATCTACATTTCCCGCACGGCGCCCCTGCGCCGTTCGGATGCACTCTTTGTCCTTGTCGCTGGTAAGCGCAAAGGGTCGCAGGCTTCCAAGGCCACCCTGGCTCGATGGATCAAAGAACCAATTCTTGACGCCTACCGTTCTGCTGGGCTTCCGGTTCCATCAGGGCTGAAGGCCCATTCTACCAGAGCCGTGGGTGCGTCCTGGGCACTACGACACCAGGCTACGGCTCAACAGGTGTGCCAGGCAGCTACCTGGTCGAGTCTGCACACTTTCACCAAACATTATCAGGTGCATACCTATGCTTCGGCGGACGCCAGCCTAGGTAGAAGAGTCCTGCAGGCGGCAGTTGCCTCCCCGTAGGGGAGGGCTGTCTTTGCAGCTCTAACATGAGGTATTTCTTTGTCGCTCCTAATTGGGAGACCCAGACAATTGGGTGTATAGCTACTGCCTCCGGAGGCCACACAAAGCATTACACTAAAAAGTGTAAGGCCCCTCCCCTTCTGGCTATACACCCCCCGTGGGATCACGGGCTGCTCAGTTTTCAAGCTTTGTGCGAAGGAGGCACACATCCATGCAATAGCTCCACTGTTTAGTCAGCAGTAGCTGCTGACTATGTCGGATGGAAGAAAAGTGGGCCCATATAGGGCCCCCAGCATGCTCCCTTCTCACCCCACTTGCGGTTTGTAAGGTTGAGGTACCTATTGCTGGTACGGAGGCTGGAGCCCACATGCTGTTTTCCTTCCCCATCCCCCCTCAGGGCTCTGGGTGAAGTGGGATCTTACCGGTCTCCAGGCACTGAGACCGGGCTCCATCCACAGACCCAGAGAACCTGCTGGATTTGGAGCTGGGTATCCTCAGGGACAGGGCCCTGCGACATTAAGGTACTCTGTGTCCCCGTACACATCGCGCACACACGCACCAGCATTGCTGGGAGTGTTAGTGCGCCGGGGACAACAGCGCGGAGCGCTTGTGCTATTATTCACTGCAGCTTTGCTGAGTGAATTTATGTATTGGGAACTGCCGCGCCGGCCGCTGCTGGGTGTTTTACACTGTGGCACGGCTGGGACTTGTGGTGCGCCGGGGACTTCCGCGCCGGCCGTGCACATAGGACGGCCGCGCTTATTACTCGAGTCCCCGGCTTTGCGGCCTAGTTTTCCTTTCGTTCCCGCCCCCAGCCCTGCCAGTCAGGGAAGGGGCGGGACGCTGTACAGTAAGTCAGCGCAGGGAGCTGGAGTCTGCTTTGCATTCTCCAGCCCCCTTCACTAGACTCAGTGGGACGCCGGGTTCCCGCTCTTGTCTCGGGCACGCCCTCGGCCCGCCCCTCTTCTCTGGACGCCGGCAGCCATTCCGGCACGCAGAGCGGGAAAACGGAGACAAGCGCTGAGCTAGCAGTCACAGGAGGCGCCACACACCTGCTTTTGTGCGGGCGGTAAGCGGCAGCTGCAGTGCTGACCCACTAATGCCGAAGTCTCCTGCTGTACTTTTGTAAAGTCGCTATTCAGGATGCAGGCTTAGAAACAGCAGCTAAAAAGCAGCGGTGCTAAAGCACAGACTTTCTATGCTGCTTGTCTTGCATGTGCTGCAGTGTCATGTGTCCTTTGGGCTTGTATGCTATACATGGCACTGTAATGGCTATTCTTGGCTGTCTACCCGCCTAGATGGCTAGCCAGCGGCAGCAAACAGCAAGGGTGCTAAGACACAAGCTTTCAATGCTGCTTGAATTGCATGTGCTGCAGTGTTTATTTTCATGTTTGTATGCTATACATTCACTGTATGTCGCTATTCTTGGCTAATGCTCCTAGATAACTTGACAACAGCAGCAGAAAAGCAAGGGTGCCTAGTCACAAGCTTTCAATGCTGCTTGGATTGCATGTGCTGCAGTGTTTATTTTCATGCGTGTATGCTATACATTCACTGTATGTAGCTATTCTTCGCTAATGCTCCTGAATAACTAGACAACAGCAGCAGAAAAGCAAAGGTGCCAAGGCACAAGCTTTCTAAGCTGCTTGTACTACATGTGCTGAAGTGTTTATTTGTACTTCATGCTTGTATGCTTTCACTGTAAGGTCGCTATTCTTAGCTAATGCTCCTAGATGGCTAGACAACAACAGCAAAAAAGCAGGGGTGCCAAGGCACAGGCTTTCTATGCTGCTTGTACTGCACGTGATACGGTTCCAGGGCCCCCAGTATGTGCAATTGCTCAACCGGGGTCTCCGCTACAGGTAGCCAAAAGACCACCTGTGATTCCTGTCCATGGATAGGGATGGAGTTGCAGTTTCCGCTGCTATATTGTCTGTGATTATGACTAATAGCTTACAGACTTTGCAGTCCAGATAGACCTTGGCCAAGGTTGATTCAATGCCCCTGGCCACCCTGACTTGGAATAAATCAGGGTTCCAGGGGGGTCCCATACATCCCAGGGTGCAGGCTCTGACACGGACGACAGTCCCAGACGGCCTAAGCGAGCTCCATGGAAACGGCCCTCGACTTCATCACTGGTCAGGGTCACCACAGGAGTACTCTCTGTATCAGGGGACAGACGTAGCTGTTCAGGACTCTGATCTTGAGACCGCTCTCAATCCGGATGCACCGGATGGTGACGCTATAGTGAATAATCTTATAGCGTCCATCAATGGAAAGTTGGGTATTTCCCTCTCAACTCCTCCAGTGGAGGAGTCAGCTTCACAGCAGGATAAATCCCTCTTTCAGTATCTCAAGTGTATATTGAGTATTTTTCTGGTCACTCTGACTCCAGAGAAGCAGTCCAGAATCTCCACGCTTATCCCGATAACAGTTTCTCCAACCGTATTTAGGATACGCGGTGTCTCTTCCCCCCTGACGTGGTCAAGCGCTAGACCCAGTGTCCAAAGGTGGATCCCCCAATCTCCAGGCTTGCGGCTAGATCTATAGTTGCAGTGGAAGATGGGACTTCACTTAAATATGCCATTGACAGACAGATAGACCTCTCGTTGCAATCTGTCTATGAAGCTATCGGCGGATCGGTTGCTCCGGCATTCGCAGCCGTAGAGGCACTCCAAGCTATTTCAGCTAGTATTGCGCAGGGGGACGCTGTCACATGTACATCTTGGCCGCAGTAGCGTCCTTAACCTCGCAATGTCGGCATTGCGACTTAAGCTGTTAATGCTGTCCTGGACGCTACGAGCCGTACGTCAGTGTTTTTACGCAGAGCCTAGTGGTTAAGGGATTGGAGCAGATGCTGCTTCCAAAAAAGTGCTTAACCAGGTTGCCGTTATCTGGTGACAGACTGTTTAGTGAGTGGTTGGATGTAATCATTCAACTGTACAAGGGTACGGATTCTTCCTTACCCCGGCCCACATCAAACAAAACCCAACAGGAGAATGGACAGTCGAGGTTTCGGTCCTTCCCAGGCTCGGGCAGGTCCCAGTGGTCCTCGTCCAAAAGGACGCAAAAGGCTCAGAGGGGCGCAGATTCCTGGCGGGCTCCATCACGCCCGGGGAAAGCAGCAGGAGGAACCGCTACCACGGCGTTTTCCTCATGACTTTCAGCCCTCTCACTCCGCGTCCCCGATCGGTCGCAGACTCCCCCGCTTTAGCGACACTTACCTGCCACAGGTCAAAGGCCGGTGGATGAGAGACAGTTTGTCCCAAAACTTCCTCACCGGCCGAGCCGAGGCTCTTCTGAAGGCAGAAAGAGTAGTAATCCCTGTTCCGCCTCAGGAACAAGATACGCTTTTTACTCCGATCTGGTCGTAGTGCCAACATAAAACGGCTCACCTAGCACGTGAAAACCAGGCGGTTCCGGATGGAATCCCTCCGCTCCGTCATTGCCTCAATGTCTCAAAGAGATTTCCTAGCATCAATAGACATCAGGATGCTTATCTCAACGTGCCGATTGCTCCAGGACACCGGCGTTTGCTACCATTCGTTATTGAAGACGAGCATCTTCAGTTCGTAGCCCTACCCTTCGGTCTGGCGACAGCCCCACGGGTTTTCACCGACTTAACGGCAGCAGTGTGAGCAGTCCCGCACTCTCAGGGTCACTCTGTGATCCCTTATTTAGGCGTCCTACTTGTCAAGGCACTCTCTTAAGAGGCATGCCAACACAGCCTGAACATGGCGCTGGAGACTTTCCAGGGTTTCGGGTGGGTCTTCAACTTTTCAAAGTTAAACCCAATCGCTGGCATATCTTGGCAAGGAGTTTTCACACTCTCTCAGCGATAGTGAAGCGTCCGCTGGACAAACAGCGTTCACTACAGACGGGGGTGCAGTCTTTCTTTCAAGGAGACGCCTCATCCAGAGGCAGTCCCTTTCACGCAGTTTCATCTGCGTCCACTTCAATGGAACATTCTTCGCTAATGGGAGGAGTAGTCGACGTCCCTACACAGGAACGTCCCTCTTTCTCAGACGATCAAGAACTCTTTTCAGAGGAGTCCACTCTTCAGATCAATTGTCTGGAGCTCTGGGCAGTGTAGATTGCTCTACAAGCCTTCCTGCAGTGGCTGGAAAGCAAACAGATCCGAATTCAGTCGGACAATCCACAGCGGTGGCATACATCAACCACCAAGGCGGACTACGCAGTCGGCGAGTCTTCCAGGAAGTTCGCCGGATTCTGCTGTGGGTGGCAGACAGAGCATACACCATATATCCGCAGTTACCAGGGCGTGGACGCAGCAGAATGGTCTCTGCACCCGGACGGGTGTCAAGAATCGGCACAATAGCAAGGTCCCGATTTTCATTGCAATCAAAGAGCTCTGGCGACAGGCATCTCACTGTCGGTCAACCGTGGGCACTACCAGACCGGCCAGACTTACTGTCCCAAGGGCCGTTTTTTCCATCTGAATTCTACGGCCCTGAACCTACTGTGTGGCCATTGAGTCCTGGATCCTAGTGTCCTCAGGATTATCCCAAGGGGTCGTTGCCACTATGAGTCAGGCTAGGAAGCCCACGTCTGCTAAGATCTACCACGGACGTGGAAGATTTTCTTATACTGGTGCTCTGTACAAGGAGTGTCCCCCGGGCCATTGGCATTGCCTACTCTCTTTCCTTCCTGCAATTTCGGTTGGAAAAGGGCTTGTCGCTCGGCTCCCTTAAAGGGCAAGGCTTGGCGCTATTGGTGTTTTTCAGAGGCGTCTAGCACGACTTCCTCAGGTATGCACGTTCCTGCAGGGGGTTTGTCATATCGTCCCCCCGTACAAGCGGCCGTTAGATCCATGGGATCTGAACAGGGTACTACTTGCTCTCCAGAAGCCGCCTTTCGAGCCTCTGACGAATGTTTCACCTTCTCGACTATCTCAGAAAGTGGCCTTTCTGGTAGCGATCACGTCTCTTCGGACAGTGTCTGAGCTAGCAGCACTGTCATCCAAGGCTCCCTTCCTGGTGTTCCACCAGGACAAGGTAGTGTTGCGCCTCATTCAGGAGTTTCTCCCTAAGGTAGTATCCTCGTTTCATATTAATCAGGATATCTCCTTACCTTCCTTTTGTCCTCATCCGGTTCATCGGTATGAAAAGGACTTACATTTGTTAGATCTAGTGAGATCACTCAGAATCTACATTTCCCGCACGGCGCCTTTGCGCCGCTCGGATACACTCTTTGTCCTTGTCGCTGGTAAGCGCAAAGGGTCGCAGGCTTCCAAATCCACCCTGGCTCGATAGATCAAAGAACCAATTCTTGAAGCCTACCGTTCTGCTAGGCTTCCGGTTCCATCACGGCTGAACGCCCATTCAACCAGAGCCGTGGGTACGTCCTGGGCATTACGTCACCAGGCTACGGCTCAACAGATGTGCCAGGCAGCTACCTGGTAGAGTCTGCACACTTTCACCATACATTATCAGGTGCATGCCTACGCTTCGGCGAACGCCGGCCTAGGTAGAGGAGTCCTGCAGACGGCAGTTGCCTCCTCGTAAGGGAGAGCTGTTTTGCAGCTCTAACATGAGGTATTAAGTTACCCACCCAGGGACAGCTTTTGGACGTCCCAATTGTCTGGGTCTCCCAATTAGGAGCGACCAAGAAGAAGGGAATTTTGTTACTTACCGTAAATTCCTTTTCTTCTAGCTCCAATTGGGAGACCCAGCACCCGCCCTGTTGTCCTTCGGGATTTTTGGTTTTTTTGCGGGTATACATGTTGTTCATGTTGAACGGTTTTCAGTTCTCCGATGTTATTCGGAGTGAATTTGTTTAAACCAGTTATTGGCTTTCCTCCTTCTTGCTTTAGCACTAAAACTGAGCAGCCCGTGATCCCACGGGGGGTGTATAGCCAGAAGGGGAGGGGCCTTACACTTTTTAGTGTAATGCTTTGTGTGGCCTCCGGAGGCAGTAGCTATACACCCAATTGTCTGGGTCTCCCAATTGGAGCTAGAAGAAAAGGAATTTACGGTAAGTAACAAAATTCCCTTCTTCTTTACCCACCCAGGGACAGCTTTTGGACGTCCCAATCGTCTGGGTCTCCCAATGGAGCGCCGAAGAAGAAGGGAATTTTGTTACTTACCGTAAATTCCTTTTCTTCTAGCTCCTATTGGGAGACCCAGCACCCGCCCTGTTGTCCTTCGGGATTTTTGGTTGTTTTTCGGGGTACACATGTTGTTCATGTTGAATGGTTTTCAGTTCTCCGACGTTACGTCGGAGTGAATTTGTTTAAACCAGTTATTGGCTTTCCTCCTTCTTGCTTTTGCACTAAAACTGGTGAGCCAGTGATCCCACTGGGGGTGTATAGCCAGAAGGGGAGGGGCCTTACACTTTTTAGTGTAATTGCTTTGTGTGGCCTCCGGAGGCAGTGCTATACACCAATCGTCTGGGTCTCCCAATAGGAGCTAGAAGAAAAGGAATTTACGGTAAGTAACAAAATTCCCTTCTTTTCTGTCAACTCCCCCCTGCTCCAAGGCCGCCGCCTTCTCTCAGGCCGTGGCATCCTTACAGGCCAACGGAGTAATTGTACCGGTTCCCGCCAGGGAACGGTTCAGAGGATTTTACTCAAATCTCTTCCTAGTCCCCAAAAAGGACGGTTCCTTCCGGCCCATCCTGGATCTCAAGCTTCTCAACAAGCATGTTCAGGTGCGGCACTTTCGCATGGAATCTCTGCGATCGGTCATTGCCTCAATGACCCAAGGAGATTTCCTGGCATCCATCGACATCAGAGATGCCTATCTGCATGTGCCAATTGCAGTTTCACACCAGCATTGGCTACATTTTGCAATCGGAGAGGAACATTTCCAATTCGTGGCTCTCCCCTTCGGGTTAGCCACGGCCCCTCGAGTATTTACCAAGGTCATGGCAGCAGTGGTTGCGGTTCTGCACCTCCAGGGGTTGGCAGTGATTCCTTACCTGGACGACCTTCTTGTCAAGGCTTCATCCAGTGCAGACTGTCAGCGCAGTGTCTCGCTCACTCTCGCCACGCTTGTTCAATTCGGGTGGCTTGTCAATCTGCCCAAGTCCACTCTGACCCCGACCCAAAAACTTACGTACCTAGGGATGCAATTCGAGACTCTGCCGGAACTTGTGAAGCTGCCCTTAGTCAAACAGCAGTTCCTCCATCTGGCGGTGCGCTCTCTGTTGAGGCCCCGCCGTCATTCCATCAGGCACCTCATGCAGGTGCTGGGTCAGATGGTGGCGTCATTGGAAGCGGTTCCCTTTGCCCAGTTCCATCTGCGCCCTCTGCAGCTGGACATTCTCCGCTGTTGGGACAAGCGGACTTCTTCCTTGCACAAGTTGGTAGCTCTGTCGCCACAGACCAAGAGCTCTCTTCAGTGGTGGCTTCGGCCTCTCTCTCTGTCTCAGGGACGCTCCTTCCTGATCCCGTCCTGGGTGATTCTCACCACGGATGCCAGTCTATCCGGCTGGGGAGCAGTATTTCTCCACCACCGAGCACAGGGCACTTGGACTCCGTCCGAATCAGCCCTCTCGATCAATGTGCTGGAGATCAGAGCTGTGCTTCTAGCTCTCGTAGCCTTTCACCACCTGTTGGCGGGCAAGCACATTCGAGTCCAGTCAGACAACGCGACAGTGGTTGCCTACATCAATCACCAGGGCGGGACTCGCAGCCGCCTGGCAATGTTGGAGGTTCAACGCATCCTTCAGTGGACGGAGGACTCCAAGTCCACCATATCCGCAGTCCACATCCCAGGCATAGAAAACTGGGAGGCAGATTATCTCAGCCGTCAAACCGTGGACAGCGGCGAGTGGGCTCTGCATCCGGCAGTGTTCCGGTCGATTTGCCGCAAGTGGGGCACTCCGGAAGTGGATCTAATGGCATCCCGGCACAACAACAAGGTCCCGGTTTACGTGGCTCGCTCCCACGATCCTCAGGCCTTTGCAGCGGACGCGCTGGTTCAGGATTGGTCCCAGTTCCGACTCTTACGTGTTTCCCCCTCTAGCTCTCTTGCCCAGAGTCCTGCGCAAGATCAGAATGGAGGGCCGTCGGGTCATACTCATTGCTCCAGACTGGCCCAGGCGAGCTTGGTAACCAGACCTGCTCCGTCTGTCCGTAGAGGTGCCGTGGCATCTCCCGGACCGCCCAGACCTTCTCTCTCAAGGTCCGTTTTTCCGCCAGAATTCTGCGGCTCTCAGATTGACGGCGTGGCTCTTGAGTCCTGGATCCTGACGGCTTCCGGCATTCCTTCCGAAGTCATGTCCACTATGACTCAGGCTCTGAAGTCTTCCTCAGCCAAGATTTACCACAGGACTTGGAGAATTTTCCTGTCCTGGTGTCGTTCTTCCGGGCATGCCCCTTGGCCTTTTTCCTTGCCGACCATCCTGTCCTTTCTACAGTCTGGTCTGCAGCTAGGACTATCCCTCAATTCCCTTAAGGGACAGGTCTCGGCGCTGTCAGTGTTGTTCCAGCGGCGTATCGCTCGGCTGGCTCAGGTGCGAACCTTCATGCAGGGCGCATCTCACATCATTCCACCTTACCGGCGGCCTTTGGATCCCTGGGACCTTAATCTGGTCCTCACGGCCTTACAGAAACCCCCCTTTGAGCCTCTTAGGGAGGTTTCTTTGTTTCGACTTTCACAGAAGGTCGTTTTTCTGGTGGCCATAACTTCTCTCAGGAGAGTCTCTGATTTGGCTGCGCTCTCTTCGGAGTCACCTTTTTTGGTTTTTCACCAAGACAAGGTGGTTCTCCGTCAGACTCCGGACTTTCTCCCTAAGGTGGTGTCTCCTTTCCACCTTAACCAGGACATTTCATTGCCTTCCTTTTGTCCGGCTCCTGTGCATCGCTTTGAGAAAGCGTTGCATACTTTAGATCTCGTGCGGGCGCTCCGGATCTATGTGTCACGCACCGCTGTTCTTAGGCGGTGCACCTCTCTTTTTGTGCTAACCACAGGTCAGCGCAAGGGTCTCTCGGCTTCTAAACCGACCCTAGCTCGTTGGATTAGGTCGGCCATATCCGATGCCCACCAGTCCACTCAGGTGCCTCCCCCGCCGGGGATCAAGGCGCATTCGACCAGAGCTGTCGATGCCTCTTGGGCTTTCAGGCACCAGGCTACGGCTCAGCAGGTCTGTCAGGCTGCCACTTGGTCTAGTCTGCACACCTTTTCGAAGCACTACCAAGTGCATGCTCATGCTTCGGCAGATGCGAGCTTGGGCAGACGCATCCTTCAGGCGGCTGTCGCCCATTTGTGAAGTTAGGTTTTGCCTACTTCTCAGTTTTCTGTTTATTTCCCACCCATGGACTGCTTTGAGACGTCCCATGGTCTGGGTCTCCCATAAGGAACGATGAAGAAAAAGAGAATTTTGTTTACTTACCGTAAATTCTAGTTCCGACATGGGAGACCCAGCACCCTCCCTGTTGCCTGTTGGCAGTTTTCTTGTTCCGTGTGTTTTCACCGGCTGTTGTTGTAGACAGAGGTTCCGGTTGTTCCGGGTTTTGCTCTATCTCTACTTGTGGGTGGATGTCCTCCTTCAGCTTTTGCACTAAACTGGCTAGATTTGGTTATCCAGGGGGTGTATATGCTCGGAGGGAGGAGCTACACTTTTTAGTGTAGTACTTTGTGTGTCCTCCGGAGGCAGAAGCTATACACCCATGGTCTGGGTGTCCCATGTCGGAACTATAAGAAAAAGAATTTACGGTAAGTAAACAAAATTCTCTTTTTTCTTTTTATTTCCCTGCAATTATGTAAAATGAGCTCGGCCGTAAAACCTTGAAGAGGGGATGTGTAGAGCAGCAAGGAAAAAATGTAATTGTGTTTTTAGATTTACTATACAATTTTTATATATATATATATATATATATATATAGAGATATATAGATGGATATAGATATATAGATATATTATATAGATATATATATATATATATATATATATATATATATATATATATATATATATATATATATATATATATATATATATATATATAATATATATATATATCCATATTTCTTTTTCGCTCTATTGGGAGACCCAGACAATTGGGTGTATAGGCTATGCCTCCGGAGGCCGCACAAAGTACTACACTTAAAAGTGTTAGGCCCCTCCCCTTCTGCCAATACACCCCCCGTGCTCCCACGGGCTGCTCAGTTTTTTGCTTTGTGCGAAGGAGGTCAGACACGCACAGCACAGCTCCACAGATTAGTCAGCAGCAGCTGCTGACTAGGTCGGATGGAAGAAAAGTGGGCCCATATAGGGCCCCCAGCATGCTCCCTTCTCACCCCACTTTTGTCGGCGGTGTTTGTTAAGGTTGAGGTATCCATTGCGGGTACGGCGGCTGGAGCCCACATGCTGTTTTCTTCGGCGCTCCATTGGGAGACCCAGACGATTGGGGTGTATAGTACTGCCTCCGGAGGCCACACAAAGCATTACACTAAAAAGTGTAAGGCCCCTCCCCTTCTGGCTATACACCCCCAGTGGGATCACTGGCTCACCAGTTTTCTGCTTTGTGCGAAGGAGGTCAGACATCCACGCATAGCTCCACTGTTTAGTCAGCAGCAGCTGCTGACTATGTCGGATGGAAGAAAAGAGGGCCCATACTAGGGCCCCCAGCATGCTCCCTTCTCACCCCACTTTATGTCGGCGGTGTTTGTTAAGGTTAAGGTACCCATTGTGGGTACGGAGGCTGGAGCCCACATGCTGTTTTCCTTCCCCATCCCCCTGAGGGGCTCTGAGGAAGTGGGATCTTACCGGCCCCCAAGCCCTGAGGCCGGGCTCCATCCACAGACCCATGGAACCTGCTGGATACGGAGCTGGGTACCGTTCAGGGACAAGGCCCTGCGACATTCAGGTACTCTGTGTCCCAAACAGGCCGCGCACATTCCAGACTTGCTGGGTGTGATAGTGCGCCGGGGACAGTAGCGCTGCGCGCTGGGGTTACAGTCACTACAGTTTTTCTGAGTGACTTTATGTGTTGGGGACTGCCGCGCCGGCCGCCCCTGGAGCGGCGGCGCGGCTGCGACTTGTAGTGCGCCGGGGACTTAGCGCCGACCGTGCTTTTACGACGGCGTCGCTTATAAATTTAGTCCCCGGCTTCTGCGGCCTAGCTCCGCTTCGTTCCCGCCCCCACCCTGTCAATCAGGGCAAGGGAGAGACGCTGTACGATTAATCAGCGCCGAGGGCTGGAGTCTTATTTACATGCTCCAGCCCTCTCACTGAGCACAGGGGGACGCAGGTTTCCCGCTCTTTGTCTGCACACGCCCAGGGCCCGCCCCTCTCCATAGGACGCCGGCAGCCATTCCTACATGCAGTCTGGCTGGAGAACGGACACAGGCTCTGGGAGACCCAGACAAGGGATTTCTGGCGACCACACACCCGCGTTAAGCGGGCGGTAAGCAGCACTTTAGTGCTGGCCCCACTAGTGCCACAGTGTTATTTTGGTGTACCTGTTTTCTCTATACCATATATATATGTATATATATATTGCACTGTAAGGTCGCTTCTTGGCTGTATACCCTATCTTGCTCTGAGGAGACGACAACATGTCATCCGCAAAACGCAAGGGTGCCAAGACACAGGCTGTAAGCGCTGCTTGTGCCGCTTGTGGGGCTGATCTACCGGCAGGTTACAATGACCCCCATTGTGTGCAATGTTCGGTCCCTGTGCCACTTCGTCAGCCGGAGTCTATGGTGGTAGTGGCCCAGGCAGAGTCGCCGGTGAACCCTGTCCCGGTGACGGGGACAGAGTTTGCAGTTTTTGCTGACAAGATGTCTGTCACTATGACAAAGATCCTAGAGACCTTGCAGGCCAGGCCAGTTACTCAGACCATGGACACTGCTGCGGCAACGTTCCCCGGTCCCCCTCAGTTGGAGTTAATCCGTGATTCAAGGGGGTCCCAGGCATCTCAGCCTGACGGCTCTGATTCAGATGACAGTCCCAGGCAGCCTAAGCGAGCTCGCTGGGAGAGACCCTCCACGTCATCACGCGGATCAGGGTCTCAGCGAGAAGAGTCTCTACATGATGAGACAGAGGAGGGTGATCAGGAGTCTAATCCTGAAACCGCTCTCAATCTGGATACTCCTGATGGTGACGCCATGGTAAATGACCTTATAGCGGCCATCAATAGTCTATTGGAAATTTCTCCCCCTGCCCCTTCTGCAGAGGAGGCAGCTGCACAGCAGGAGAAGTTCCATTTCAGGTATCCCAAGCGTAAACTGAGTACTTTTCTGGACCACGCTGACTTCAGAGAATCAGTCCAGAAACACCATGCCTACCCAGATAAGCGTTTCTCCAAACGTCTTAAGGATACACGTTATCCCTTTCCCCCTGACGTGGTCAAACGCTGGACCCAGTGTCCAAAGGTGGACCCCCCAATCTCCAGGCTTGCGGCTAGATCCATAGTTGCAGTGGAGGATGGGGCTTCACTTAAAGATGCCAATGACAGACAGATGGACCTTTGGTTAAAGTCTGTCTATGAAGCTATCGGCGCGTCGTTTGCTCCAGCATTCGCGGCCGTGTGGGCACTCCAAGCTATTTCAGCTGGTCTGGCACAGGTGGACTCTATCATACGTCCAGCAGTGCCGCGAGTAGCGTCCCTAACCTCGCAAATGTCTGCGTTTGCGACTTACGCTATCAACGCTGTCCTGGACTCTACAAGCCGTACCTCAATGGCGTCTGCCAACTCTGTGGTTTTGCGCAGAGCCTTGTGGTTAAAGGAATGGAAAGCGGATTCTGCTTCCAAAAAATGTTTAACCAGCTTGCCACTATCTGTAGATAGACTGTTTGGTGAACAATTGGCTGAAATCATTAAACAATCCAAGGGTAAAGACTCCTCCTTACCCCAGCCCAGATCAAGCAAACCTCAACAGAGGAAGTGGCAGTCGAGGTTTCGGTCCTTTCGAGGCTCCGGCAAGACCCAATTCTCCTCGTCCAAAGGGACTCAGAAGGAGCAAAGGAGCTCAGATTCCTGGCGGGCTCACTCACGCCCCAAGAAAGCAACCGGAGGAACCGCTTCCAAGGCGGCTGCCTCATGACTTTCGGCCTCATCCCTCCGCATCCTCGGTCGGTGGCAGGCTCTCCCGCTTTTGCGACATTTGGCTGCCACAGGTCAAAGACCGGTGGGTAACAGACATTTTGTCTCACGGGTACAGGATAGAGTTCAGTTCTCGTCCTCCGCCTCGGTTCTTCAGAACCTCCCCACATCCCGACCGAGCAGATGCCCTTCTGCAGGCGGTGTGCTCACTAAAAGCAGAAGGAGTGGTGATCCCTGTTCCTCAGCAGGAACAAGGGCAAGGTTTTTACTCCAATCTCTTTGTGGTTCCAAAAAAGGACGGCTCGTTTCGTCCTGTTCTGGACCTAAAGCTGCTCAACAAGCATGTGAACGCCAGGCGGTTCCGGATGGAATCCCTCCGCTCCGTCATTGCCTCAATGTCTCAAGGAGATTTCCTTGCATCAATAGACATCAAAGATGCTTATCTCCACGTGCCGATTGCTACAGAGCACCAACGTTTTCTACGTTTCGTGATAGGAGACGACCATCTCCAGTTCGTAGCTCTGCCATTTGGTCTGGCGACAGCCCCACGGGTTTTCACCAAGGTCATGGCGGCAGTGGTAGCAGTCTTGCATTCTCAGGGACATTCGGTGATCCCTTACTTAGACGATCTACTTGTCAAAGCACCCTCTCAAGAGGCATGCCAACACAGCCTGAATGTTGCGCTGGAGACTCTCCAGACTTTCGGGTGGATCATCAACTTTTCAAAGTCAAACCTGGCACCGACTCAATCACTAACGTATCTTGGCATGGAGTTTCATACTCTCTCAGCGATAGTGAAGCTTCCGCTGGACAAGCAGCGGTCACTACAGTCAGGGGTGCAGTCTCTCCTTCAGGGTCAGTCGCACCCCTTAAGGCGCCTCATGCACTTCCTAGGGAAAATGGAGGCAGTCCCGTTCGCGCAGTTTCATCTGCGCCCACTTCAATGGGACATTCTCCGCCAATGGGACGGGAAGACAACTTCCCTAGACAGGAAAGTCTCCCTTTCTCAGACGGCCAAGGACTCTCTGCAATGGTGGCTTCTTCCCACCTCATTATCACAGGGAAGATCATTCCTGCCCCCATCCTGGGCAGTGGTCACGACAGACGCGAGTCTGTCAGGGTGGGGAGCAGTTTTTCTCCACCACAGGGCTCAAGGGACGTGGACTCAGCAGGAGTCCACCCTTCAGATCAATGTTCTGGAAATCAGGGCAGTGTATCTTGCCCTATTAGCCTTCCAGCAGTGGCTGGAAGGAAAACAGATCCGAATTCAGTCGGACAACTCCACAGCGGTGGCATACATCAACCACCAAGGAGGGACACGCAGTCGGCAAGCCTTCCAGGAAGTCAGGCGGATTCTGATGTGGGTGGAGGAAAGAGCATCCACCATATCAGCAGTTCACATCCCGGGCGTAGAAAACTGGGAAGCAGACTTCCTCAGTCGCCAGGGCATGGACGCAGGGGAATGGTCCCTTCACCCGGACGTGTTTCAGGAAATCTGCCGCCGCTGGGGGGTGCCGGACGTCGACCTAATGGCGTCTCGGCACAACAACAAGGTCCCGACCTTCATAGCGCGGTCTCGCGATCAAAGAGCTCTGGCGGCAGACGCCTTAGTGCAAGATTGGTCGCAGTTCCGGCTCCCTTATGTGTTTCCACCTCTGGCACTCTTGCCCAGAGTGTTACGCAAGATCAGATCCGATTGCGGCCGCGTCATACTCGTCGCCCCAGACTGGCCGAGGAGGTCGTGGTACCCGGATCTGTGGCATCTCACGGTCGGCCAACCGTGGGCACTGCCAGACCGTCCAGACTTACTGTCCCAAGGGCCGTTTTTCCATCGGAATTCTGCGGCCCTGAACCTGACTGTGTGGCCATTGAGTCCTGGATCCTAGCGTCTTCAGGATTACCCCAAGGGGTCGTGGCCACCATGAGACAGGCTAGGAAGTCCACTTCTGCTAAGATCTACCACAGAACGTGGAAGATTTTCTTATCCTGGTGCTCTGCACAAGGAGTATCCCCCTGGCCATTCGCGTTACCTGTCGTTCTTTCCTTCCTGCAATCTGGGTTGGAAAAGGGCTTGTCGCTCGGCTCCCTTAAAGGGCAAGTCTCGGCACTATCCGTGTTTTTCAGAAGCGTCTAGCACGACTTTCTCAGGTGCGCACGTTCCTGCAGGGGGTTTGTCATATCGTACCTCCGTACAGGCGGCCGTTAGATCCGTGGGATCTAAACAAGGTCCTTGTTGCTCTCCAGAAGCCGCCCTTCGAGCCTCTGAGGGATGTGTCAATTTCTCGACTCTCACAGAAAGTGGCCTTTCTGGTAGCGGTCACGTCTCTTCGGAGAGTGTCTGAGCTAGCAGCGCTGTCATCCAAAGCTCCTTTCCTGGTGTTCCACCAGGACAAGGTAGTGCTGCGCCCCATTCAGGAGTTTCTCCCTAAGGTGGTATCCTCTTTTCATCTTAATCAGGATATCTCCTTGCCTTCCTTTTATCCGCATGCAGTTCATCGGTATGAAAAGGATTTACATTTGTTGGATCTGGTGAGAGCACTCAGAATCTACATTTCCCGCACGGCGCCCCTGCTCCGCTCGGATGCACTCTTTGTCCTTGTCGCTGGTAAGCGCAAAGGGTCGCAGGCTTCCAAGGCCACCCTGGCTCGATGGATCAAAGAACCAATTCTTGACGCCTACCGTTCTGCTGGGCTTCCGGTTCCATCAGGGCTGAAGGCCCATTCTACCAGAGCCGTGGGTGCGTCCTGGGCACTACGACACCAGGCTACGGCTCAACAGGTGTGCCAGGCAGCTACCTGGTCGAGTCTGCACACTTTCACCAAACATTATCAGGTGCATACCTATGCTTCGGCGGACGCCAGCCTAGGTAGAAGAGTCCTGCAGGCGGCAGTTGCCTCCCCGTAGGGGAGGGCTGTCTTTGCAGCTCTAACATGAGGTATTTCTTTACCCACCCAGGGACAGCTTTTGGACGTCCCAATCGTCTGGGTCTCCCAATGGAGCGCCGAAGAAGAAGGGAATTTTGTTACTTACCGTAAATTCCTTTTCTTCTAGCTCCTATTGGGAGACCCAGCACCCGCCCTGTTGTCCTTCGGGATTTTTGGTTGTTTTTCGGGTACACATGTTGTTCATGTTGAATGGTTTTCAGTTCTCCGATGTTACTTCGAAGTGAATTTGTTTAAACCAGTTATTGGCTTTCCTCCTTCTTGCTTTTGCACTAAAACTGGTGAGCCAGTGATCCCACTGGGGGTGTATAGCCAGAAGGGGAGGGGCCTTACACTTTTTAGTGTAATGCTTTGTGTGGCCTCCGGAGGCAGTACTATACACCCCAATCGTCTGGGTCTCCCAATAGGAGCTAGAAGAAAAGGAATTTACGGTAAGTAACAAAATTCCCTTCTTTCCTTCCCCATCCCCCTTAGGGCTCTGGGTGAAGTGGGATCTTATCGGTCTCCAGGCACTGAGACCGGGCTTCATCCACAACTCCTGTGGAGCCTGATGGATAGGAGCCGATACCGTTCAGGGACATGGCCCTGCATCTTAAAGGTACTCTGTATCCCTATGGGGACCGCGCACAGCATCACCTCAGCTTTGCTGGGTGTGCTAGTGCACCGGGGACCGCGGCGCTGACCGGGTCTATATGTGCCATTACACACTCAGCGTCGCTGAGTGTGTTTATATGTAAGGGCTACCGCACTGACCGCCGTTGCCACGGGACACTGCGGCGCGGCTGGGACTTGTAGTTCGCCGGGGACTTTCACGCGACCGCGCTTTTACGGCGGCCGCGTTTATTACTACAGTCCCCGGCTTCATTGCGGCCTAGTTTCCCTTTTTCTTCGGCGCTCCATTGGGAGACCCAGACGATTGGGTGTATAGCTACTGCCTCCGGAGGCCACACAAAGTATTACACTAAAAAGTGTAAGGCCCCTCCCCTTCTGCATATACACCCCCCGTGGGATCACGGGCTGCTTCAGTTTTATGCTTTGTGCGAAGGAGGTCAGACATCCACGCATAGCTCCACTGTTTTAGTCAGCAGCAGCTGCTGACTATGTCGGATGGAAGAAAAGTGGGCCCATACTAGGGCCCCCAGCATGCTCCCTTCTCACCCCACTTTTGTCGGGTGTTTGTTAAGGTTGAGGTACCCATTGCGGGTACGGAGGCTGGAGCCCACATGCTGCTTTCCTTCCCCATCCCCCCTCAGGGCTCTGGGTGAAGTGGGATCTTACCGGTCTCCAGGCACTGAGACCGGGCTCCATCCACAGACCCGGAGATCCTGCTGGATATGGAGCTGGGTATCGTCAGGGACAGGGCCCTGCTACATTAAGGTACTCTGTGTCCCCGTACACATCGCGCACACACACACCAGCATTGCTGGGAGTGCTAGTGCGCCGGGGACAACAGCGCGGAGCGCTTGTGCTATTATTCACTGCAGCTTAGCTGAGTGAAGTTATGTGTTAGAAACTGCCGCGCCGGCCGTTGCGGGGTGTTTTACACTGTGGCGCGGCTGGGACTTGTGGTGCGCCGGGGACTTCCGCGCTGGCCGTGCACAAGGACGGCCGCGCTTATTACTCGAGTCCCCGGCTTTGCGGCCTAGTTTTCGCTTCGTTCCCGCCCCCAGCCCTGTCAGTCAGGGGAGGGGCGGGACGCTGTACAGAAAGTCAGCGCCGAGAGCTGGAGTCTGCTTTGCATTCTCCAGCCCCCTTCACTGGACACAGTGGGACGCAGTTTCCCGCTCTTGTATGGGGCACGCCCACGGCCCGCCCCTCTTCACAAGACGCCGGCAGCCATTCCTGCACGCAGTCTGGGCTGGAGAAGGGAGACAAGCTCTGGGCAACCAGTCACAGGATTCGGGCGACCACACACCCGCTTTTGTGCGGGCGGTAAGCGGCACCTGAAGTGCTGACCCCACTAATACCATTTGTACCTTATGCCTAGATGGCTAGACTACAGCAGCAAAAAGCAAGGGTGCTAGGGCACAGGCTTTTTAGGCTGCTTGTACTGCATGTGCTGAAGTGTTCATTTGTACTTTCTGCTTGTATGCTATACATTGCACTGTACGGTCGCTATTCTTGGCTATATACTTCTAGATGGCTAGACAACAGCAGCAAAAAAGCAAGGGTGCCAAGGCACAGGCTTTCTATGCTGCTTGTACTGCACGTGATACTGTTCCACACGGCAGGTTCCACTGTCCCCATTGTGTGCAATGCTTCCCTGTATCACTTGGTCAGCCGGGGTCTCTGCTAGAGGTGGCCAAAGAAACCACCGGTGAACCCTGTCCAGGGACAGGGACGGAGTTGCAGTTTCGGCTGATAGATTGTCTGTGACTGTGACTAACATCTTAGAGACTTTGCAGTCCAGACGGACCATGGGCAATGTTGATACAATGCTCCCTGGCCACCCTCATTTGGAACAAATCAGTGCTCCGGGGGGGTCCCATGCATCCCAGGGCGCAGGCTCTGACACGGACGACAGTCCCAGACAGCCTAAGCGAGCTCGCTGGGAGCGGCACTCGGCCTCATCACTGGTTAGGGTCCCAGCAGGACTCTCTGTATGATGAGGCAGACGTAGCTGATCAGGACTCTGATCCTGAGACCGCTCTCAATCCGGATACACCGGATGGTGACGCCATAGTGAATGATCTTCTAAGCGTCCATCATTGGAATGTTGGATATTTCTCCCTCAGCTCCTCCGGTGGAGGAGTCAGCTTCACAGCAGGAGAAATCCCTTTTCAGTATCTCAAGCGTATATTGAGTACTTTTCTGGCCACTCTGTCTTCAGAGAAGCAATCCGGAAACACCACACTTATCCAGATAAGCGTGCTCCAATCGTATTAAGGATACACGTTATCCTTTTTCCCCCTGACGTGGTCAAGCGCTGGACCCAGTGTCAAAAGGTGGATCCCCCAATCTCCAGGCTTGCGGCTAGATCCATAGTTGCAGGGGAAGATGGGACTTCACTTAAAGATGCCATTGACAGACAGATGGTCCTCTGGTTGAATTCTGTCTATGAAGCTATCGGCGTGTCGGTTGCTCCGGCATTCGCAGCCGTATGGGCATTCCAAGCTATTTCAGCTGGTCTTGCGCACGTGGACACTGTCACATGTACATCTGTGCCGCAGATGGCGTCCTTAACCTCGCAATGTCTGCATTGCGACTTCCGCTATTAATGCTGTCCTGCACTCTACGAGCCGTACGTCAGTGGCGTCCGCCAACTCCGTGGTTTGTACGCAGCGCCTTGTGGTTGAGGGAATGGAATGCAGATTCTGCTTCCAAAAAAGTGCTTAACCAGTTTGCCATTATCTGGTGACAGACTGTTTGGTGAGCGATTGGATGAAATCATTAAACAGTCCAAGGGTAAGGACCCTTCCTTACACCAGCCCAGATCAAACAACACCCAACAGAGAAGGGACAGTCGAGGTTTCGGTCCTTCCCAGGCTCGGGCAGGTCCCAATTGTCCTCGTCCAAAAGGACTCAAAAGGCTCAGAGAGGCGCAGATTCCTGGCGGGCTCAATCACGCCCAAGGAAGGCAGCCGGAGGAACCGCTACCAAGGCGGTTTCCTCATGACGTTCAGCCCTCTCTCTCCGCATCCGCGGTCGGTGGCAGACTCTCCCGCTTTGGCGACATTTAGCTGCCACAGGTCAAAGACCGGTGGGTGAGAGACATTTTGTCTCACGTGTACAGGATAGAGTTCTGTTCTCGTCCTCCGGCTAGATCTTCAGAAATTCCTCACCTCCCGACCGAGCCGATGCTCTTCTGCAGGCACAAGGAGTGGTAATCCCTGTTCCTCCTCAGGAACAAGATACGGGTTGTACTCCAATCTGGTTGTGGTACCAAAAAAGGACGGCTCTTTCCGTTCCGTTTTGGACCTAAAACTGCTCAACAAGCACGTGAAAACCAGGCGGTTCCGGATGGAATCCCTCCGCTCCGTCATTGCCTCAATGTCTCAAGGAGAGTTCCTGGCGTCAATAGACATCAGGATGCTTATCTCCACGTGCCGATTGCTCCAGAGCACCGGTGTTGGCTACGATTCGTTATTGAAGACGAGCATCTTCAGTTCGTAGCCCTGCCCTTCGGTCTGGCGACAGCCCCACGGATTTTCACCAAGTTCATGGCAGCAGTGGGAGCAGTCCTGCACTCTCAGGGTCACTCTGTGATCCCTTACTTGGACGATCTACTTGTCAAGGCACCCTCTCAAGAGGCATGCCAACACAGCCTGAACGTGGCGCTAGAGACTCTCCAGAGTTTCGGGTGGATCATAAACTTTTCAAAGTTAAATCTGACACCGACCCAATCGCTGACATATCTTGGCATGGAGCTTCACACTCTCTCAGCGATAGTGCGGCTCCCGCTGGACATACGGCGTTCACTACAGACGGGGGTGCAGTCTCTCCTTCAAGGCCAGTCACACCCCTTAAGACGCCTCATGCAGAGGCAGTCCCTTTCGCGCAGTTTTCATCTGCGTCCACTTCTATGGGACATTCTTCGCCAATGGGATGGGAAGTCGACGTCCCTAGACAGGAACGTACCCCCTTCTCAGACGGGCAAGGACTCTCTTCAGAGGAGTCCACCCTTCAGATCAATGTTCTGGACATCTGGGCAAGGTATCTTGCCCTGCAAGCCTTCCAGCAGAGGCTGGAAGGCAAACAGATCCGAATTCAGTCGGACAACTTCGCAGCGGTGGCATACATCAACCACCAAGGCGGAACACGCAGTCGGCAAGCCTCCCAGGAAGTCCGGCGGATTCTGATGTGGGTGGAAGACAGCATACACCATATCCGCAGTTAACATCCCGGGCGTAGAAAACTGGGAAGCAGACTTCCTCAGTCGCCAGGGCATGGACGCAGGGGAATGGTCTCTGCACCCGGACGGGTTTCAAGAAATCTGTAGCCGCTGGGGGAGGCCGGACGTCGACCTAATGGCGTCTCGGCACAACAACAAGGGTCCGATTTTCATGGCGCGGTCTCGCGATCAAAGAGCTCTGGCGGCAGGCGCCTTAGTTCAGGATTGGTCGCAGGTCCAGCTACCCTATGTGTTTCCCCCTCTGGCACTGTTGCCAGAGGGCTACGCAAGATCAGCTCCGATTGCCGACGCGCCATCCTCGTCGCCCCAGACTGGCCGAGGAGGTCGTGGTACCCGCATCTGTGGCATCTCACGGTCGGCCAACCGTGGGCACTACCAGACCGGCCAGACTTACTGTCCCAAGAGCCGTTTTTTCCATCTGAATTCTACGGCCCTGAACCTTACTGTGTGGCCATTGAGTCCTGGATCCTAGCGTCTTCAGGATTATCTCAAGACGTCATTGCCACCATGAGACGGGCTAGGAAGCCGACGTCTGCCAAGATCTACCACAAGACGTGGAAGATATTCTTATCTTAGTGCTCTGCTCAGGGAGTGTCTCCCTGGACATTTGCATTGCCTACTTTTCCTTCCTTCCTGCAATCTGGTTTGGGAAAAGATTTGTCGCTCGGCTGCCTTAACGGACGAGTCCCAGCGCTGTCTGTATTCTTTCAGAAGCGCATAGTACGTCTTCCTCAGGTACGCACGTTCCTGCAGGGGGTTTGTCACATTGTCCCTCCGTACAAGAGGCCGTTAGACCCATGGGATCTGAACAGGGTACTAATTGCTCTCCAGGAGCCGCCCTTTGAGCCTCTGAGGGATGTTTCACTTTCTCGACTTTCACAGAAAGTGGCCTTTTTGGTAGCGGTCACATCTTTTCAGAGAGTGTCCGAGCTAGCAGCGCGGTCATCCAAAGCTCCCTTCCTGGTGTTTCACCAAGACAAGGTAGTGCTGCGCCTGATTCCGGGGTTTCTCCCTAAGGTGGTATCCCCCTTTCATCTCAGTCAGGATATCTCCTTACCTTCCTTTTGTCCTCATCCAGTTCATCGATATGAATTGGATTTGCATTTGTTGGATCTGATGAGAGCGCTCAGAATCTACTTTTCCCGCACGGCGCCCCTGCGCCGCTCGGATGCACTCTTTGTACTTGTCGCTGGTCAGCGCAAACGGTCGCAGGCTTACAAATCCACCCTGGCTCGATGGATCAAGGAACCAATTCTTGAAGTCTACCGTTCTGCTAGGCTTCCGGTTCCATCAGGGCTGAAGGCCCATTCTACCAGAGCCGTGGGTGCGTCCTGGGCATTACCGCACCAGGCTACGGCTCAGCAGGTGTGCCAGGCGGCTACCTGGGCGAGTCTGCACACCTTCACCAAGCGTTATCAGGTGCATGCCTACGCTTAGGCGGATGCCAGCCTAAGTAGAAGAGTCCTGCAGGCGGCGGTTGCCTCCATGTAGGGAAGGGCTGTTTTTACAGTCCAAACTTGAGGTATTAATTTACCCACCCAGGGACTGCTTTTGGACGTCCCAATCGTCTGGGTCTCCCAATGGAGCGCCGAAGAAGAAGGGAATTTTGTTACTTACCGTAAATTCCTTTTCTTCTAGCTCCAATTGGGAGACCCAGCACCCGCCCCTGTTCCTTCGGGATTTTTGGTTGTTCGGGTACACATGTTGTTCATGTTGAATGGTTTCAGTTCCCCGATGTTCCTTCGGATTGAATTGTTTAACCAGTTATTGGCTTTCCTCCTTCTTGCTTTTGCACTAAAACTGAAGCAGCCCGTGATCCCACGGGGGGTGTATATGCAGAAGGGGAGGGGCCTTACACTTTTTAGTGTAATACTTTGTGTGGCCTCCGGAGGCAGTAGCTATACACCCAATCGTCTGGGTCTCCCAATTGGAGCTAGAAGAAAAGGAATTTACGGTAAGTAACAAAATTCCCTTCTTTTCTCCCGCCCTCAGCCCTGACAGGCAGGGGGAAGGGCGGGACGCTGCACGGAGCGAGCAGCTCTGAGGGCTGGAGTATGATTTACATGCTCCACTCCCCTCACTGTACACAGTATGAGCGCCCGTTTCGCGCTCTTTCTAGGCCACGCCCACAGCTTCCTCAGCTCGTCAGGACGCCGCAGCCATTCCTGTCAGCTCCACCGACGCTGCAGAGAGGGACATATTCATGGGAGACCCAGACACTGTCTCTGGTGGCCTCACAACCGCTTAGGCGGCTGGTAAACAGCACATGTGGTGCTAGCCCCATGGTGCTGTATTGTATGGGTAAATTATTTGTGTACTGTATATAATTTACACTGTATGAGCACAGTTCTTTCTGGCTATATACCCTATTGTGTTACTCAGGGAAAACTATAGCATGGCGCCCATAAAAGGCAGGGGTGCCAAAACACAGGCTTATTATGTTGCCTGCGCCGCATGTAAGACCCAGCTACAGGCAGGTTCCACTGACCCTCATTGTGTACAGTGTTCGACCCCTGTGACACTTCCTCAGCCGGATCCTCTGCTAAGAGGGGCCCAGGGGGAGCCACCTGTTGACACTGTCCAGGTGACGGGGACTGAGTTTGCAGCCTTTAAGGATCAACTCTCTGAGACTATGGCTAAGATACTAGAAGCCTTGCAGTCCAGACCGGTATCTCAGCAAAGGGACTCTGTTGAATCATTGTTCCCTGACCCCCCTCAGTTGGACCAACAATGTCCTCACGGGGTATCTCATACATCCCAGACGGAGGGTTCGGACTTAGAACCTAGCCCCAGATCGTCTAAGCGAGCCCGCTTAGAATTTCCCTCGACATCATATTGTTTAGGGTCTCAGCGGGGGGATTCTCTGGTTGATGATGCGGAAACAGCTGATCAGGATTCTGATCCTGGGAGCGCTCTCAATCTTAATTCTCCAGACGGGGACGCCATAGTGAATGATCTTATTGCATCCATTCATCAGTTGCTGGATATTCTTCCCTCAGCCCCTCCGGCGGAGGAGTCTGATTCTCAGCAGGAGAAATTTCGCTTCAGGTTCCCCAAGCGTACACAGAGTATGTTTCTAGACCACTCTGATTTCAGAGAGGCAATCCAGAATCACCATGCTTGTCCGGATAAGCGTTTCTCTAAGCGCCTTAAGGATACACGTTATCCTTTTCCCCCGGAAGTGGTTAAAGGTTGGATTCAATGTCCCAAAGTGGATCCTCCAATCTCCAGACTGGCGGCTAGATCAATACTTGCAGTGGAAGATGGGGCCTCGCTTAAAGATGCCACTGACAGGCAGATGGAGCTCTGGATGAAATCCATCTATGAAGCTATCGGAGCCTCTTTTGCCCCAGCATTCGCAGCCGTATGGGCGCTACAAGCTATATCAGCAGGTCAAGCGAAAATTGAAGCGGCCGCGCCACAAGTGGCTTCCATTACCTCCCAGACCTCGGCAATTGCGTCTTACGCTATGAATGCTGTCCTGGACTCTGTGAGCCGTACGGCAGTTGCGACCGCCAATTCGGTAGTAGTCCGCAGGGCCTTGTGGCTACGGGAGTGGAAGGCAGATTCCGCTTCCAAAAAAAAAGCGTTTAACCGGTTTGCCAATTTCTGGCGACAGGCTCTTTGGCGAGCGCCTGGATGAAATCATCAAACAATCCAAGGGAAAGGATACATCCTTACCCCAGCCCAAGCAGAACCTCTCCCAACAGAGGAGAGGGCAGTCGAGGTTTCGGTCCTTTCGGGGCGCGGGCAGGTCCCAATTCTCCTCGTCCAAAAGGTCTCAGAAAGAACAAAGGAACTCTGATGCATGGCGGTCTAAGTCACGTCCTAAAAAGGCCATTGGGAGCACCGCTAACAAAGCGGCTGCCTCATGACTTCTACCTCCTCTAGTAGCATCCTCGGTCGGTGGCAGGCTCTCCCGCTTTTGCGACACCTGGCTGCCACAAATAAAAGACCGCTGGGTGAGAGACATTCTGTCTCACGGTTACAAGATAGAGTTCATCTCTCGTCCCCTGACTCGATTCTTCAGGTCTTCTCCGCCTCCCGAGAGAGCCGAGGCTCTTCTGCAGGCGCTGGGCACTCTGAAGGCAGAAGGAGTGGTGGTCCCTGTTCCTCTTCATCAACAGGGCCACGGTTTTTACTCCAACTTGTTTGTGGTCCCAAAGAAGGACGGGTCTTTCCGTCCTGTCCTAGACCTGAAACTTCTCAACAAACACGTAAAGACCAGGCGGTTCCGGATGGAATCCCTTCGCTCCGTCATCGCCTCAATGTCCCAAGGAGATTTCCTTGCATCGATCGATATCAAAGATGCTTATCTCCACGTTCCGATTGCCCCAGAGCACCAGCGCTTCTTGCGCTTCGCCATAGGAAACGAACACCTGCAGTTCGTGGCACTGCCATTCGGCCTGGCAACAGCCCCACGGGTTTTCACCAAGGTTATGGCTACTGTAGTAGCGGTCCTCCATTCTCAGGGTCACTCGGTGATCCCGTACTTGGACGATCTGTTGATCAAGGCACCCTCTCTAGAGGCATGCCAACACAGCCTCGACGCTACCCTGGAGACTCTCCAGAGTTTCGGGTGGATCATCAATTTTCCAAAGTCAAATCTGACACCGGCCCAATCGCTCACATACCTTGGCATGGAGTTTCATACCCTCTCAGCGATAGTGAAGCTTCCGCTGATCAAGCAGCGGTCACTACGGACAGGGGTACAATCTCTCCTTCAAGGCCAGTCACACCCCTTGAGGCGCCTCATGCACTTCCTGGGGAAGATGGTGGCAGCAATGGAAGCAGTCCCTTTCGCGCAGTTTCACCTGCGTCCTCTTCAATGGGACATCCTACGCAAATGGGACAGGAAGCAGACGTCCCTCGACAGGACCGTCTCCCTCTCTCAGGCGACCAAAGCTTCCCTTCGGTGGTGGCTTCTTCCCACTTCATTGTCGAAGTGGAAATCCTTCCTACCCCCATCCTGGGAAGTAGTCACGACGGATGCAAGTCTGTCAGGGTGGGGAGCGGGTTTTTCTCCACCACAGGACTCAGGGTACGTGGACCCGGCAAGAGTCCTCGCTTCAGATCAATGTTCTGGAAATTCGGGCAGTGTATCTTGCCCTGAAAGCGTTCCAGCAGTGGCTGGAAGGCAAGCAGATCCGAATTCAGTCGGACAATTCTACAGCGGTGGCATACATCAACCACCAAGGCGGCACACGCAGTCGACAAGCCTTCCAGGAAGTCCGGCGGATTTTGATGTGGGTGGAAGCCACGGCCTCCACCATATCCGCAGTTCACATCCCAGGCGTGGAAAACTGGGAAGCAGATTATCTCAGTCGCCAGGGCATGGACGCAGGGGAATGGTCCCTTCACCCGGACGTGTTTCAGGAGATCTGTTGCCGCTGGGGGGTGCCGGACGTCGACCTCATGGCGTCCCGGCACAACAACAAGGTACCAACGTTCATGGCACGGTCTCAAGATCCCAGAGCTCTGGCGGCAGACGCCTTAGTTCAGGATTGGTCGCAGTTTCAGCTCCCTTATGTGTTTCCTCCGCTGGCACTGTTGCCCAGAGTGTTACGCAAGATCAGGGCCGACTGCCGCCGCGCCATCCTCGTCGCTCCAGACTGGCCGAGGAGGTCGTGGTACCCGGATCTGTGGCATCTCACGGTCGGCCAACCGTGGGCACTACCAGACCGACCAGACTTGCTGTCTCAAGGGCCGTTTTTCCATCTGAATTCTGCGGCCCTCAACCTGACTGTGTGGCCATTGAGTCCTGGATCCTAGCGTCTTCAGGGTTATCTCAAGAAGTCATTGCCACTATGAGACAGGCTAGGAAACCAACGTCCGCCAAGATTTATCACAGGACGTGGAAAATTTTCCTGTCGTGGTGCTCTGCTCAGGGTTTTTCTCCCTGGCCATTTGCATTACCTACTTTTCTGTCCTTCCTTCAATCTGGACGGGAAAAGGGTTTGTCGCTCGGTTCCCTTAAGGGACAAGTTTCAGCGCTCTCTGTGTTTTTCCAGAAGCGCCTAGCTAGACTTCCACAGGTACGCAGGTTCCTGCAGGGTGTTTGTCACATCGTTCCACCTTACAAGCGGCCGTTAGAACCCTGGGATCTAAACAGGGTGCTGATGGTTCTTCAGAAACCACCATTCGAGCCAATGAGAGATATTTCTCTCTCACGCCTTTCGCAGAAAGTGGTTTTTCTAGTAGCAGTCACTTCACTTCGGAGAGTGTCTGAGCTAGCAGCGTTGTCGTGCAAAGCCCCTTTTCTGGTTTTTCACCAGGACAAGGTGGTTCTACGTCCGGTTCCGGAGTTTCTCCCTAAGGTGGTATCCCCCTTTCATCTCAATCAGGATATTTCCTTACCCTCTATTTATCCTCATCCAGTTCACCAATGTGAAAAGGATTTGCACTTGTTAGATCTGGTGAGAGCACTCAGACTCTACATTTCTCATACGGCGCCCCTGCGCCGCTCGGATGCACTCTTTGTCCTTGTCGCTGGCCAGCGTAAAGGGTCACAGGCTTCCAAATCAACCCTGGCTCGGTGGATCAAGGAGCCAATTATCGAAGCTTACCGTTCGGCTGGGCTTCCGGTTCCCTCAGGGCTGAAGGCCCATTCTACCAGAGCCGTGGGAGCGTCCTGGGCTTTGAGGCACCAGGCTGCGGCTCAACAGGTGTGTCAGGCGGCTACCTGGTCGAGCCTGCACACTTTCACGAAGCACTATCAGGTGCATACCTATGCTGCGGCGGATGCCAGCCTAGGTGGACGAGTCCTTCAGGCGGCGGTTGCCCACCTGTAGGAAAGGGCCGTTTTACGGCTCTCTTACGAGGTATTATTTTACCCACCCAGGGACTGCTTTTGGACGTCCCAATTGTCTGGGTCTCCCAATAGAGCGAAAAAGAAGAAGGGAATTTTGTTTACTTACCGTAAATTCCTTTTCTTCTAGCTCTAATTGGGAGACCCAGCACCCGCCCCTGTTTTTTTGTGTACACATGTTGTTCATGTTGAATGGTTTCAGTTCTCCGAGTTTCCTTCGGATTGAAGTTAAACCAGTTTATAATTATTTTTTCCTCCTTCTTGCTTTTGCACCAAAACTGAGCAGCCCGTGGGAGCACGGGGGGTGTATTGGCAGAAGGGGAGGGGCCTAACACTTTTAAGTGTAGTACTTTGTGCGGCCTCCGGAGGCATAGCCTATACACCCAATTGTCTGGGTCTCCCAATTAGAGCTAGAAGAAAAGGAATTTACGGTAAGTAAACAAAATTCCCTTCTTCTTTATCGTTCCTTTGGGAGACCCAGACCATGGGTGTTTAGCTTCTGCCTCCGGAGGACACACAAAGTACTACACTTAAAAGTGTAGCTCCTCCCTCTGAGCTTATACACCCCCTGGAGAACCAGATCTAGCCAGTTTATCACTTTGTGTTCAGGAGGCATACATCCACACATGCATTCTCATCTGATTTTTTGATTTTTGGAAAGAGTTTGAAGAAAAGCGGGTCCAAGTCTGGACTCCCGGCATGTCCCTTCTCACCCCACTGTGTCGACGGTGTTGTTAAGGTTGATTTACAAGGCTGGAGCCTTACATGCTGCGCTCCTTCACCATCCCTCCTGGGCTCTGGCTTGAAGTGGGAGCCAGCACGGTCTCCATGCTTGGCAGGAGACCGGTCTCCATCCGCAGCCCTTCAGGACCCTGCTGGACCGGAGCACTCATCCCCAGGGACTTGGAACCCTGCGTCTCAGCAAGCTAAGTACCTGAGACGTTTATATTTTGGGGGTCCCTGTACTTTATTGTTGTGGGAGAGTGTGCTGAGTGTCTTTTATGACATTTCCGGCGGGTTCTCTGGCTGTCGCTTGAGAACCGCGCCGATGGTGCCTGCGCGCAGGCCGCGCCGCTCAAATTTAGCCGGAGGCCTAGTTTCAGTTTCACTGCCCTCGCATGTCACTCATGCAGAGGGACAGGCTCGGCTCCGCCCGGCGGCCGTTCTGCACAGGGGAGAGGACACTGCCCACTGCAGGGGCGTCCCTCCTCCCCTGCAGGTCTCTATAGCCCTCCAGTTCCCGCTCCTCAAAGCAAGTCCCGCCCCCTCTCTTCGCTCCGGCGGCCATTTTCTCAGCATTCTCTCTGCAGGCGCTGGTCTGCAGCATCTCTGTTGAGTTGCTGTGCTTGGGGGTCCGGGCTTCGGGATCTGTAGGGCACACAACACCGCTCCAGCGGTCTGGTAAGCCACAACCGGTCTCCGGTTGTGGACCTCTGATTTTACTCTCTGGGGTTCATTCTCTGGCAGAGCCCCCACTCCAGCAGCATGTCACACACGAGGAGCAAGGCTCCAAAGCTGTATTCAGTATGCACTGCATGTAAGCTCCTGCTGCCTGAACCGAGCATATTCCCACATTGTGATACCTGCTCTAACCTGGCGGTGCCTCAGCCTGGAGTCTCACCCCCAGTGGTCTCTCAGGCTGCCCCTGCTCCTGTGGCTGAACCCCCGGCTTGGGTAGAATCCTTTTTCTAGGTCTATCTCCCAGTCTTTTGCTGACTCCATGGGACTTCTGTCCAGGACTTTGCTGAACATGCATCAGCCCCTTTCACAGGGTTCCTCTGCTGCTAGAGGTCTCTCAGGACCGGAGCTCACAGAGGATTCATCATATGGTCCCAGACCCCGTCCTTCTAAGAAGAGACGCAGGGTTCCCTCTCCTTCCTCGTCCCGCGGCTCTGATTCAGGAGCTGACTCGCAGGATGAGGAGGATGCCTTTACGGGGGGTTCGGAGGTTAACTCCATGTACCCCATTGATCTGTCCGAAAGTGACTCAGATGTTAGTGATTTGATTGCGTCCATTAATTCTGTACTGGACCTCAATCCGCCAGTATCAGAGGAACAACCCTCTCTGGCAGAAAAGCACCAGTTTACCTCGCCTAAGAGAGTAAAGAGTGTGTTCTTTAACCACTCCAGTTTTCAGGCCGCTGTGACTAAGCCCAGGGCCTGTCCTGACAAACGCTTCCCAAAGCGTGGTTCTGATGACCGCTTTCCACCTGAGGTGGTCAAGGAGTGGGCTCATTCCCCAAAGGTAGACCCCCCGGTGTCTAGACTCTCAGCCCGGACCGTTGTATCGGTGGCTGATGGCACCTCTCTTAAGGATTCCACTGACCGCCAGATTGACCTTCTGGCCAAATCCGTATATGAAGCGGCGGGGGCTTCGTTCTCCCCGACTTTTGCAGCAGTGTGGGCTCTCAGAGCCATCTCTGCTTTTCTAGAGGGGATGCATTCCCTCGCCAGGGAATCTATGCCCGAAATGGTTACCTTAACTTCCCAAGCTTCAGCCTTTTCATCCTATGCCATGTCTGCCATGCTGGAAGCTTCTCACCGCACTGCGGTGGCTTCGGCTAATTCCCTCGCTATCCGCAGGATCTTGTGGCTTCGAGAGTGTAAGGCAGATGCTTCTTCAAAGAAGTACCTTGCTGGACTCCCTTTTGCTGGGTCCCGGCTGTTCGGTGAACAGCTGGATGAAATTATTAAGGAAGCTGTCCAGGGCAGCAATCAGTCGAGGTTTCGTTCCTTTCGTTCCTCCAACTGGTCCTCCTCTAAGCCCTCGGCCTCGTCCACTAACTCAGCCAAGGACCAGAAATCCAACTGGCGCCCAAAAGCGCGTCCACAAAAGACCGCAGGAGGTGCTGCCACCAAGGCGGCCTCCTCGTGACTATCTGTCCGCGCCAGCAACGTCCTTAGTCGGTGGCAGGCTCTCCCACTTTGGCGACGCGTGGTTTCAACACGTCTCCGATCAGTGGGTGCGGGATATCATCTCCCACGGCTACAGGATAGAATTCTCTTCCAGCCCGCCAATCAGATTTTTCCTCTCAACTCCCCCCTGCTCCAAGGCCGCCGCCTTCTCACAGGCCGTGGCATCCTTGCAGGCCAACGGAGTAATTGTACCGGTTCCCGCCCGGGAACGGTTCAGAGGTTTCTACTCAAATCTCTTCCTAGTCCCCAAAAAGGACGGTTCCTTCCGGCCCGTCCTGGATCTCAAGCTTCTCAACAAGCATGTTCAGGTGCGGCATTTTCGCATGGAGTCTCTGCGATCAGTCATTGCCTCAATGACCCAAGGGGATTTCCTGGCATCCATTGACATCAGAGATGCCTATCTGCATGTGCCAATTGCAGTTTCACACCAGCGTTGGCTACGTTTTGCAATCGGAGGGGAACATTTCCAATTCGTGGCTCTCCCCTTCGGGTTAGCCACGGCCCCTCGAGTATTCACCAAGGTCATGGCAGCAGTGATTGCGGTCCTGCACCTACAGGGGTTGACAGTGATTCCTTACCTGGACGACCTTCTGGTAAAGGCTTCATCCAGCGTGGACTGTCAGCGGAGTGTCTCGCTCACTCTCGCCACTCTATCCCAATTCGGGTTTCTTGTCAATCTTCCCAAGTCCACTCTGACTCCGACCCAGAGTCTCACGTACCTAGGGATGCAGTTTGAGACTTTGCCGGCACTTGTGAAGTTGCCCTTAATCAAACAGCAGTCCCTCCAACTGGCAGTGCGCTCTCTGCTGAGGCCCCGCCGTTATTCCCTCAGGCGCCTGATGCAGGTGCTGGGTCAAATGGTGGCGTCAATGGAGGCTGTTCCCTTTGCCCAGTTCCATCCGCGTCCCCTGCAGCTGGACATTCTCCGCTGCTGGGACAACCGGCCTTCCTCCTTGCACAACTGAGAAAGGAGAACTCCGGCACACTTATAACTTTCCCAAGGAAAAAGGTTCACACTGGTTCATGTATTTCTTAATCTGTTTTTCTTTATTGAAGAAGGTGAAAATGGTGCTTTACAAAGATAGAAAGTCCGCCAGGACGTTTCGGCCCTAGTCCTTCATCAGGTCTGACGATCTGACCATATCAAGCAGAGATCCAAAATTAGAAGAAAATGTAGGTAGCCGTTTAGTATGTATATATATATATATATATATATGTATATATATACATACACACCTCTATACAAGGTCCAGCATGTAATCAGGCCCTGTGGAGTAACCAGGACATTGAAGTAGTACCAAGGAGGGACTAGGTGGACTAATCTAGTTAGCCTAGATAGGTGGAGCTCGACTTATTAGAAACTACTCCATTGACATATTCTAGTACCAGTAACAACAGTGCTATTTAATGTGTTGATTTCACTTATTAACCAAAATCGGTACTATACGGATCCAGTCCGATAAGAATAAGTCGAGCTCCACCTATCTAGGCTAATTAGATTAGTCCACCTAGTCCACATAGTCCCTCCTTGGTACTACTTCAATGTCCCTGTTACTCCACAGGGCCTGATTACATGCTGGACCTTGTATAGAGGTGTGGATGTATATATATACATATATATACATATACTAAACGGCTACCTACATTTTCTTCTAATTTTGGATCTCTGCTTGATATGGTCAGATCGTCCGACCTGATGAAGGCCTAGGGCCGAAACGTCCTGGCGGACTTTCTATCTTTGTAAAGCACCATTTTCACCTTCTTCAATAAAGAAAAACAGATTAAGAAATACATGAACCAGTGTGAACCTTTTTCCTTGGGAAAGTTATAAGTGTGCCGGAGTTCTCCTTTCTCAGTATTGCCTTTATTACTCCAGAGCACCTACCCTAGGTGACGCTAGGTCTTAACTCTTTTTGTTTCCTCCTTGCACAGGTTAGTGGCTCTGTCGCCACAGACCAGGAGCTCTCTTTAGTGGTGGCTTCGGCCCCTCTCTCTGTCCCAGGGGCGCTCCTTTCTGGCCCCGTCCTGGGTGATCCTCACCACGGATGCCAGTCTATCCGGCTGGGGAGCGGTATGTCTCCACCACCGAGCGCAGGGCACTTGGACTCCGTCCGAGTCAGCCCTTTCGATCAATGTGCTGGAAACCAGAGCCGTGCTTCTGGCTCTCCTAGCTTTTCACCATCTGCTGGCGGGCAGGCACATCCGAGTCCAGTCGGACAACGCGACAGCGGTTGCCTACATCAATCACCAAGGCGGGACACGCAGCCGCCTGGCAATGTTGGAGGTACAACGCATCCTTCAATGAGCGGAGGACTCAAAGTCCACCATATCCGCAGTCCACATCCCAGGCGTGGAAAACTGGGAGGCAGATTATCTCAGCCGTCAAACCGTGGACAGTGGCGAGTGGTCCCTGCACCCGGGAGTTTTTCAGTCAATCTGCCGCAAATGGGGCACTCCGGACGTGAACCTAATGGCATCCCGTCACAACAACAAAGTTCCCGTTTACGTGGCTCGCTCCCACGATCCTCAGGCATTCGCCGCGGATGCTCTGGTCCAAGACTGGTCCCAGTTTCGTCTGTCCTACGTGTTTCCCCCTCTAGCTCTCTTGCCCAGAGTCCTGCGCAAGATCAGAATGGAGGGCCGTCGAGTCATTCTCATTACTCCGGACTGGCCCAGGCGAGCTTGGTACCCAGACCTGCTCCTCCTGTCCGTAGAGGTGCCGTGGCATCTTCCGGACCGTCCAGACCTTCTCTCACAAGGTCCGTTTTTCCGCCCGAATTCTGCGGCTCTCAAATTGTAGGCGTGGCTCTTGAGTCCTGGATCTTGACGGCTTCTGGTATCCCTCCTGAAGTCATCTCCACTATGACTCGGGCCCGTAAGTCTTCCTCCGCCAAGATCTATCACAGGACTTGGAAAATTTTACTGTCCTGGTGTCGCTCTTCCGGCCATCCTCCTTGGCCATTTTCCTTGCCGACCCTTCTGTCCTTTCTACAGTCCGGTCTGCAGCTAGGACTGTCCCTCAACTCTCTCAAGGGACAAGTCTCAGCTCTGTCTGTGCTGTTCCAGCGGCGTCTTGCTCGGCTGGCTCAGGTCCGCACCTTCATGCAGGGCGCGTCTCACATCATTCCGCCTTACCGGCGGCCCTTGGATCCCTGGGACCTCAATTTGGTTCTCACGGTTTTGCAGAAACCCCCCTTTGAGCCTCTTGGGGAGGTTTCTTTGTTTCGTCTTTCACAGAAAGTGGTCTTTCTAGTGGCCATAACTTCCCTCAGGAGAGTCTCCGATTTGGCTGCGCTCTCTTCGGAGTCACCTTTTTTTGGTTTCTCATCAAGACAAGGTGGTTCTCCGTCCGACTCCGGACTTTATTCCTAAGGTGGTCTCTCCTTTCCACCTTAACCAGGACATTACCCTACCTTCCTTTTGTCCGGCTCCTGTTCATCGCTTTGAAAAAGCGCTGCATACTCTGGATCTGTTGCGTGCTCTCCGGATCTATCGGTCTCGCACCGCTGCTCTCAGGCGGTGCACTTCTCTTTTTGTGCTAACCACAGGACGGCGCAAGGGCCTCTCTGCTTCTAAGCCGACCTTAGCCCGTTGGATTAGGTCGACCATTTTGGACGCCTACCAGTGTTCTCAGGTGCCTCCCCCGCCGGGGATCAAGGCACACTCGACCAGAGCTGTCGGTACCTCTTGGGCTTTCAGGCACCAGGCTACGGCTCAACAAGTCTGTCAGGCTGCCACTTGGACTAGCCTGCATACCTTTTCGAAGCACTACCAAGTGCATGCTCATGCTTCGGCAGATGCGAGCTTGGGCAGACGCATCCTTCAGGCGGCTGTCGCCCATTTGTGAAGTTAGGCTCCGCCTACTTCTTAGTTTTTCTGTTTATTTCCCACCCATGGACTGCTTTGGAACGTCCCATGGTCTGGGTCTCCCAAAGGAACGATAAAGAAAAAGAGAATTTTGTTTACTTACCGTAAATTCTTTTTCTTATAGTTCCGTATTGGGAGACCCAGACCATGGGTGTTTAGCTTCTGCCTCCGGAGGACACACAAAGTACTACACTAAAAAGTGTAGCTCCTCCCTCTGAGCTTATACACCCCCTGGAGAACCAGATCTAGCCAGTTTAGTGCAAAAGCTGAAGGAGAATAGCCACCCACAAGTAAAAACAGAGCAAAAACCGGAACAACCGGAGACTCTGTCAACAACAACAGCCGGTGAAAACACGCGGAACAAGAAATTGCCAACAGGCAACAGGGAGGGAGCAGGGTCTCCCAATACGGAACTATAAGAAAAAGAATTTACGGTAAGTAAACAAAATTCTCTTTTTTATTTATTTTTTTTCCCCAAAGTTACAAAATGATGCAATAACATACACACACACAAAAGAAACAGTCTAAGGAGCACTTTGCACACTACGACATCGCAGCTGCGATGTCGGTAGGGTGTCAAATCGAAAGTGACGCATATCCAGCGTCGCAGTCGATATAGTGTGTAAATCCTTTTTGATGCGATTAAGGAGGCAAAAACGTCGTAATCGTCTCATCGGTGCAGCGTTGGTCATTTCCATAATTTCGGAAGGACCGATGTTACGATGTTGTTCCTCTTTCCTGCGGCAGCACACATCGCTGTGTAAGTAGCCGCAGGAGCGAGGAACATCGCCTTACCTTCGTCCTGCGGCTCACGTCAGCTATGCGGAAGGACGGAGGTGGGCGGGATGTTACGTCCCGCTCAGCTCCGCCCATCCGCTTCTATTGGCCGCCTGCCGTGTGACGTTGCTATGACGCCGCACGACCCGCCCCCTTAATAAGGACGCAGGTCGCCGGCCAGAGCGACGTTGCAGGGCAGGTGAGTGCATGTGAATCTGCCGTAACGATAATGTTCGCTACGGCAGCTATCACCATGATATCGCATATGCGGCGGGGACTATTGCGCTCGGCATCGCAAGCATCGGCTTGCGATGTCATAGTGTGCAAAGTGCCCCTAAGGCCCTGTGCGCGCACACTGTTTTTTGCAGCGGTTTTTGTTCATAACTTTTCTGCAGTTTTTCCCCAGCAAAATCTATGGAAAAAACAAAATGCTGTGCGCACACTGCATTTTTTTTTTCCTATAGTTTTTGCTGCAGAATTTCTGCAGCAAAAAAAAGAAGTAGCAAGTCACTTCTTCCACAGGTACCTGAGTTTTTGCCATAGATAATGGTAAAAAACCGCAGGACCAACCCGTTGTAAAACCGCATGCGGATTATGGGTACAGTTTGCCACGGGTGCAGAATTCTGCCAGAGGGTATGGATTTTTCTTAAGAAAAGCAAATTTCCCAGTGCGCACAGACCCTAAAAAATAAAAGGCATACACACAAATGTCTTTAGATTTGTGAGACCTTTTGGCAGAGCAGTCACTGCAGATATTTGGGCGGATGTACAATCCAGGGTCTAGCAATTAGACCTTCTAGATGAGATTTTACAAAGGTCTCGTCCTCCTGCCGCCTCCTGGCACAGTAAGAAGGAGGTTGGCTGATCGTATGCAAGGACAGATGGGTGAGGACAAACTTCTAATGTTGGTTTCCCTTTGAATTCCCCGAGTGCAATGATATGACTGCATTAGTTCCGAACATGCTTTCCCCAGTCTGGACACACCAAACATGAATTCAGATTGAGATTACATTTCTGTAGTTTCTGCAAATCTTGGAACCACAGAAACAATTGTTCCATAATCACTGGACCCCCCCAGTATTGCTTCTCATACAGTCAAATTAGATCTCATACTTTGCACTGACAAGGGGCAATCTCCCCAAAACACCGTATCTGCAAATTGAGGTTTTGATCTGGCATAAATCCGAAGTAATATGAAAAGGCTTGTTAAAGGGTCACTTTTGACTTTTAGGATTGCTACTTCCAATAGGTGGCGCTAGAGTTCGTCTCCTTCCTCTGTGAAGAGACCATTTTAATAGCGAATAAATACACTGAGAGTGTTTATTCTTCCCGTAGACTGACTCCTTGTTAATTAAATTAAAAAAAAAAAAAAAAAAAGTGCTACCAGTGGTAGTTTCTTTATCTAATCCATATCAAAGACCTTGTCCCTTATCCTTCTTCTGATTATGGCTATGTGCGCACGCTGCGTTTTTTTGACGCTGCGTTTTTGGCCGCCAAAAACGCACTTGCGTCGAAAAAACTCATCAAAAAACGCATGCGTTTTTACCGCGTTTTGGTGCGTTTTTGGCTGTGTTTTGCTGCGTTTTTCCAATGCATTGCATGGGCGGAAAACGCAGAAAAACGCCAAGCTCAAAAACGTAGCTTAAAAAAACAGTTGTGTGCGGACAGCAAAAATGAAAACTCATAGACTTTGCTGGGGAAGCAAAGTCATGCAGTTTTGAGGCCAAAAACGCACCCGAAAAACGCACTGTGTGCACATAGCCTAAATAGGTGATGAGGAAGTTTTCTAATACCGGCCTACACAATCACAAACCGACTAAGGCCCTGTGTGCATGCTGCGGTTTTTGCCGCGGTTTTGCTGATTAATTGCTGCAGAAAATGTTCATAACCTTTCTGCAGTCGTTCCCCGGGAAAAAACAATGGTAAAAAAAATGCGTTTTCTTCATCGTTCCTATGGGAGACCCAGACCATGGGTGTATAGCTTCTGCCTCCGGAGGACACACAAAGTACTACACTAAAAAGTGTAGCCCCTCCCTCCGAGCATATACACCCCCTGGATAACCAAATATAGCCAGTTCAATGCTTTGTGTTCAGGAGGCATACATCCACACATGCATTCTCATCTGATTTTGATTTTTGGAAAGAGTTTGAAGAAAAGCGGGTCCAAGCCTGGACTCCCGGCATGTCCCTTCTCACCCCACTGTGTCGGCGGTGTTGTTAAGGTTGAATTCAGGGCTGGAGCCTTACATGCCGCACTCCTTCACCATCCCTCGGGCTCTGGCTTGAAGTGGGAGCCAGCACGGTCTCTTGCAGGAGACCGGTCTCCATCCGCAGCCCTTTCAGGATCCTGCCGGACGGAGCACTCATCCCTCAGGGACCTGGCCCTGCGTCTCACAAGCTAAGTATCTGAGACGTTATTATCGGGGGTCCCTTGTACTTTATTGTTGGGGAGAGTGTGCTGTGTATCTATTGTGACATTTCCGGCCGGTTCTCTCGTTTTCACCTGAGAACCGCGCCGATGGTGCCTGCTCGCCGGCCGCATCGTTAAATTTAGGCCCCGGCTTCGCCTGAGGCCTAGTTTCGTTTTCACTGCCCCTGCATGCCAATCATGCAGAGGGACAGTGCGGCTCCGCCCAGCGGCCGTTCGGCACAGGGGAGGGACACTCCTCTCTGAGGTAATATTCCCTCCCCTGTATATCTCCTTGGCCCTCCGGATCCCACTCTTAGAGTAGGCCCCGCCCCCTCTCCTCGCTCCGGCGCCATTTTATCAGCGTTCTTATGCATGTCTGCATAACCACATTGTGACAGCGATCGGCGCTGGCCATCTCTCTGGGGGTCCGGGCTGTGGGATCTGGAGAGCACAGAGATGTCCCAATGTCAAACGGTCTGGCAAGCCACAACCTCCGGTTGTGGACCTGCTTATATACTCTGCGTATATACTCTGCTGGGGGTCATTCTGGCTCAGAGCCCCCACTTCAGCAGCATGTCTCACACGAGGAGCAAGGCTGTACTTAATATGCACTGCTGTAGGCTCGTACTGCCTGTACTGAGCACATAACCACATTGTGATGCCTGCTCTAACAGGGTGGTGCCTCAGCCTGGAGGCTCATCCCCAGTGGTCCCTCCGGCTCCGGTGGCTGAACCCCCGGCTTGGGTAGAATCCCTCTCTCCAGGGGACAGATGTCCCGGACACTGCTGAGCATGCATCAGCCCCCTTCTCAGGGCGCTTCTGCTGCTACGGCTCGCTTAGCAAAGCTCACAGAGGATTCTTCATCTGGCTCAGACCCCATCCTCCTAAAATGGAGACGCAGGGTCCCCTGTCCTTCCCCGTCCCGCAGCTCTGATTCACGAGCTGACTCGCAGGACAAGGAGGATGCCTTTACTGGGGGCTCGGACGCTACCTCCATGTACCCCATTGATCTGTCCGAAAGTGACACAGATGCTAGTGATTTGATTGCGTCCATTAATTTTGTACTGGACCTCAATCCACCAGTATCAGAGGAGCAACCCTCTCTGGCAGAAAAGCACCAGTTTACCTCGCCTAAGAGAGTAAAGAGTGTGTTCTTTAACCACTCCAGTTTTCAGGCCGCTGTGACTAAGCCCAGGGCCTGTCCTGACAAACGCTTCCCAAAGCGTGGTTCTGATGACCGCTTTCCCCTTCCACCTGAGGTGGTCAAGGAGTGGGCTCATTCACCAAAGGTAGACCCTCCGGTGTCTAGACTCTCAGCCCGGAAAGTTGTATCAGTGGCTGATGGCAACTCTCTTAAGGATTCCACTGACCGCCATCTGTATATGAGGCGGCAGGGGCCTCGTTCTCCCCATCTTTTGCAGCAGTGTGGGCTTTCAAAGCCATCTCTGCTTCTCTAGAGGAGATGCATTCCCTCACCAGGGACTCTATGCCCGAGATGGTTGCCTTAACTTCCAGGCTTCAGCCTTTTCATCCTATGCCATGTCTGCCATGCTGGAGGCTCCGCACTGCGGTGGCTTCGGCCAATTCTCTCGCTATCCACAGGATCTTGTGGCTTCGAGAGTGGAAGGCAGACACTTCTTCAAAGAAGTTCCTTGCTGGGCTCCCATTTGCTGGGCCCAGGCTGTTCGGTGAACAACTGGATGAAATTATTCAGGAAGCTACTGGCGGGAAGAGTACTTCCATGCCACAAACCAAATCCAGGAACCTGTCCAGGGCAGGAACCAGTCGAGGTTTCGTTCCTTTCGTTCCTCCAACTGGTCGTTCTCTAAGCCCTCGGCCTCGTCCACTAACTCAGCCAAGGACCAAAAACCCAACTGGCGCACGAAGCCGCGTCCTCAGAAGACCGCAGGAGCTGCTGCCACTAAGACAGCCTCCTCTTGACTATCTGGCCGCGCCAGCAACATCCTTGGTCGGTAGCAGGCTCTCCCGCTTGGCGACATGTGGTTTCAACACGTCTCCGATCAGTGGGTGCGGGATATCATCTCCCACGGCTACAGGATAGAATTCTATCCAGCCCGCCAAACAGATTTTTTCTGTCAACTCCCCCCTGCTTCAAGGCCGCCGCCTTCTCTCAGGCCGTGGCATCCTTGCAGGCCAACGGAATAATTGTACCGGTTCCCGCCTGGGAACGGTTCAGAGGTTTCTACTCAAATCTCTTCCTAGTCCCCTAAAGGGACGGTTCCTTCCGGCCCATCCTGGATCTCAGGCTTCTCAACAAGCATGTTCAGGTGCGGCATTTTCGCATGGAGTCTCTGCGATCAGTCATTGCCTCAATGACCCAAGGAGATTCCTTGCATCCTCTACATCAGAGATGTCTATCTGCATGTGCCAATTGAAGTTTCACACCAGCGTTGGCTACGTTTTGCAATCAGAGAGGAACATTTCCGATTCGTGGCTCTTCCCTTCGGGTTAGCCACGGCCCCTCGAGTATTCATCAGGGTCATGGCAGCTGTGGTTGCGGTTCTGCACCTCCAAGGGTTGGCATCCCTTTTCCTGGACGGCCTTCTAGTCAAGGCTTCATCCAGTGCAGACCGTCAGCGGAGTGCTTCGCTCACTCTCGCCACTCTAGTCCAATTCGGGTGGCTTGTCTTTTTCCCAAGTCCACTCTGACTCCGACCCAAAAGCTCACGTACCTAGGGATGCAATTTGAGACTCTGCCGGCACTTGTGAAGCTGCCCTTAGTCAAACAGCAGTCCCTTCACTAGCGGTGCGCTCTTTGCTGAGGCCCCGCCGTCATTCCATCAGGCACCTAATGCAGGTGCTGAGTCAGATGGTGGCGTCAATGGAAGCGGTTCCCTTGCCCAGTTCCATCTGCGTCCTCTGCAGCTGGACATTCTCCGCTGTTGGGACAAGCGGACTTCCTCCTTGCACAGGTTAGTGGCTCTGTCGCCACAGACCAGGGGCTCCCTTCAGTGGTGGCTTCGGCCCCTCTCTCTTCAGGGACGCTCCTTCCTGGCCCCGTCCTGGGTGATCCTCACCACGGATGCCAGTCTATCCGGCTGGGGAGCAGTATATCTCCACCACAGAGCGCAGGGCACTTGGACTCCGTCCGAATCAGCCCTCTCGATCAATGTGCTGGAAATCAGAGCTGTGCTTCTAGCTCTCTTGGCCTTTCACCAAGTTGGCGGGCAAGCACATTCTAGTCCAGTCAGACAACGCCACAGCGGTTGCCTACATCAACCACCAGGGCGTGACACTCAGCCGCCTGGCAACGTTGGAGGTTCAACGCATCCTTCAGTGGACGGAGGATTCCAGGTCCACCACATCCGCAATCCACAACCCAGGCGTGGAAAACTGGGAGGCAGATTATCTCAGCCGTCAAACCGTGGACAGCGGCGAGTGGGCTCTGCATCCGGCAGTGTTGCGGTCAATCTGCCGCACTTGGGGCACTCCGGAAGTGGATCTTCGCTCCCACGATCCTCAGGCCTTTGCAGCAGACGCGCTGGTTCAAGATTGGTCCCAGTTTCGTCTGTCTTACGTGTTTCCCCCTCTAGCTCTTGCCCAGAGTCCTGCGCAAGATCAGAATGGAGGGCCGTCGGGTCATTCTCATTGCTCCAGACTGGCCCAGGCGAGCTTGGTACCCTGACCTGCTCCATCTGTCCGTTGAGGTGCTGTGGCATCTCCCGGACCGTCCAGACCTTCTCTCACAAGGTCCGTCTTTCCGCCAGAATTCTGCGGCTCTCAGATTGACGGCGTGGCTCTTGAGTCCTGGATCTTGACGACTTCTGGTATCCCTCCTGAAGTCATCTCCACTATGACTCGGGCTCGGAAGTATTCCTTGGCCAAAATCTATCACAGGACCTGGAGAATTTTCCTGTCCTGGTGTCACCCTTCCGGCCATGCTTCTTGGCCTTTTTCCTTGCCGACCCTCCTGTCCCTTCTAAGTCCGGTCTGCAGCTAGGACTATCCCTCAATTCCCTCAAGGGACAGGTCTCGGCTCTGCCAGTGTTGTTCCAGCGGCGTATCGCCCGGCTGGCTCAGGTGCGCTCCTTGATACAGGGCGCATCTCACCTCATGCCGCCTTACCGCCGGTCTTTGGATCCCTGGGACCTTAATCTGGTCCTCACGGCTTCCAGAAACCCCCCTTTGAGCCTCTTAGGGAGGTTTCTTTGTCTCGTCTTTCACAGAAAGTGGTCTTTCTAGTGGCCATAACTTCCCTCGGGAGAGTCTCTGATTTGGCTGCACTCTCTTCGGAGTCACCTTTTTTGGTTTTTCATCAAAACAAGGTGGTTCTCCGTCCGACTCCGGACTTTCTCCCTAAGGTGGTTTCTCCTTCCACCTTAACCAGGACATTTCCCTGCCTTCCTTTTGTCCGGCTCCTGTTCATCGCTTTGAAAAAGCGTTGCATACTCTGGATCTGGTGCGTGCTCTCCGGATCTATGTGTCTCACACCGCTGCTCTTAGGCGGTGCACCTCTCTTTTTGTGCTGACCACAGGTCGGCATAAGGGCCTCTCGGCTTCTAAGCCGACCCTAGCTCGTTGGATTGGGTCGGCCATTTCCGATGCGTACCAGTGTTCTCAGGTGCCTCCCCCGCCGGGGATCAAGGCACACTCGACCAGAGCTGTCGGTGCCTCTTGGATTTCAGGCACCAGGCTACGGCTCAGCAGGTCTGTCAGACTGCCACTTTGACTAGTCTGCATGCCTTTTCAAAGCACTACCAAGTGCATGCTCATGCTTCGGCAGATGCGAGCTTGGGCAGACGCACCCTTCAGGCGGCTGTCGCCCATTTGCGAAGTTAGGTTTCGCCTACTTCTCAGTTTTTCTGTTTATTTCCCACCCATGGACTGCTTTGAGACGTCCCATGGTCTGGGTCTCCCATAGGAACGATGAAGAAAAAGAGAATTTCTTTGTCGCTCCATTGGGAGACCCAGACAATTGTCAATTGGGTGTATAGGCTATGCCTCCGGAGGCCGCACAAAGTATTACACTAAAAGTGTAAAGCCCCTCCCCTTCTGCCTATACACCCCCCGTGCTCCCACGGGCTCCTCAGTTTTTATGCTTTGTGCGAAGGAGGCAGACATGCACGCACAGCTCCACAGATTGGTCAGCAGCAGCTGCTGACTATGTCGGATGGAAGAAAAGTGGGCCCATATAGGGCCCCCAGCATGCTCCCTTCTCACCCCACTCTTGTCGGCGGTGTTGTTAAGGTTGAGGTATCCATTGCGGGTACGGAGGCTGGAGCCCACATGCTGTTTTCCTTCCCCATCCCCCTTAGGGCTCTGGGTGAAGTGGGATCCTATCGGTCTCCAGGCACTGAGACCGTGCTTCATCCACAACTCCTGAGGAGCCTGCTGGATAGGAGCCGGGTATCGTTCAGGGACATGGCCCTGCTCCTTGGAGGTACTCTGTGTCCCCGTGGGGACCGCGCACAGCAACACTCCAGCATTGCTGGGTGTGCTAGTGCACCGGGGACCGCGGCGCTGACCGGGTTAAATGTGCCATTACACACTGCAGCGTCGCTAAGTGTGTTTGTGTATGGGGACTACCGCGCTGACCGCCGCTGCCATGGTTAACACTGCGGCGCGGCTGGGACTTGTAGTGCGCCGGGGACTTCCGCGCCGGCCGCGCTTATACGGCGGCCGCGCTTATTACTCGAGTCCCCGGCTTTTGTGGCCTAGTCTTTTTTCCTCCCACCCCCAGCCCTGACAGGCAGGGGAAGGGCGGGACGCTGTACAGGACGAGCAGCAATGAGGGCTGGAGCATGCTTTGCATACTCCACCCCCCTCACTGTGCACAGTGGGGCACCAGTTCCCGCACTTTCTGGGTCACGCCCACGGCTCCCTCCTCTCCTCAGGACGCCGGCAGCCATTCCTGTCAGCTCCTCGGACGCTGCAGAGGGGGACAAATTCTGGGAGACCCAGGCAGGGATTCTGGTGGCCTCACAACCGCTTTAAGCGGGTGGTAAGCAGCACCTGTGGTGCTAGCCCCATTGTGCAGAAGTGTAATTATAAATTATATGTTTATGGTATATACTTTACACTGTATGGTGCACAGTTGATTTCTGGCTATATACCCTATTGTGTTGCTCAGGGAAGACAATAGCATGGCGCCCACAAAAGGCAGGGGTGCCAAAACACAGGCTTACTATGCTGCCTGCGCCGCATGTACGACCCCGCTACCGGCAGGATCCACTGACCCTCATTGTGTGCACTGCTCGGCCCCTGCTGCACTTACTCAGCCGGAGCCTCTGCTAAGGGGGGCCCAGGGGGAACCACCTGCTGACACTGTCCAGGTGACGGGGACAGAGTTTGCAGTCTTTACGGATAAACTCTCTGAGACTATGGCTAAGATACTAGAAGCCTTGCAGTCCAGACCGGTATCTCAGCACAGGGACACTGTTGAATCATTGTTCCCTGGCCCCCCTCAGTTGGACCAACAATGTCCCCCCGGGGTGTCTCATAGATCCCAGGCTGAGGGCTCTGACACAGACCCCAGCCCCAGACCGACTAAGCGAGCTCGCTGGGAAATTCCCTCGACATCATCATATTGTTCAGGGTCTCAGCGGGGGGAATCTCTGGTTGATGACGCGGAGACAGCTGATCAGGATTCTGATCCTGAGGCCGCTCTCAACCTTGATACTCCGGACGGGGACGCCATAGTGAACGATCTTATTGCGTCCATCAATAAAATGTTGGATATTTCTCCCTCAGCTCCTCCGGTGGAGGAGTCAGCTTCTCAGCAGGAGAAATTCCGTTTCAGGTTTCCCAAGCGTACACCGAGTATGTTTCTGGACCACTCTGATTTCAGAGAGGCAGTCCAGAATCACCATGATTGTCCAGATAAGCGTTTTTCTAAGCGCCTTAAGGATACACGTTATCCCTTTCCCCCTTACGTGGTCAAAGGTTGGACTCAGTGTCCCAAGGTGGATCCTCCAATCTCCAGACTGGTGGCTAGATCCATACTTGCAGTGGAAGATGGGGCTTCACTCAAAGATGCCACTGACAGGCAGATGGAACTCTGGCTGAAATCCATCTATGAAGCTATTGGCGCTTCTTTTGCCCCAGCATTCGCAGCCGTATGGGCGCTACAAGCTATCTCAGCAGGTCAAGCGCAAATTGACGCAGCCACACGCACGTCCGCGCCGCAGGTGGCGTCCATAACCTCTCAGACGTCGGCATTTGCGTCTTACGCTATTAATGCTGTCCTGGACTCTGCGAGCCGTACGGCGGTTGCATCCGCCAATTCGGTGGTACTCCGCAGGGCCTTGTGGCTACGGGAATGGAAGGCAGATTCTGCTTCCAAAAAGCGCTTAACCAGTTTGCCAATTTCTGGCGACCGATTGTTTGGCGAGCGTTTGGATGAAATCATCAAACAATCCAAGGGAAAGGATACATCCTTACCCCAGCCCAAACCGAACATACCCCAACAGAGGAGGGGGCAGTCGAGGTTTCGGTCCTTTCGGGGCGCGGGCAGGTCCCAATTCTGCTCGTCCAAAAGGCCTCAGAAAGATCAAAGGAACTCTGATGCATGGCGGTCTAAGTCACGTCCTAAAAAGACCACCGGAGGTGCTGCTACCAAAGCGGCTTCCTCATGACTTTCGGCCTCCTCAATCCGCATCCTCGGTCGGTGGCAGGCTCTCCCGCTTTTGCGACACCTGGCTGCCACGGGTAAAAGACCGGTGGGTGAGAGACATTCTGTCTCACGGTTACAAGATAGAGTTCACCTCTCGTCCCCCGACTCGATTCTTCAGGTCATCCCCGCCTCCCGAGCGAGCCGAGGGTCTTATGCAGGCGCTGGGCACTCTGAAGGCAGAAGGAGTGGTGGTCCCTGTGCCTCTTCAGCAACAGGGTCACGGTTTTTACTCCAACCTGTTTGTGGTCCCAAAGAAGGACGGGTCTTTCCGTCCTGTCCTGGACCTGAAACTGCTCAACAAACACGTAAAGACCAGGCGGTTCCGGATGGAATCCCTCCGCTCCGTCATCGCCTCAATGTCCCAAGGAGATTTCCTTGCATCGATCGATATCAAAGATGCTTATCTCCACGTACCGATTGCTCCAGAGCACCAGCGCTTCTTGCGCTTCGCCATAGGAGACGAACACCTGCAGTTCGTGGCACTGCCGTTCGGCCTGGCAACAGCCCCACGGGTTTTCACCAAGGTTATGGCTACTGTAGTAGCGGTCCTCCACTCTCAGGGTCACTCGGTGATCCCTTACTTGGACGATCTGCTGATCAAGGCACCCTCTCAAGAGGCATGCCAACACAGCCTCGACGCTACTCTGGAGACCCTCCAGAGTTTCGGGTGGATCATCAATTTTCCAAAGTCAAATCTGACACCGGCCCAATCGCTGACATATCTTGGCATGGAGTTTCATACCCTCTCAGCGATAGTGAAGCTTCCGCTGGTCAAGCAGCGTTCACTACAGAAAGGGGTGCAATCTCTCCTTCAAGGTCAGGCACACCCCTTGAGGCGCCTCATGCACTTCCTGGGGAAGATGGTGGCAGCAATGGAGGCAGTCCCTTTCGCGCAGTTTCACCTGCGTCCTCTTCAATGGGACATCCTACGCAAATGGGACAGGAAACCGACGTCCCTCGACAGGAACGTCTCCCTCTCTCAGGCGACCAAAGCTTCCCTTCGGTGGTGGCTTCTCCCCACTTCATTATCGAAGGGGAAATCCTTCCTACCCCCATCCTGGGCGGTGGTCACGACGGACGCGAGTCTGTCAGGGTGGGGAGCGGTTTTTCTCCACCACAGGGCTCAGGGTACGTGGACCCAGCAAGAGTCCTCACTTCAGATCAATGTTCTGGAAATACGGGCAGTGTATCTTGCCCTGAAAGCGTTCCAGCAGTGGCTGGAAGGCAAGCAGATCCGAATTCAGTCGGACAATTCCACAGCGGTGGCATACATCAACCACCAAGGCGGCACACGCAGTCGGCAAGCCTTCCAGGAAGTCCGGCGGATTTTGATGTGGGTGGAAGCCACGGCCTCCACCATCTCTGCAGTTCACATCCCAGGCGTGGAAAACTGGGAAGCAGATTATCTCAGTCGCCAGGGCATGGACGCAGGGGAATGGTCCCTTCACCCGGACGTGTTTCAGGAGATCTGTTGCCGCTGGGGGGTGCCGGACGTCGACCTCATGGCGTCCCGGCACAACAACAAGGTACCGACGTTCATGGCACGGTCTCAAGATCCCAGAGCTATGGCGGCAGACGCCTTAGTTCAGGATTGGTCGCAGTTTCAGCTCCCTTATGTGTTTCCTCCGCTGGCACTGTTGCCCAGAGTGTTACGCAAGATCAGGGCCGACTGCCGCCGCGTCATCCTCGTCGCTCCAGACTGGCCGAGGAGGTCGTGGTACCCGGATCTGTGGCATCTCACGGTCGGCCAACCGTGGGCACTACCATACCGACCAGACTTGCTGTCTCAAGGGCCGTTTTCTTCGGCGCTCCATTGGGAGACCCAGACGATTGGTGTATAGCTACTGCCTCCGGAGGCCACACAAAGTATTACACTAAAAAGTGTAAGGCCCCTCCCCTTCTGCATATACACCCCCCGTGGGATCACGGGCTGCTTCAGTTTTCATGCTTTGTGCGAAGGAGGTCAGACATCCACGCATAGCTCCACTGTTTTAGTCAGCAGCAGCTGCTGACTATGTCGGTTGGAAGAAAAGTGGGCCCATATGGGGCCCCCAGCATGCTCCCTTCTCACCCCACTTTTGTCGGCGGTGTTTGTTAAGGTTGAGGTACCCATTGCGGGTACGGAGGCTGGAGCCCACATGCTGTTTTCCTTCCCCATCCCCCCTCGGGGCTCTGGGTGAAGTGGGATCTTACCGGTCTCCAGGCACTGAGACCGGGCTCCATCCACAGACCCGGAGAACCTGCTGGATATGGAGCTGGGTATCGTCAGGGACAGGGCCCTGCTACATTAAGGTACTCTGTGTCCCCGTACACATCGCGCACACACACACCAGCATTGCTGGGAGTGCTAGTGTGCCGGGGACAACAGCGCGGAGCGCTTGTGCTATTATTCACTGCAGCTTAGCTGAGTGAATTTATGTGTTAGAAACTGCCGCGCCGGCCGCTGCGGGGTGTTTTACACTGTGGCGCGGCTGGGACTTGTGGTGCGCCGGGGACTTCCGCGCTGGCCGTGCACATAGGACGGCCGCGCTTATTACTCGAGTCCCCGGCTTTGCGGCCTAGTTTTCGCTTCGTTCCCGCCCCCAGCCCTGCCAGTCAGGGGAGGGGCGGGACGCTGTACAGAAAGTCAGCGCCGAGAGCTGGAGTCTGCTTTGCATTCTCCAGCCCCCTTCACTGGACACAGTGGGACGCCAGTTTCCCGCTCTTGTCTGGGGCACGCCCACGGCCCGCCCCTCTTCACAAGACGCCGGCAGCCATTCCTGCACGCAGTCTGGGCTGGAGAAGGGAGACAAGCTCTGGGCAACCAGTCACAGGATTCGGGCGACCACACACCCGCCTTTGTGCGGGCGGTAAGCAGCACCTGAAGTGCTGACCCCACTAATGCCATTTGTACTTTATGCCTAGATGGCTAGACTACAGCAGCAAAAAGCAAGGGTGCTAAGGCACAGGCTTTCTAGGCTGCTTGTATTGCATGTGCTGAAGTGTTCATTTGTACTTTATGCTGGTATGCTATACACTGCACTGTACGGTCGCTATTCTTGGCTATATACTCCTAGATGGCTGGACAACAGCAGCAAAAAAGCAAGGGTGCTAAGGCACAGGCTTTCTATGCTGCTTGTACTGCATGTGCTGAAGTGTTCATTTGTACTTTCTGCTTGTATGCTATACATTGCACTGTACGGTCGCTATTCTTGGCTATATGCTTCTAGATGGCTAGACAACAGCAGCAAAAAAGAAAGGGTGCCAAGGCACAGGCTTTCTATGCTGCTTGTACTGCACGTGATACTGTTCCACACGGCAGGTTCCACTGTCCCCATTGTGTGCAATGCTCCCCTGTAGCACTTGGTCAGCCGGGGTCTCTGCTAGAGGTGGCCAAAGGAACCACCTGTGAACCCTGTCCAGGGACAGGGACGGAGTTGCAGTTTCGGCTGATAGATTGTCGGTGACTGTGACTAACATCTTAGAGACTTTGCAGTCCAGACGGACCATGGGCAATGTTGATACAATGCTCCCTGGCCACCCTCATTTGGAACAAATCAGTGCTCCGGGGGGGTCCCATGCATCCCAGGGCGCAGGCTCTGACACGGACGACAGTCCCAGACAGCCTAAGCGAGCTCGCTGGGAGCGGCACTCGGCTTCATCACTGGTTAGGGTCCCAGCAGGACTCTCTGTATGATGAGGCAGACGTAGCTGATCAGGACTCTGATCCTGAGACCGCTCTCAATCCGGATACTCCGGATGGTGACGCCATAGTGAATGATCTTCTAGCGTCCATCAAGGGAATGTTGGATATTTCTCCCTCAGCTCCTCCGGTGGAGGAGTCAGCTTCACAGCAGGAGAAATCCCTTTTCAGTATCTCAATTGAGTACTTTTCTGGCCACTCTGACTTCAGAGAAGCAATCCGGAAACACCACACTTATCCAGATAAGGTTCTCCAATCGTATTAAGGATACACGTTATCCTTTTTTTCTCCCTGACGTGGTCAAGCGCTGGACCCAGTGTCCAAAGGTGGATCCCCCAATCTCCAGGCTTGCGGCTAGATCCATAGTTGCAGTGGAAGATGGGACTTCACTTAAAGATGCCATTGACAGACAGATGGTCCTCTGGTTGAATTCTGTCTATGAAGCTATCGGCGTGTCGGTTGCTCCGGCATTCGCAGCCGTATGGGCATTCCAAGCTATTTCAGCTGGTCTTGCGCACGTGGACACTGTCACATGTACATCTGTGCCGCAGATGGCGTCCTTAACCTCGCAATGTCTGCATTGCGACTTACGCTATTAATGCTGTCCTGCACTCTACGAGCCGTACGTCAGTGGCGTCCGCCGACTCCGTGGTTTTATGCAGAGTCTTGTGGTTGAGGGAATGGAAAGCAGATTCTGCTTCCAAAAAAGTGCTTAACCAGTTTACCATTATCTGGTGACAGACTGTTTGGTGAGCGATTGGATGAAATCATTAAACAGTCCAAGGGTAAGGACTCTTCCTTACACCAGCCCAGATCAAACAACACCCAACAGAGGAAGGGACAGTCGAGGTTTCGGTCCTTCCCAGGCTCGGGCAGGTCCCAATTGTCCTCGTCCAAAAGGACTCAAAAGGCTCAGAGAGGCGCAGATTCCTGGCAGGCTCAATCACGCCCAAGGAAGGCAGCCGGAGGAACCGCTACCAAGGCGGTTTCCTCATGACGTTCAGCCCTCTCTCTCCGCATCCGCGGTCGGTGGCAGACTCTCCCGCTTTGGCGACATTTAGCTGCCACAGGTCAAAGACCGGTGGGTGAGAGACATTTTGTCTCACGTGTACAGGATAGAGTTCTGTTTTCGTCCTCCGACTAGATCTTCAGAACTTCCTCACCTCCCGACCGAGCCGATGCTCTTCTGCAGGCAGAAGGAGTGGTAATCCCTGTTCCTCCTCAGGAACAAGATACGGTTTTTACTCCAATCTGGTTGTGGTACCAAAAAACGACGGCTCTTTCCGTTCCGTTTTGGACCTAAACCTGCTCAACAAGCACGTGAAAACCAGGCGGTTCCGGATGGAATCCCTCCGCTCCGTCATTGCCTCAATGTCTCAAGGAGATTTCCTAGCGTCAATAGACATCAGGATGCTTATCTCCACGTGCCGATTGCTCCAGAGCACCGGTGTTGGCTACGATTCGTTATTGAAGACGAGCATCTTCAGTTCGTAGCCCTGCCCTTCGGTCTGGCGACAGCCCCACGGGTTTTCACCAAGTTCATGGCAGCAGTGGGAGTAGTCCTGCACTCTCAGGGTCACTCTGTGATCCCTTACTTGGACGATCTACTTGTCAAGGCACCCTCTCAAGAGGCATGCCAACACAGCCTGAACGTGGCGCTGGAGACTCTCCAGAGTTTCGGGTGGATCATAAACTTTTCAAAGTTAAATCTGACACCGACCCAATCGCTGACATATCTTGGCATGGAGCTTCACACTCTCTCAGCGATAGTGCAGCTCCCGCTGGACATACAGCGTTCACTACAGACGGGGGTGCAGTCTCTCCTTCAAGGCCAGTCACACCCCTTAAGACGCCTCATGCAGAGGCAGTCCCTTTCGCGCAGTTTCATCTGCGTCCACTTCTATAGGACATTCTTCGCCAATGGGATGGGAAGTCGACGTCCCTAGACAGGAACGTACCCCTTTCTCAGACGGGCAAGGACTCTCTTCAGAGGAGTCCACCCTTCAGATCAATGTTCTGGAAATCTGGGCAGGGTATCTTGCCCTGCAAACCTTCCAGCAGAGGCTGGAAGGCAAACAGATCCGAATTCAGTCGGACAACTTCGCAGCGGTGGCATACATCAACCACCAAGGCGGAACACGCAGTCGGCAAGCCTCCCAGAAAGTCCGGCGGATTCTGATGTGGGTGGAAGACAGAGCATACACCATATCCGCAGTTCACATCCCGGGCGTAGAAAACTGGGAAGCAGACTTCCTCAGTCGCCAGGGCATGGACGCAGGGGAATGGTCTCTGCACCCGGACGGGTTTCAAGAAATCTGTAGCCGCTGGGGGAGGCCGGACGTCGACCTAATGGCGTCTCGGCACAACAACAAGGGCCCGATTTTCATGGCGCGGTCTCACGATCAAAGAGCTCTGGCGGCAGGCGCCTTAGTTCAGGATTGGTCGCAGTTCCAGCTACCCTATGTGTTTCCCCCTCTGGCACTGTTGCCCAGAGGGCTACGCAAGATCAGCTCCGATTGCCGCTGCGCCATCCTCGTCGCCCCAGACTGGCCGAGGAGGTCGTGGTACCTGCATCTGTGGCATCTCACGGTCGGCCAACCGTGGGCACTACCAGACCGGCCAGACTTACTGTCCCAAGGGCCGTTTTTTCCATCTGAATTCTACAGCCCTGAACCTGACTGTGTGGCCATTGAGTCCTGGATCCTAGCGTCTTCAGGATTATCTCAAGACGTCATTGTCACCATGAGACGGGCTAGGAAGCCGACGTCTGCCAAGATCTACCACAAGACGTGGAAGATATTCTTATCTTAGTGCTCTGCTCAGGGAGTGTCTCCCTGGACATTTGCATTGCCTACTTTTCCTTCCTTCCTGCAATCTGGTTTGGGAAAAGGTTTGTTGCTCGGCTCCCTTAACGGACGAGTCCCAGCGCTGTCTGTATTCTTTCAGAAGCGCATAGTACGACTTCCTCAGGTACGCACGTTCCTGCAGGGGGTTTGTCACATTGTCCCTCCGTACAAGAGGCCGTTAGACCCATGGGATCTGAACAGGGTACTAATTGCTCTCCAGGAGCCGCCCTTTGAGCCTCTGAGGGATGTTTCACTTTCTCGACTTTCGCAGAAAGTGGCCTTTTTGGTAGCGGTCACGTCTTTTCAGAGAGTGTCCGAGCTAGCAGCGCGGTCATCCAAAGCTCCCTTCCTGGTGTTTCACCAAGACAAGGTAGTGCTGCGCCTGATTCCGGGGTTTCTCCCTAAGGTGGTATCCCCCTTTCATCTCAGTCAGGATATCTCCTTACCTTCCTTTTGTCCTCATCCAGTTCATCGATATGATTTGGATTTGCATTTGTTGGATCTGATGAGAGCGCTCAGAATCTACATTTCCCGCACGGCGCCCCTGCGCCGCTCGGATGCACTCTTTGTACTTGTCGCTGGTCAGCGCAAAGGGTCGCAGGCTTCCAAATCCACCCTGGCTCGATGGATCAAGGAACCAATTCTTGAAGCCTACCGTTCTGCTGGGCTTCCGGTTCCATCAGGGCTGAAGGCCCATTCTACCAGAGCCGTGGGTGCGTCCTGGACATTACGGCACCAGGCTACGGCTCAGCAGGTGTGCCAGGCGGCTACCTGGGCGAGTCTGCACACCTTCACCAAGCGTTATCAGGTGCATGCCTACGCTTAGGCGGATGCCAGCCTAAGTAGAAGAGTCCTGCAGGCGGCGGTTGCCTCCATGTAGGGAAGGGCTGTTTTTACAGTCCAAACTTGAGGTATTAATTTACCCACCCAGGGACTGCTTTTGGACGTCCCAATCGTCTGGGTCTCCCAATGGAGCGCCGAAGAAGAAGGGAATTTTGTTACTTACCGTAAATTCCTTTTCTTCTAGCTCCAATTGGGAGACCCAGCACCCGCCCCTGTTCCTTCGGGATTTTTGGTTGTTTGGGTACACATGTTGTTCATGTTGAATGGTTTCAGTTCTCCGATGTTCCTTCGGATTGAATTGTTTAACCAGTTATTGGCTTTCCTCCTTCTTGCTTTTGCACTAAAACTGAAGCAGCCCGTGATCCCACGGGGGGTGTATATGCAGAAGGGGAGGGGCCTTACACTTTTTAGTGTAATACTTTGTGTGGCCTCCGGAGGCAGTAGCTATACACCAATCGTCTGGGTCTCCCAATTGGAGCTAGAAGAAAAGGAATTTACGGTAAGTAACAAAATTCCCTTCTTTCCATCTGAATTCTGCGGCCCTCAACCTGACTGTGTGGCCATTGAGTCCTGGATCCTAGCGTCTTCAGGATTATCTCAAGAGGTCATTGCCACTATGAGACAGGCTAGGAAACCAACGTCCGCCAAGATCTACCGCAGGACGTGGAAAATTTTCCTGTCGTGGTGCTCTGCTCAGGGTTTTTCTCCCTGGCCTTTTGCCTTGCCCACTTTTCTGTCCTTCCTTCAATCTGGACTGGAAAAGGGTTTGTCGCTCGGCTCCCTTAAGGGACAAGTCTCAGCGCTCTCTGTGTTTTTCCAGAAGCGCCTAGCCAGACTTCCAAAGGTACGCACGTTCCTGCAGGGAGTTTGTCACATCGTTCCTCCTTACAAGCGGCCGTTAGAACCCTGGGATCTGAACAGGGTGCTGATGGTTCTTCAGAAACCACCATTCGAGCCAATGAGGGATATTTCTCTCTCACGCCTTTCGCAGAAAGTGGTTTTCCTAGTAGCAGTCACTTCTCTTCGGAGAGTGTCTGAGCTAGCAGCGTTGTCGTGCAAAGCCCCTTTCCTGGTGTTTCACCAGGACAAGGTGGTTCTGCGTCCGGTTCCGGAATTTCTCCCTAAGGTGGTATCCCCCTTTCATCTCAATCAGGATATCTCCTTACCCTCTTTTTGTCCTCATCCAGTTCACCAATGTGAAAAGGATTTGCACTTGTTAGATCTGGTGAGAACACTCAGACTCTACATTTCTCGTACGGCGCCCCTGCGCCGCTCGGATGCACTCTTTGTCCTTGTCGCTGGCCAGCGTAAAGGGTCACAGGCTTCCAAATCAACCCTGGCTCGGTGGATCAAGGAGCCAATTCTCGAAGCTTACCGTTCTGCTGGGCTTCCGGTTCCCTCAGGGCTGAAGGCCCATTCTACCAGAGCCGTGGGCGCGTCCTGGGCTTTGAGGCACCAGGCTACGGCTCAGCAGGTGTGTCAGGCGGCTACCTGGTCGAGCCTGCACACTTTCACGAAACACTATCAGGTGCATACCTATGCTTCGGCGGATGCCAGCCTAGGTGGACGAGTCCTTCAGGCGGCGGTTGCCCACCTGTAGGAAGGGGCCGTTTTACGGCTCTATTACGAGGTATTATTTTACCCACCCAGGGACTGCTTTTGGACGTCCCAATTGTCTGGGTCTCCCAATGGAGCGACAAAGAAGGGAATTTTGTGTACTTACCGTAAATTCCTTTTCTTCTAGCTCCAATTGGGAGACCCAGCACCCGCCCCTGTTTTTTTGTGTACACATGTTGTTCATGTTGAATGGTTTCAGTTCTCCGATATTCCTTCGGATTGAATTTACTTTAAACCAGTTGATAATTTTTTCCTCCTTCTTGCTTTTGCACCAAAACTGAGGAGCCCGTGGGAGCACGGGGGGTGTATAGGCAGAAGGGGAGGGGCTTTACACTTTTAGTGTAATACTTTGTGCGGCCTCCGGAGGCATAGCCTATACACCCAATTGACAATTGTCTGGGTCTCCCAATTGGAGCTAGAAGAAAAGGAATTTACGGTAAGTACACAAAATTCCCTTCTTTGTTTACTTACCATAAATTCTTTTTCTTATAGTTCCGTAATGGGAGACCCAGCACCCTCCCTGTTGCCTGTTGGCAGTTTCTTGTTCCACATGTTATCACCGGCTGTTGTTGTAGACAGAGGCTCCGGTTGTTCCGGTTCTTGCTCTATCTCTACTTGTGGGTGGCTACTCTCCTTCAGCTTTTGCACTAAACTGGCTAGATTTGGTTATCCAGGGGGTGTATATGCTCGGAGGGAGGGGCTACACTTTTTAGTGTAGTACTTTGTGTGTCCTCCGGAGGCAGAAGCTATACACCCATGGTCTGGGTCTCCCATTACGGAACTATAAGAAAAAGAATTTACGGTAAGTAAACAAAATTCTTTTTTTTTACCCTACAGAATTTCTGCAGCAAAAAGAATAAACATGTCACTTCTAGATAATGGTAAAATCCGCAGGGACCAACCCGCGGAAAAAACGTGGCAAAAACGCGGGTGTGGTTTTTGCCGCGGTGCGGTATTCTGACAGAGGTTGCAGATTTTTCTTAAGAAAAGTCCAGTTCTCTATCGCCTTATTGGGGGCATTTTCTAGTGCACACATAGCCTAAAGGCCGCTTTACACGCAGCGACATCGCTAAAGCACTGTTGTTGGGGTCACGGAATTTGTGACGCACATCCAGCCTCTTTAGCGATGTCGTTGCGTGTGACACCTATGAGCGATTGGGAACGGTCGCAAAATCGTGCAAAATCCTACATCGTTGACATGCCCCCCTATTCCCAATTATCGTTGCTGCTGCATGTACGATGTTTTGTCGTTCCTGCGGCAGCACACATCGCTATGTGTGACACCGCAGGAACGAGGAACATCTCCTAACCTGCGGCCGCCGGCAATGAGGAAGGAAGGAGGTGGGCGGGATGTTACGTCCCGCTCATCTCCGCCCCTCTGCTTCTATTGGGCGGCCGTTTCGTGACGTCGTGACCGCTTAGGAGGCGGTTCAGCGGTCACAGCGACGTTGCTAGGCAGGTAAGTAGTGTGACGGGTCCGAGCAATGTTGTGCGTCACGGGCAGCGATTTGCCCGTGACGCACAACCGATGGGGGCGGATACGCACGCTAGCGATATCGCGGTGTGTAAATCGGCCTTTAAACTAAAAACTCACTTAGTATTCAGAGGCATTAAAATAATTTTGAGATGCCCAATTCATTGTGAGATCTGACCAACTCGGAGGATTCACTTTTGACACAATTTTGTATGTTTTTATAACCAGTGATTCAATGCTGTCTTCACTTTGTCCCTTTCCAGATACTAACGGAGAGGTTCCTCAGCAAAGTCTGGTCTCGCTGCCTTACCGGATGGTGTTCGCGGTGGCCTCAGAAGACGCTGTGATTTTCTATGACACGCAGCAGCTTTTTCCTTTTGGTTACATTTCCAATGTGCATTATCACACCCTGAGCGACATATCCTGGTAAGATTGCAGTATCGTACATGACAGATACTTATGGAGACTTCAAGGACTATTCTAAAACTCATATAAGATTTTATCCGTCAACTCCCTTTTATGACATCTGTTGGGGTGAGCAGTTCTTGCCTGCAAATTACTGTAGTATTAAGGCGGGTATTGAAGAGGACGCTGATCAGGCATTTAACCCCCTTAGATGTCATTAATGACTGTGGTCCTCTCTGTAAAGCTACTTAGGCCAATGTCACACTTGCAAGTGATTCACACAAGAATCAAGAAGCGTGCAGCTGCATAGAAATACACGCAGATGCACGCTCCTGTCCGTAGAGCGGCAGGCCGTGCCGGGTGATGCAACTTGATTTCCACGCGAATCACTCTCGTGTAACATAGATCTTAAAGGGAATCTGTCACCAGGTTTTTGCCGCATAATGTAGGGGCAGAGATCCTGATTCCAGCAATGTGTCACTTACTGGGCTGCTTAGTGTAATTTTTAATAAAATCACTGTTTAATTAGCAGTAGATTATCATTACGGGACTACTTGGCATGCTGCCAGCTAGTCCAGCATATTCATCAGCTCTGGATAATTGCTAAATCTGCAGCAGAGAAAATATTGATTTTATCAAAATGACAGAAAATAGCTTAGTAAGTGACACATCCCTGGAATCAGGGTCTTTGTCTTTACATTATGCTGCTCTCAGATAGGGGAGCAAAAACCTGATGACAGATTCCTTTAAAGTGACTCTGTCACCAAGTTTCTGATAACAGCATAATGTAGGGGCTGAGACTCTGATTTCAGCCATGTGTCACTTTCTGGTCTACATGCTGTAATTTTGATACAATCCCTGTTTTCTCTGCTGCAGAGCTCAGAATGCAGAGGCCTGTTTAGCCCCTCCCACAGTACTGATTGGCAGCTTTCTGTGTATAATTACAGAATGTTGCTAATCAGTGCTGGGGGTAACGTTGGACTAGGAGGCACAAGGCAGCTAGCCCTGTAGTGAGGATCTCCTTCTGATAAAACACTGATTTTATTGAAATAGCAGCACACTGACTAGTAAGTTATATATCACTGGAATCAGAGTCTTGCCCCCTACATCATGCTGCTCTAAGATAAAGTCGTAAAAACCCGCTTTAAGTCTTTATAGAAAATTCTTAACATAATCGCAGAGTATTAACGAGTTGTCTTGACAGTCAGGGACATAAAAAGGTCATCTATACATAACTGAAATTAGCAGCCTTTACTGAAAAATGAAAACCTTATTTCTTTGTCGCTCCATTGGGAGACCCAGACAATTGGGTGTATAGCTTCTGCCTCCGGAGGCCACACAAAGTATTACACTTTAAAAAGTGTAACCCCTCCCCTCTGCCTATACACCCTCCCGTGGACCACGGGCTCCTCAGTTTTATGCTTTGTGTGGAAGGAGGCACACATCCACTCATGCATTCTCATAACTTAGTTGTCGGTTGGAAGAAAAGAGGACCCCCACGGGGTCCCCGGCATGCTCCCTTCTCACCCCACTATGTCGGCGGTGTTGTTAAGGTTGAGGTACCCATTGCGGGTACAAAGGCTGGAGCCACATGCCGTCTCCTTCACCATCCCTTATGCGGCTCTGGGAGAAGTGGGATCCTGAGCGGTCATCCATTTACTGGGACCGTGCTCCATCCGCAGCCCCTGGTGGAACCTTCCGGACCGGAGCCTTTTCAACCCCAGGGACCGGGCCCTGCTACTTAAAGGTACTCTGTGTCCCCATTGGGGACTGTACAGGAAGCGCACCTTCTTCCCGGAAGCCGCGGTAGTCGTAAAACTGGGGAGGCACGTGGACTTCCGCGCCGACCGGGCCTGCTTGTCGGGCGCGGTCTCAAATTTAGTCCCCGGCTTCACCGCGGCCTAGTCGCGAAAATCCCGCCCCTAGGCCTGCCTGTCAGGGGTAAGGACGGGATTACCGACATGATGTCGGATGTGATGGCTGGAGCATCCTGCATGTCTTCCTCCCCCCTCACTGACCACTGTGGGGACCCCAGACGGTACCCATTGCGGGTACGGAAGCTGGAGCCACAGGCCGTCTCCTTCACCATCACTTATGCGGCTGGGAGAAGTGGGACCTGAGCGGTCATCCATCTGCTGGGACAGTGCTCCATCCGCAGCCCCTGGTGGAACCTGCCGGACCGGAGCCTCTTCAACCCCAGGGACCGGGCCCTGCTACTTAAAGGTACTCTGTGTCCCCATTGGGGGCTGTACAGGGAGCGCACCTTCTTCCCGGAAGCCGCGGTAGTTCTAAAACTGAGGAGGCAGGTGGACTTCCGCGCCGACCGGGCCTGCTGGTCGGGCGCGGCCTCAAATTTAGTCCCCGGCTTCACCGCGGCCTAGTCGCGAAAATCCCGCCCCCGGGCCTGCCTGTCAGGGGTAAGGGCGGGATTAACGACATAACGTCGGATGTGAGGGCTGGAACATCCTGCATGTCTTCCTCCCCCCTCACTGACCACTGTGGGGAACCCAGACTCCCGCTCTTTGCTGGCGCCGCCCTCGGCCCCACTCCTCCCCTGAGAGCTCCGGCGGCCATTTTCTGGCATTCTGCCGGTGGGTGCTTCTCAGGGGAGCTCAGGGTGAACACAGCACCCGGTACTGGTCCCCCTAGGGTGCCGGATACATATGTATATATTATATATATTTCTGTTCGGACAGACTGTATCCCCTTTTTCATTTACCTTCAGTGGTCACCCTCCTAGGCGACAACAGGCACAGGTTTTTCTCGCGGTCTGTACCTCTTGTGGGGCTATGTTACCTGCGGGATCCACCTACCCTCACTGTGAGCAATGCTCGACTCCTGCCTCGCTTGCTCAGCCGGAGCCTCGGGCACTGGTGGGCCCCTCGGCTCATGTAGACCCCCCCTGCTCCCCCTGAGCAGGCTGCAGGGACAGAGTCACAGGTGTTGGACCTCAGTCATTTTCATATGATCAAATGGTCTTCTAAGCTCCTTGAGGCATTGCAGTCCAGACCGGACCTTTCACAGGCCCTGACCCTGTAGCTTGTCTCATCCAGGCCTCTCTTGGTTAGCGCCGCAGCGCGCTCCCAGGTTGAGCCCTAGGTCTCAGGCGGAGGACTCCTGCCCTGACCGCAGTCCAAGACCGGCTAAGCGGTCTCGCTGGGACTCTTCCCCGACTTCCTCACGCTGCTAGGGATCCCAGCTTGAGGATTCTCAGGAAGACGAGGCGGACGGGAGAGCTCAGGGCTCTGGCCCTGACTTCACCCTTAACCTTGATACTCCTAAGGGGGACGCCTTAGTAAATGATCTTATCTCGTCCATCAACCAGGTGCTGGTTCGCTCGCCTCCGCCTCCTCCTGTAGAGGAGTCGGCTTCTCAGCAGGAGAAACACCAGTTTCGGTTCCCCAAACGTACACGCAATACGTTTTCTTCGGCGCTCCATTGGGAGACCCAGACGATTGGGTGTATAGCACTGCCTCCGGAGGCCACACAAAGCATTACACTAAAAAGTGTAAGGCCCCTCCCCTTCTGGCTATACACCCCCAGTGGGATCACTGGCTCACCAGTTTTCTGCTTTGTGCGAAGGAGGTCAGACATCCACGCATAGCTCCACTGTTTAGTCAGCAGCAGCTGCTGACTATGTCGGATGGAAGAAAAGAGGGCCCATACTAGGGTCCCCAGCATGCTCCCTTCTCACCCCACTTTATGTCGGCGGTGTTTGTTAAGGTTGAGGTACCCATTGCGGGTACGGAGGCTGGAGCCCACATGCTGCTTTCCTTCCCCATCCCCCTGAGGGGCTCTGAGGAAGTGGGATCTTACCGGCCCCCAAGCCCTGAGGCCGGGCTCCATCCACAGACCCATGGAACCTGCTGGATACGGAGCTGGGTACCGTTCAGGGACAAGGCCCTGCGACATTAAGGTACTCTGTGTCCCCGTTTGTACAGGCCGCGCACACTCCAGACTTGCTGGGTGTGCTAGTGCGCCGGGGACAGTAGCGCTGCGCGCTGGGGTTACAGTCACTACAGTTTGTCTGAGTGACTTTATGTGTTGGGGACTGCCGCGCCGGCCGCCCCTGGAGCGGCGGCGCGGCTGCGACTTGTAGTGCGCCGGGGACTTAGCGCCGACCGTGCTTTTACGACGGCGGCGCTTATAAATCTAGTCCCCGGCTTTTGCGGCCTAGCTCCGCTTCGTTCCCGCCCCCACCCTGTCAATCAGGGCAAGGGAGAGACGCTGTACGTTTATTCAGCGCCGAGGGCTGGAGCCTTATTTACATGCTCCAGCCCTCTCACTGAGCACAGTGGGACGCAGGTTTCCCGCTCTGTCTGCCCACGCCCAGGGCCCGCCCCTCTCCACAGGACGCCGGCAGCCATTCCTACATGCAGTCTGGCTGGAGAACGGACACAGGCTCTGGGAGACCCAGACAAGGGATTTCTGGCGACCACACACCCGCGTTTAGCGGGCGGTAAGCAGCACTTAAGTGCTGGCCCCACTAGTGCCACAGTGTGATATTTGTGTACTTTTTTCTCTGTACCATATATATATATATTTTGCACTGTAAGGTCGCTTCTTGGCTGTATACCCCTATTGTTCTGAGGAGAAGACAACATGTCATCTGCAAAACGCAAGGGTGCCAAGACATAGGCTGTGAACGCTGCTTGTGCCGCTTGTGGGGCTGATCTACCGGCAGGTTACAATGACCCCCATTGTGTGCAATGTTCGGTTCCCTGTGCCACTTCGTCAGCCGGAGCCTATGGTGGTAGTGGCCCAGGCAGAGTCGCCGGTGAAACCTGTCCCGGTGACGGGGACAGAGTTTGCTGTTTTTGCTGACAGGATGTCTGTCACTATGACAAAAATCCTAGAGACCTTGCAGGCCAGGCCAGTTACTCAGTCCATGGACACTGCTGCGGCAATGTTCCCCGGTCCCCCTCAGTTGGAGTTAATCCGTGCTTCAAGGGGGTCCCAGGCATCTCAGCCTGACGGCTCTGATTCAGATGACAGTCCCAGGCAGCCTAAGCGTGCTCGCTGGGAGAGACCCTCCACGTCATCACGCGGATCAGGGTCTCAACGAGAAGAGTCTCTACATGATGAGACAGAGGAGGGGGATCAGGAGTCTAATCCTGAAACCGCTCTCAATCTGGATACTCCTGATGGTGACGCCATGGTAAATGACCTTATAGGGGCCATCAATAGTCTATTGGAAATTTCTCCCCCTGCCCCTTCTGCAGAGGAGGCAGCTGCACAGCAGGAGAAGTTCCATTTCAGGTATCCCAAGCCTAAACTGAGTACCTTTCTGGACCACGCTGACTTCAGAGAATCAGTCCAGAAACACCATGCCTACCCAGAGAAGCGTTTCTCCAAACGTCTTAAGGATACACGTTATCCCTTTCCCCCTGACGTGGTCAAATGCTGGACCCAGTGTCCAAAGGTGGATCCCCCAATCTCCAGGCTTGCAGCTAGATCCATAGTGGCAGTGGAAGATGGGGCTTCACTTAAAGATGCCAATCACAGACAGATGGACCTTTGGTTGAAATCTGTCTATGAAGCTATCGGCGCGTCGTTTGCTCCAGCATTCGCGGCCGTCTGGGCACTCCAAGCTATTTCAGCTGGTCTGGCACAGGTGGACTCTATCATACGTCCAGCAGTGCCGCGAGTAGCGTCCCTAACCTCGCAAATGTCTGCGTTTGCGACTTACGCTATCAACGCTGTCCTGGACTCTACAAGCCGTACCTCAATGGCGTCTGCCAACTCTGTGGTTTTGCGCAGAGCCTTGTGGTTAAAGGAATGGAAAGCGGATTCTGCTTCCAAAAAATGTTTAACCAGCTTGCCACTATCTGTAGATAGACTGTTTGGTGAACAATTGGCTGAAATCATTAAACAATCCAAGGGTAAAGACTCCTCCTTACCCCAGCCCAGATCAAGCAAACCTCAACAGAGGAAGTGGCAGTCGAGGTTTCGGTCCTTTCGAGGCTCCGGCAAGACCCAATTCTCCTCGTCCAAAGGGACTCAGAAGGAGCAAAGGAGCTCAGATTCCTGGCGGGCTCACTCACGCCCCAAGAAAGCAACCGGAGGAACCGCTTCCAAGGCGGCTGCCTCATGACTTTCGGCCTCCTCCCTCCGCATCCTCGGTCGGTGGCAGGCTCTCCCGCTTTTGCGACATTTGGCTGCCACAGGTCAAAGACCGGTGGGTAACAGACATTTTGTCTCACGGGTACAGGATAGAGTTCAGTTCTCGTCCTCCACCTCGGTTCTTCAGAACCTCCCCACATCCCGACCGAGCAGATGCCCTTCTGCAGGCGGTGTGCTCACTAAAAGCAGGAGTGGTGATCCCTGTTCCTCTGCAGGAACAAGGGCAAGGTTTTTACTCCAATCTCTTTGTGGTTCCAAAAAAGGACGGCTCGTTTCGTCCTGTTCTGGACCTAAAGCTGCTCAACAAGCATGTGAACGCCAGACGGTTCCGGATGGAATCCCTCCGCTCAGTCATTGCCTCAATGTCTCAAGGAGATTTCCTTGCATCAATAGACATCAAAGATGCTTATCTCCACGTGCCGATTGCTACAGAGCACCAACGTTTTCTACGTTTCGTGATAGGAGACGACCATCTCCAGTTCGTAGCTCTGCCATTTGGTCTGGCGACAGCCCCACGGGTTTTCACCAAGGTCATGGCGGCAGTGGTAGCAGTCTTGCATTCTCAGGGACATTCGGTGATCCCTTACTTAGACGATCTACTTGTCAAAGCACCCTCTCAAGAGGCATGCCAACTCAGCCTGAATGTTGCGCTGGAGACTCTCCAGACGTTCGGGTGGATCATCAACTTTTCAAAGTCAAATCTGTCACCGACTCAATCACTAACGTATCTTGGCATGGAGTTTCATACTCTCTCAGCGATAGTGAAGCTTCCGCTGGACAAGCAGCGGTCACTACAGACAGGGGTACAATCTCTCCTTCAGGGTCAGTCGCACCCCTTAAGGCGCCTCATGCACTTCCTAGGGAAGATGGTGGCAGCAATGGAGGCAGTCCCGTTCGCGCAGTTTCATCTGCGCCCACTTCAATGGGACATTCTCCGCCAATGGGACGGGAAGACAACTTCCCTAGACAGGAAAGTCTCCCTTTCTCAGACGGCCAAGGACTCTCTGCAATGGTGGCTTCTTCCCACCTCATTATCACAGGGAAGATCCTTCCTACCCCCATCCTGGGCAGTGGTCACGACAGACGCGAGTCTGTCAGGGTGGGGAGCAGTTTTTCTCCACCACAGGGCTCAAGGGACGTGGACTCAGCAGGAGTCCACCCTTCAGATCAATGTTCTGGAAATCAGGGCAGTGTATCTTGCCCTACTAGCCTTCCAGCAGTGGCTGGAAGGAAAGCAGATCCGAATTCAGTCGGACAACTCCACAGCGGTGGCATACATCAACCACCAAGGAGGGACACGCAGTCGGCAAGCCTTCCAGGAAGTCAGGCGGATTCTGATGTGGGTGGAGGAAAGAGCATCCACCATATCAGCAGTTCACATCCCGGGCGTAGAAAACTGGGAAGCAGACTTCCTCAGTCGCCAGGGCATGGACGCAGGGGAATGGTCCCTTCACCCGGACGTGTTTCAGGAAATCTGCCGCCGCTGGGGGGTGCCGGACGTCGACCTAATGGCGTCTCGGCACAACAACAAGGTCCCGACCTTCATAGCGCGGTCTCGCGATCAAAGAGCTCTGGCGGCAGACGCCTTAGTGCAAGATTGGTCGCAGTTCCGGCTCCCTTATGTGTTTCCACCTCTGGCACTCTTGCCCAGAGTGTTACGCAAGATCAGATCCGATTGCGGCCGCGTCATACTCGTCGCCCCAGACTGGCCGAGGAGGTCGTGGTACCCGGATCTGTGGCATCTCACGGTCGGCCAACCGTGGGCACTACCAGACCGTCCAGACTTACTGTCCCAAGGGCCGTTTTTCCATCGGAATTCTGCGGCCCTGAACCTGACTGTGTGGCCATTGAGTCCTGGATCCTAGCGTCTTCAGGATTACCCCAAGGGGTCGTGGCCACCATGAGACAGGCTAGGAAGTCCACTTCTGCTAAGATCTACCACAGAACGTGGAAGGTTTTCTTATCCTGGTGCTCTGCACAAGGAGTATCCCCCTGGCCATTCGCGTTACCTGTTGTTCTTTCCTTCCTGCAATCTGGGTTGGAAAAGGGCTTGTCGCTCGGCTCCCTTAAAGGGCAAGTCTCGGCACTATCCGTGTTTTTTCAGAAGCGTCTAGCACGACTTTCTCAGGTGCGCACGTTCCTGCAGGGGGTTTGTCATATCGTCCCTCCGTACAGGCGGCCGTTAGATCCGTGGGATCTAAACAAGGTCCTTGTTGCTCTCCAGAAGCCGCCCTTCGAGCCTCTGAGGGATGTGTCACTTTCTCGACTCTCACAGAAAGTGGCCTTTCTGGTAGCGGTCACGTCTCTTTGGAGAGTGTCTGAACTAGCAGCGCTGTCATCCAAAGCTCCTTTCCTGGTGTTCCACCAGGACAAGGTAGTGCTGCGCCCTATTCAGGAGTTTCTCCCTAAGGTGGTATCCTCTTTTCATCTTAATCAGGATATCTCCTTGCCTTCCTTTTATCCGCATGCAGTTCATCGGTATGAAAAGGATTTACATTTGTTGGATCTGGTGAGAGCACTCAGAATCTACATTTCCCGCACGGCGCCCCTGCGCCGCTCGGATGCACTCTTTGTCCTTGTCGCTGGTAAGCGCAAAGGGTCGCAGGCTTCCAAAGCCACCCTGGCTCGATGGATCAAAGAACCAATTCTTGAAGCCTACCGTTCTGCTGGGCTTCCGGTTCCATCAGGGCTGAAGGCCCATTCTACCAGAGCCGTGGGTGCGTCCTGGGCATTACGACACCAGGCTACGGCTCAACAGGTGTGCTAGGCAGCTACCTGGTCGAGTCTGCACACTTTCACCAAACATTATCAGGTGCATACCTATGCTTCGGCGGACGCCAGCCTAGGTAGAAGAGTCCTGCAGGCGGCAGTTGCCTCCCCGTAGGGGAGGGCTGTCTTTGCAGCTCTAACATGAGGTATTTCTTTACCCACCCAGGGACAGCTTTTGGACGTCCCAATCGTCTGGGTCTCCCAATGGAGCGCCGAAGAAGAAGGGAATTTTGTTACTTACCGTAAATTCCTTTTCTTCTAGCTCCTATTGGGAGACCCAGCACCCGCCCTGTTGTCCTTCGGGATTTTTGGTTGTTTTCGGGTACACATGTTGTTCATGTTGAATGGTTTTCAGTTCTCCGATGTTACTTCGGAGTGAATTTGTTTAAACCAGTTATTGGCTTTCCTCCTTCTTGCTTTAGCACTAAAACTGATCAGCCCGTGATCCCACGGGGGGTGATTAGCCAGAAGGGGAGGGGCCTTACACTTTTTAGTGTAATGCTTTGTGTGGCCTCCGGAGGCAGTACTTATACACCCAATCGTCTGGGTCTCCCAATAGGAGCTAGAAGAAAAGGAATTTACGGTAAGTAACAAAATTCCCTTCATCTCCTTGCCTTCCTGTTGCCCTAATCCAATTCACCAGGGTGAAAAGGTTGTGCACTCTTTGGATCTAGTGAGAGCACTCCGGTTCTACGTGTCTCACACGGCGCCCCTACGCCGTTCAGATGCGCTTTTTGTCCTTGTCGCTGGCCAGCGTATGGACTCTCAGGCCTCCAAGTCGACCTTGGCTCGGTGGATCAAGGAACCGATTCTCGAGGCCTACCGTTCTTAGGAGCTTCCGCTCCCTTCAGGGCTGAAAGGCCGTTCTACCAGAGCCGTAGGTGCGTCCTGGGCATTGCGGCACCGGGCAACGGTTCAGCAGGTGTGTCAGGCAGCTACGTGGTCTAGTCTGCACACTTTCACAAAGCACTATCAAGTGCATACCAATGCTTCGGCAGACGCCAGTCTAGGTAGGCGAGTCCTTCAGACGGCGGTTGTCCACCTGTAACAGGGGGCCGTTTTCGGCTCTTCTTATTGAGGTATTCTTTTACCCACCCAGGGACTGCTCTTGGACGTCCCAATTGTCTGGGTCTCCCAATGGAGCGACAAAGAAGAAGGGAATTTTGTTTACTTACCGTAAATTCCTTTTCTTCTAGCTCCGATTGGGAGACCCAGCACCCACCCCTGTGCCCTTTGGGCTGGCTGTTCTTTTGGGTTATGGTCTTCAGTTCTCCGAACAGCCTTCGGATTGAATTTACCCTAGACCAATTTATAAGTTTCCTCCTTCCTGCTTTTGCACCAAAACTGAGGAGCCCGTGGTCCACGGGAGGGTGTATAGGCAGAAGGGAGGGGTTACACTTTTTAAAGTGTAATACTTTGTGTGGCCTCCGGAGGCAGAAGCTATACACCCAATTGTCTGGGTCTCCCAATAGGAGCTAGAAGAAAAGGAATTTACGGTAAGTAAACTTCCCTTCTTTTCCTCTACCCAAGCAATAAAAAGCTGTATGTATCCACAGCTCTTCTTGTCTTCTGCATCCTTGTTTTTGAGTTTTAGGCTACTTTCACATTGCGTTTTTACTTGCGTTCAGTCCGAACCGCCCCTCCCCCACCCCGCAAAACGTATTTTGGACGCATGCGCCGACGGGGCCCATTGACTATAATGGAGCAGTCAACTACGTTCAGGTGTCCGTCTGCAGAAAACGTATATGTGCAAAAACGGTGCAAGACAGAGCACACGCTAACTTAGCCTGCTCCATTGTAGTCAATGGCCCTGGAGGCGCATGCGTCCGAAACCCATTTTGCAGGGTGGGGGAGGGGCGGTTCGGACGGATGCCCCGACGGGACCACTGAACGTAAGTAAAAACGCAGTGTGAAAGTGTGAAATAAATAATCTGGTGTCCATAATGTTGCATTTAGGACCACTAATTACGCTGTTTTTTTTGCTTTCTTTTTACATGGCAGGTCCAATGACGGATTATTTCTGTCCATCTCCTCCACTGACGGCTACTGCTCGTTTGTATCTTTTGATGAAGGTGAACTCGGAGTTCCTCTAAAAGAGAAACCCGCGTTAGTGTTAAGTACTCCTTCTGGCACAGAAAAGAAGGCCCGGAGATCACAAGGCAGGAGGGTATCGTCCCCTATATTACGAGCTGGTGAGCAGTCTAATCCGTCCACTCCTATGCAAAGCAAACAGTCTGCCTCCAAATTTCCAACAACGCCAGGAATAAACGTGATCCCTGCGACCCCCACCTCCGAGGAGAGGAAGGGTTCTCAAAACAAAACCGCACAGACCAGAAGAATTACTCTGAACACCCTGGAAGCTTGGAGCAAACCCGCCACACCCAGGTAAGGGCCTGTCGGTGATCCGGATCAATTCCCATCAAAAGTCCTTCCACAGGGTAAGCCAGGCGTGTGTGTGTGTGTGTAATTTTGCACACACACACACACACATCTGGACCCCGAGAGAGTCAAAGGCTATGTTTTGAGGGGAAATTTTAACCCCGCGCTTTAGTTATTCGCCAAAAAACCTGCCTCCATTAAAGCGAATGGAGCTGGGAGCCACAGTGCAGCCAGAACTTCAGAAGAATGCGCAGCCATGCCCTTATATGGAATTTTGGCGTGTCACAATGCAGCCAGGGAAAGAGGCAGACATAGACAAGATAAGAGACAGACACAGAGACAGACTGACAGGGAAAGAAAGGGAAAGAGACAGACAGGGTAAGAGACAGACAGGGAAAGAGATCGATAGGGAAAGAGATTGAGACAGACTGAGAAAGAGACAGACAGACAAAGAGAGAGAGACAGAGATATATATAGAGGGTGAGACAGACAGAGAATGGGAGAGAGACAGTTACTATCCCGGGCGTTAATACATTCTATTTATACATTCTATCCCGGGAATGTTAATCTAATATATATGATGAGAAACTGTGGAAAGAAAAGCGCAATAGGGTTTTACCCCACAAAGGGAGGAAGATATGTAATAAAAACACACTCACCTATAATGGTTGTGCCAGTCACAACCACTATACAGGCATATATAAGGTCCAGGCAGCAGTCCCAAAGTTGGCTGATAACAGAGAGTGACAGAAGAAGGGTCTTAATTCCGCGCCAAGGACTCAATGGATCCAGGAAGAGATTAATGCTTCTTTAATAACATGCACAAGTCTACGCGTTTCTGGAGACACAGCTCCCTTCATCAGGACATTGGCAAGAGAACATCAAATCTGGTTTTAAGTGAGATGGTGAAGTATAAAAGCATGCAATGATGTCATAGGGAACACCCATCCTGAAAAAAAACTTTGAAGGCGGGCGGGATCCTGATCATTTTAGAAATCTGTATGTTCCAACAGTTCCCTGAATATTGAATTATGATCAAAAACAGTTATATACACTTCTACTTTACTAGTTCTTTAAAACCTGTTCCCGTACCACTCATTTTATCCCTCCCCTTTTGCAGTTTTCTGTTCGCGGAGGCGTAGGGGTATTCTTCCCACGCCGCTGAACTTTGTTACCTTTTTGCACCGGTTCCTGTTTGTCCTACATTTATTACCTGGATACCGCTTAGTTTGCCCCTTGTCATTTTTCACCCCCCCTAACCACATAATTTAAATAGTAATAAGATCTATATTTGTGATGTATTCTTATATACTATTACATCGGACGCACACTTCCAAATAAATATAAAAATATATATATATATATATATATAAAAAACCTTGCTCCATTTTTTATTATAGATGAGCTGTTTCTTTGTCGCTCCATTGGGAGACCCAGACAATTGGGTGTATAGCTTCTGCCTCCGGAGGCCACACAAAGTATTACACTTAAAAGTGTAAAGCCCCTCCCCTCTGCCTATACACCCTCCCGTGCATCACGGGCTCCTCAGTTTTTATGCTTTGTGCGAAGGAGGCACACATGCACGCAAGCTCCACAATTTAGTCAGCAGCAGCTGCTGACTATTTCGGATGGAAGAAAAGAGGGCCCCTAACAGGGCTCCCGGCATGCTCCCTTCTCACCCCACTCTGGTCGGCGGTGTTGTTAAGGTTGAGGTACCCATTGCGGGTACAGAGGCTGGAGCCCACATGCTGTTTTCCTTCCCCATCCCTTAGGGGCTCTGGGTGAAGTGGGATCCTAACCGGTCACCAAGCACTGGGACCGTGCTCCCTCCGCAGCCCCTGGGGGAATCTGCTGGACAGGAGACCGGGTATCATCAAGGACAAGGCCCTGCTACTCTGAGGTACTCTGTGTCCCCTTGGGGACGGCGCATAGAGCGCCTGTGTTATGGACGCTGCAGCAGCTGCTGGGTGTGTTGGTGCGCCGGGACTACCGCGCTGACCGCGCTTGTTTGCCGGCCGCGCTTATAACTTTACTCCCCGGCTTTTGCGGCCTTGTACCGCATATTCCCGCCCCCGGGCCTGCCAGTCAGGGGTAAGGGCGGGACGCTGCACTGAACGTCAGCGCTGAGGGCTGGAGCATACTGTGTATCCTCCTCCCCCCTCTCTGAGCACCGTGGGGCACCAGATTCCCGCACTTTTGCAGGCACGCCCACGGCTCCCTCCTCCTCTCTGGACGCTGGCAGCCATTGCTATCAGCACTTCTGAAGAACTTCAGAGGGGAGAAAACGCTGGGCTCCACAGCTCTGGGAGGCCCAGGCAGGGAATCTGGTGGTCACACAACCGCTGCGGGCGGTGGGTAAGCCGCACCTGTTACTAGGTGCTGGTCCCCCTGGGTGCCGTACTGTATATTTATATGTTTATACTGTATACATTTACTCTGTACGGCCGCACTATTGCTCCGGCTATATACCCTCTTTGATTGCTCTTAAAGGAGACTACAGCATGTCGTCCGCAAAGAGCAAGGGTGCCAAGGCACAGGCTTACTTTGCTACCTGTACCTCATGTGCAGCTATGCTACCTGCAGGTTCCACCTACCCTCATTGTGTGCAATGCTCGGCCCCTGTGACACTCACTCAGCCGGAGCCTCTGCCACGGTTGGGACCCTCGTCCCCGGTGGGACCACCTGCTGCCACTGTCCAGGTGACAGGGACAGAGTTTGCAGTATTCGCTGACAAACTTGCTGAGTCTATGGATAAATGGTCTGCTAAGATACTAGAAGCTTTGCTGTCCAGACCGGTAATACAGGCCCCGGGCACTGTTGAATCATTGACCCCAGGCCCCCCTTGGTTGGACCAGCAAAGTGCTCCTGGGGCGACTCATAGGTCTCACGGTGAGGACTCCGACACAGACCGCAGTCTCAGACCGACTAAGCGGGCTCGCTGGGAGATTCCCTCGGCTTCATCACACTGTTCAGGGTCTCAGCATGAGGACTCTCTGGAGTAGGAGGTGGCAGATCAGGCCTCTGATACTGACGCCGCTCTCAACCTTGATACACCTGAGGGGGACGCCATAGTGAACGACCTTATAGCGTCCATCAATCAGGTGTTGAATCTTTCCCCTCCAGCTCCTCCGATTGAGGAGTCAGCTTCTCAGCAGGAGAAATTCCGTTTTAGGTTTCCCAAACGTACACGGAGTGCGTTTCTTGATCACTCCGACTTCAGGGATGCAGTTCAGAAACACCGAGCTTTTCCGGATAAGCGCTTTATTGACACACGTTACCCCTTCCCCGCTGACGTAGTCAAGGGTTGGGCTTAGTGTCCCAAGGTGGATCCGCCGGTCTCTAGACTGGCGGCTAGATCCATAGTCGCAGTGGAAGATGGTGCATCACTCAAGGATGCCACTGACGGGCAGATAGAGCTCCTGATGAAATCCATCTATGAAGCTATCGGCGCGTCCTTTGCTCCGGCATTCGCAGCCGTATGGGCACTCCAAGCTATCTCAGCTTGTCAGTCTGAGATTAATGCAGTCTCACGGGCCGCTACCCCACAGGTTGTGTCCTTAACATCTCAGGCGTCGGCGTTTGCGTCCTACGCCATGAATGCTGTCCTGGACTCTGCTAGCCGTACGGCGGTAGCATCCGCCAATTCTGTGGCAGTCCGCAGGGCCATGTGGCTACGTGAATGGAAGGCAGACTCTGCTTCCAAAAAGTTCTTGACCGGGTTGCCATTTTCTGGCGACCGCCTGTTTGGCGAGCGATTGGATGAAATCATTAAACAATCCAAGGGAAAGGACTCGTCCTTACCCCAGTCCAAACCAAACAGACCTCCACAAAGGAAGGTTCAATCGAGGTTTCGGTCCTTTCGGGCCTCAGCCAGGTCTCAATTCTCCTCGTCCAACAGGCCACAGAAGGGTCAGAGGAACTCCGATTCATGGCGGTCTAAGTCACGTCCTAGGAAGAACGCCGGAGGAACCGCTCCCAAAGCGGCCTCCTCCTGACTTTCGACCTCCCCAAACCGCATCCTCGGTCGGTGGCAGGCTCTCCCGCTTTTCCGACGCCTGGTTGCCACATGTCCAAGACCGATGGGTGAGAGACATTCTGTCTCACGGTTACAGGATAGAGTTCAGCTCTCGTCCTCCGACTCGTTTCTTCAGAACATCTCCACCCCCCGAGCGAGCCGATGCTCTTCTTCAGGCGGTGAGCACTCTGAAAGCAGAAGGAGTGGTGATCCCGGTTCCCCTTCAACAATGGGGCCACGGGTTTTACTCCAACTTGTTTGTGGTGCCAAAAAAGGACGGATCTTTCCGTCCCGTTCTGGACCTAAAACTGCTCAACAGACACGTGAAAACCAGGCGGTTCCGGATGGAGTCTCTCCGCTCCGTCATCGCCTCAATGTCCCAAGGAGACTTCCTAGCATCAATCGACATCAGGGATGCTTATCTCCACGTGCCGATTGCACCAGAGCATCAGCGCTTCCTGCGCTTCGCCATAGGAGACGAACACCTTCAGTTCGTGGCACTGCCTTTTGGCCTGGCGACAGCCCCACGGGTCTTCACCAAAGTCATGGCAACAGTGGTAGCAGTCCTACACTCTCAGGGACATTCGGTGATCCCTTACTTAGACGATCTACTTGTCAAGGCCCCCTCTCGGGTGGCATGCCAACACAGCCTGAACATTGCTCTGGAGACTCTCCAGAGATTCGGGTGGATCATCAATTTCCCAAAGTCAAAATTGACACCGGCCCAATCACTGACATATCTTGGCATGGAGTTTCATACTCTCTCAGCGATAGTGAAGCTTCCGTTGGACAAACAGCGGTCACTACAGACAGGGGTGCAATCGCTCCTTCGAGCCCAGTCGCACCCCTTGAGGCGCCTCATGCACTTCCTAGGGAAGATGGTGGCAGCAATGGAGGCAGTTCCATTTGCGCAGTTTCATCTGCGTCCACTTCAATGAGACATTCTCCGCAAATGGGACAGGAAGTCGACGTCCCTCGACAGGAACGTCTCCCTGTCTCGGGCGGCCAAGGCCTCCCTTCAGTGGTGGCTTCTTCCCACTTCTTTGTCGAAGGGGAAATCCTTCCTGCCCCCATCCTGGGCTGTGGTCACGACGGACGCGAGTCTGTCGGGGTGGGGAGCGGTCTTTCTCCACCACAGGGCTCAGGGTACATGGACTCAGCCAGAGTCCTCCCTTCAGATCAACGTTCTGGAGATAAGGGCAGTGTATCTAGCCCTCAAGGCGTTCCAGCCGTGGCTGGAAGGCAGGCAGATCCGAATTCAGTCGGACAATGCCACGGCGGTGGCATACATCAATCACCAAGGCGGCACACGCAGTCGGCAAGCCTTCCAGGAAGTTCGGCGGATTTTGCTGTGGGTGGAAGCCACAGCCTCCACCATCTCCGCAGTTCACATCCCGGGCGTAGAAAACTGGGAAGCAGACTTTCTCAGTCGCCAGGGCATGGACGCAGGGGAATGGTCTCTTCACCCGGACGTGTTTCAAGAGATCTGTTGCCGCTGGGGGAAGCCGGACGTCGACCTTATGGCGTCCCGGCACAACAACAAGGTCTCGGCATTCATGGCACGTTCTCAAGATCACAGAGCTCTGGCGGCGAACGCGTTAGTTCAGGATTGGTCGCAGTTTCGACTGCCTTATGTATTTCCTCCTCTGGCTCTGCTGCCCAGAGTGTTACGCAAGATCAGGTCCGACTGCCGCCGCGCCATCCTCGTCGCTCCAGACTGGCCGAGGAGGTCGTGGTACCCGGATCTGTGGCATCTCACGGTAGGCCAACCGTGGGCACTACCAGACCGACCAGACTTGCTGTCGCAAGGGCCATTTTTCCATCTGAATTCTGCGGCCCTCAACCTGACTGTGTGGCCATTGAGTCCTGGATCCTAGCGTCCTCAGGGTTATCTCAAGAGGTCATTGCCACTATGAGACAGGCCAGGAAACCAACATCCGCCAAGATCTACCACAGGACGTGGAAGATCTTCTTATCCTGGTGCTCTGATCAGGGTTTTACTCCCTGGCCATTCGCCTTGCCCACTTTTCTGTCCTTCCTGCAATCCGGAATGGAAAAGGGGTTGTCTCTCGGCTCACTTAAGGGACAAGTCTCAGCACTCTCTGTGTTTTTTCAAAAGCGTCTAGCCAGGCTTCCGCAGGTACGCACGTTCCTGCAGGGGGTTTGCCACATAGTCCCTCCTTACAAGCGTCCGCTAGAACCCTGGGATCTGAACAGGGTGCTAACGGCTCTTCAGAAACCACCTTTCGAGCCAATGAGGGATATTTCTCTTTCACGCCTTTCGCAGAAGGTGGTCTTCCTAGTGGCAGTCACATCGCTTCGGAGAGTGTCTGAGCTAGCAGCGCTCCCATGCAAAGCCCCCTTCCTGGTATTTCACCAGGACAAGGTGGTTCTGCGTCCGGTTCCGGAGTTTCTCCCGAAGGTGGTATCCCCTTTTCATCTCAATCAGGATATCTCCTTACCTTCTTTTTGTCCTCATCCAGTTCACCAATGTGAAAAGGATTTGCACTTGTTAAATCTGGTGAGAGCACTCAGACTCTACATTTCTCGTACGGCGCCCCTGCGCCGCTCGGATGCGCTCTTTGTCCTTGTCGCTGGCCAGCGTATAGGGTCGCAGGCTTCTAAGTCAACCTTGGCTCGGTGGATCAAGGAACCAATTCTTGAAGCCTACCGTTCTTCGGGGCTTCCGGTTCCTTCAGGGCTGAAGGCCCATTCTACCAGAGCCGTGGGTGCGTCCTGGGCTTTGCGGCACCAGGCTACGGCTCAGCAGGTGTGTCAGGCGGCTACCTGGTCGAGTCTGCACACTTTCACGAAACACTATCAAGTGCATACCTACGCTTCGGCAGATGCCAGCCTAGGTAGGCGAGTCCTTCAGGCGGCGGTTGCCCACCTGTAGGCAGGGGCCGTTTTACGGCTTTTTTACCGAGGTATTCTTTTACCCACCCAGGGACTGCTTTTGGACGTCCCAATTGTCTGGGTCTCCCAATGGAGCGACAAAGAAGAAGGGAATTTTGTTTACTTACCGTAAATTCCTTTTCTTCTAGCTCCAATTGGGAGACCCAGCACCCGCCCCTGTTCCCTTCGGGCTGTTGTTCTTTGTGTACACATGTTGTTCATGTTGAATTGTTCTTGGTTATGGTTTTCAGTTCTCCGAACATCCTTCGGATTGAATTTACCTTAGACCAATTTATAAGTTTCCTCCTTCTTGCTTTTGCACCAAAACTGAGGTGCCCGTGATGCACGGGAGGGTGTATAGGCAGAGGGGAGGGGCTTTACACTTTTAAGTGTAATACTTTGTGTGGCCTCCGGAGGCAGAAGCTATACACCCAATTGTCTGGGTCTCCCAATTGGAGCTAGAAGAAAAGGAATTTACGGTAAGTAAACAAAATTCCCTTCTTTTTGACCGTGGTCCATCCAATATAAAGTTTTCTTCGGCGCTCTATTGGGAGACCCAGACGATTGGGTGTATAGCTACTGCCTCCGGAGGCCACACAAAGCATTACACTAAAAAGTGTAAGGCCCCTCCCCTTCTGGCTATACACCCCCCGTGGGATCACGGGCTGCTCAGTTTTCAAGCTTTGTGCGAAGGAGGCACACATCCATGCATAAGCTCCACTGTTTAGTCAGCAGTAGCTGCTGACTATATCGGATGGAAGAAAAGAGGGCCCATACTAGGGCCCCCAGCATGCTCCCTTCTCACCCCACTTGCGGTTTGTAAGGTTGAGGTACCTATTGCTGGTACGGAGGCTGGAGCCCACATGCTGTTTTCCTTCCCCATCCCCCTGAGGGGCTCTGAGGAAGTGGGATCTTTCCGGCCACCAAGCCCTGAGGCCGGGCTCCATCCACAGACCCATAGAACCTGCTGGATGTGGAGCGGGAGTGCCGTTCAGGGACAAGGCCCTGCAACTTTCAGGTACTCTGTGTCCCCGTATGGCAGGCCACGCACACTCCAGGCTTGCTGGGTGTGCTAGTGCGCCGGGGACTGTAGCGCTGCAGATTACTGGGGGACTTTACGTGTGGGGACCGCCGCGCCGACCGCCCCTGGAGCGGCGGCGCAGCTGCGACTTGTAGTGCGCCGGGGACGCGCCGACCGCGCTTTTACGGCGGCGGCGCTTCTAACTTTAGTCCCCGGCTTTTGCGGCCTAGCGCCGCTTCGTTCCCGCCCCCACCCTGTCACTCAGGGAAAGGGATAGACGCTGTTCTATAGCAGCGCCGAGGGCTGGAGCCTTATTTGCATTCTCCAGCCCCCTTCACTAGACACAATGGGCGCCGGGTTCCCGCTCTTGTCTCGGGCACGCCCTCGGCCCGCCCCTCTCCTCTGGACGCCGGCAGCCATTCCGGCACGCAGAGCGGGAAAACGGAGACAAGCGCTGACAGGATTCCGGCGCCACACACCCGCTTTTGTGCGGGCGGTAAGCGGCAACTAAAGTGCTGACCCACTAATGCCGAAGTGTCCTGTTGTACTTTTGTACGGTCGCTATTCAGGATGCAGACCTAGAAACAGCAGCAAAAGATCAGGGGTGCTAAAGCACAGACTCTATATGCTGCTTGTCTTGCATGTGCTGCAGTGTCATGTGTCCTTTATGCTTGTATGCTTTACATTGCACTGTAAGGGCTATTCTTGGCTGTCTACCCGCCTAGATGGCTAGACAGCGGCAGCAAACAGCAATGGTGCTAAGGCACAAGCTTTCAATGCTGCTTGGATTGCATGTACTGCAGAGTTTATTTTCATGCTTGTACATTCACTGCATGTCGCTATTCTTGGCTAATGCTCCTTGATGACCAGACAACAGCAGCAGAAACGCAAGGGTGCTAAGGCACAAGCTTTCAATGCTGCTTGGATTGCATGTGCTGCAGTGGTTATTTTCATGCTTGTATGCTATACATTCACTGTATGTCGCTTTTCTTGGCTAATGCTCCTGAATAACTAGACAACGGCAGCAGAAAAGCAAAGGTGCCAAGGCACAGGCTTTCTATGCTCCTTGTACTGCATGTGCTGAAGTGTTTATTGTACTTCATGCTTGTATGCTATACATTGCACTGTACGGTCGCTATTCTTGGCTAATGCTCCTAGATGGCTAGACAGCAACAGCAAAAAAAAAAAAAAAAAAACAGCATGGGTGCCAAGGCACAGGAACGTCCCCCTTTCTCAGACGATCAAGGACTCTCTTCAGAGGAGTCCACTCTTCAGATCAATTGTCTGGAGCTCTGGGCAGTGTATATTGCCCTGCAAGACTTCCTGCAGTGGCTGGAAGGCAAACAGATCCGAATTCAGTCGGACAATCCACAGCGGTGGCATACAAGAGAAGCAGTCCAGGAACACCACGCTTATCCCGATAAGCGTTTCTCCAACCGTATTGAGGATACGCGTTGTCTCTTCCCCCCTGACGTGCTCAAGCGCTCCAAGGGTGGATCCCCCAATCTCCAGGCTTGCGGCTAGATCTATAGTTGCAGTGGAAGATGGGACTTCACTTAAAGATGCCATTGACAGACAGATAGCCCTCTGGTTGCAATCTGTCTATGAAGCTATCGGCGGGTCGGTTGCCCCGGCATTCGCAGCCATAGAGGCACTCCAAGCTATTTCAGCTAGTATTGCGCAGAGGGACGTGGTCACATGTACATCTTGGCCGCAGTAGCGTCCTTCACCTCGCAATGTCGGTTCACGAATCGGCACAACAGCAAGGTCCCGGTTTTCATGACGACGGGGTGACAAAATAGGACGACTCCTTCCGTTCCGTTCTGGACCTTAAACTGCTCAACAAGCACGTGAAAACCAGGCGGTTCCGGATGGAATCCCTCCGCTCCGTCATTGCCTCAATGTCTCAAGGAGATTTCCTAGCATCAATAGACATCAGGATGCTTATCTCCACGTGCCGATTGCTCCAGAGCACCGGCGTTTGCTACGATTCGTTATTGAAGACGAGCATCTTCGGTTCGTAGCCCTACCCTTCGGTCTGGCGACAGCCCCACGGGTTTTCACCAAGTTCATGGCAGCAGTGGGACCACTCCCGCACTCTCAGGGTCACCCTGTGATCCCTTACTTAGACCATCTACTTGTCAAGGCACTCTTTTAAGAGGCATGCCAACACAGCCTGAACATGGCGCGGGAGACTTCCCAGAGTTTCGGGTGGGTCCTCAACTTTTCAAAGTTAAACCCAATCGTGGCATATCTTAGCTTGGGGTTTCACACTCTCTCAGCGATGGTGAAGCTTCCACTGGACAAACAGCGGTCACTACAGACGGGGGTGCAGTCTCTCCTTCAAGGAGACACCTCATCCAGAGGCAGTCCCTTTCACGCAGTTTCATCTGCGTCCACTTCAATAGAACATTCTTCGCTAATGGGAGGGGAGGTCGATGTCCCTACAAGGCACAAGTCTCGGCGCTATTGGTGTTTTTTCAGAAGCGTCTAGCACGACGTCCGCAGGTACGCACGTTCCTGCAGGGGGTTTGTCATATCGTCCCCCCGTACGAGCGGCCGTTAGATCCATGGGATCTGAACAGGGTACTAGTTGCTCTCCAGAAGCCGCCTTTCGAGTCTCTGACGGATGTTTCACTCTCTCGACTATCACGGAAAGTGGCCTTTCTGGTAGCGATCACGTCTCTTCGGAGAGTGTCTGAGCTAGCAGCGCTGTCATCCAAGGCTCCCTTACTGGTGGTCCACCAGGACAAGGTAGTGCTGCGCCCCATTCAGGAGTTTCTCCCTGAGGTAGTATCCTCGTTTCATATTAATCAGGATATCTCCTTACCTTCCTTTTGTCCTCATCCGGTTCACCGGTATGAAAAGGATTTACATTTGTTAGATCTGGTGAGAGCACTCAGAATCTACATTTCCCGCACGGCGCCCCTGCGCCGCTCGGATGCACTTTGTCCTTGTCGCTGGTAAGCGCAAGGGGTCGCAGGCTTCTACAGCCACCCTGGCTCGATGGATCAAAGAACCAATTCTGGAAGCCTACCGTTCTGCGGGGCTTCCGGTTCCTTCAGGGCTGAAGGCCCATTCAACCAGAGCCGTGGGTGCGTCCTGGGCATTACGACACCAGGCTTCGGCTCAACAAGTGTGCCAGGCAGCTACCTGGTCGAGTTTGCACACTTTCACCAAACATTATCAGGTGCATACCTATGCTTCGGCGGACGCCAGCCTAGGTAGAAGAGTCCTGCAGGCGGCAGTGGCCTCCTCGTAGAGGAGGGCTGTCTTGCAGCTCTAACTTGAGGTATTTTGTTACCCACCCAGGGACTGCTTTTGGACGTCCCAATCGTCTGGGTCTCCCAATAGAGCGCCGAAGAAGAAGGGAATTTTGTTACTTACCGTAAATTCCTTTTCTTCTAGCTCTTATTGGGAGACCCAGCACCCGCCCTGTTGTCCTTCGGGATTTTTGGTTTGTTTGCGGGTGCACATGTTGTTCATGTTGAACGGTTTTCAGTTCTCCGATGTTACTCGGAGTCAATTTGTTTAAACCAGTTATTGGCTTTCCTCCTTCTTGCTTTAGCACTAAAACTGAGCAGCCCGTGATCCCACGGGGGGTGTATAGCCAGAAGGGGAGGGGCCTTACACTTTTTAGTGTAATGCTTTGTGTGGCCTCCGGAGGCAGTAGCTATACACCCAATCGTCTGGGTCTCCCAATAAGAGCTAGAAGAAAAGGAATTTACGGTAAGTAACAAAATTCCCTTCTTTCCCCCAGTGAATATATATCTCCCGAGTTTCTATATGTTAGACACTGTGTCTCTCTGATTTTTGCCTGTTTTTTCTGAGCACCAGTCTGCACAGGCGTACTTTGGTTGTGTTTTTTTCCCCAAGCCTCTGAACTATGTTCACCTCTCTGACACTAGCTCCGTACTGCATTTCATTGAAGGTTCCACAATATACTCCACACATAGCCCTCGGCCATCCGCTCTTTTCTAGCAATTCCTAGACAGCAATTTGAGCTCCATCATTATACTTTTAGGCTGCCTGCCTAATAGGAAACCACCTTAGGACTATGATAAATTACGACTCGGGGCGGTAGTCCTGTGGTTGATGTCTCTGCTCCTCCATGACATCGTGCTGTTTTTCTTCCTTTTACACCAGGTTTTAACCCCGTGTATGTCGTTCAGTATATCTATTATACATCTATTTTGTTTTTTCTTTTGTCAGGATTATTGTACATATTTACTGTATGTTAGTAGAAGTGTATATAACTGTTTTTGATCATAATTCAATATTCAGGGAACTGTTGGAACATACAGATTTCTAGAATGATCAGGATCCCGCCCGCCTTCAAAGTTTTTTTTCAGGATGGGTGTTCCCTATGACATCATTGCATGCTTTTATACTTCACCATCTCACTTGAAACCAGATTTGATGTTCTCTTGCCAATGTCCTGATGAAGGGAGCTGTGTCTCCAGAAACGCGTAGACTTGTGCATGTTATTAAAGAAGCATTAATCTCTTCCTGGATCCATTGAGTCCTTGGCGCGGAATTAAGACCCTTCTTCTATCACTCTCTGTTATCAATCTAATATATAAAGCTGAGACAGAGGGAAAGAGACAGACAGGGAAAGAGAGGGAAAGAGACAGAGAAAGTGACAGAGATAGATAGACAGACATGGAAAGAGATAGATAGACAGACATGGAAAGAGATAGATAGACAGACATGGAAAGAGATAGATAGACAGACATGGAAAGAGATAGATAGACAGACATGGAAAGAGATAGATAGACAGACATGGAAAGAGATAGATAGACAGACATGGAAAGAGATAGATAGACAGACATGGAAAGAGATAGATAGACAGACATGGAAAGAGATAGATAGACAGACATGGAAAGAGATAGATAGACAGACATGGAAAGAGATAGATAGACAGACATGGAAAGAGATAGATAGACAGACATGGAAAGAGATAGATAGACAGACATGGAAAGAGATAGATAGACAGACATGGAAAGAGATAGACAGACATGGAAAGAGATAGACAGACATGGAAAGAGATAGACAGACATGGAAAGAGATAGACAGACATGGAAAGAGATATACAGACATGGAAAGAGATAGACAGACATGGAAAGAGATAGACAGACATGGAAAGAGATAGACAGACATGGAAAGAGATAGACAGACATGGAAAGAGATAGACAGACATGGAAAGAGATAGACAGACATGGAAAGAGATAGACAGACATGGAAAGAGATAGACAGACATGGAAAGAGATAGACAGACATGGAAAGAGATAGACAGACATGGAAAGAGATAGACAGACATGGAAAGAGATAGACAGACATGGAAAGAGATAGACAGACATGGAAAGAGATAGACAGACATGGAAAGAGATAGACAGACATGGAAAGAGATAGACAGACATGGAAAGAGATAGACAGACATGGAAAGAGATAGACAGACATGGAAAGAGATAGACAGACATGGAAAGAGATTGAGACAGACAGAGAAAGAGATTGAGACAGACATAATAATTACATTTATATCTATCTGTTTTGTGGTGTTTGTGTGCAGAATACATTTTTGTTAATACATTCTATTTTGTTAACAACAGTTATTAACCCGGGCGATGCCGGGTAGTACAGCTAGTAATAAATAAAATGCAAGTGCTTAGTAAGGCTGCTTTAACACATCCGGTTTTTGCCGTCAGGCACAATTTGGCAAAAAACGGATCCGTCAAACAGTTTTTTTCCATGCGTGCCTTCCGTTTTTTGTCGGACTCGTTGTGATACTGAGCATGCACAGTTCAAAAAACCGGATCCGTCGTTGTATTCCATCATATGACGGATCGGGCGCCCATAGGTTTCCATTATACGACATGCCGGATCCGGCGTGGTCCGTTTTTTTTGCCGGAGACAAAAAACGTTGCATGCTGCGTCCTTTCCGGCACCCGGATGAAGACATTTCGCTGGATTCGGCTGACTCCACATGCAACGCAAGGCTATGCGGCACAATCCGGCGATAATACAAGTCTATGGGGAATAAAAAGGATCAGACGCCGGATCCGTTTTATCTGCAATTGTTTGGATTGTGCCTGATTGCGAAAAACGGATGTGTGAAACCAGCCTAACTTAGTATATACATTTTTGTAAAAAGGTAAGAAGCCGTCCCACCTCGTCACGGTGTACCCATCTGGGACGGTCCCTATCCAACTGAAGTTAATAACATTTTCTATATCTGACTTGTGTCATGTCAAAACTCCAATGTGAATGGTAACATGTGGTCAGCCGGGTCCCAGATTAAATACACAGCAAAGTGGGAAGCAAATTAATTGTTCAGCCTCAGTAAAGGGAGGGCTGCGCCCCTAACCTGCACTAAAGCAAGAGAACAAACAAAAAACCTTTTTGCAAAAATGTATATACTAGTACCCTGTTATTAACCACTTGCTTTTTATTTATTATTTCTTTGTCGCTCCATTGGGAGACCCAGACAATTGGGTGTATAGCTATGCCTCCGGAGGCCACACAAAGTATTACACTAAAAGTGTAAAGCCCCTCCCCTTCTGCCTATACACCCCCCCGTGCACTTGGGCTCCTCAGTTTTTATGCTTTGTGCGAAGGAGGCAGACATCCACGCATAGCTCCACAGCTTGGTCAGCAGCAGCTGCTGACTAGGTCGGATGGAAGAAAAGAGGGCCCATAATAGGGCCCCCAGCATGCTCCCTTCTCACCCCGCTTTGTCGGCGGTGTTGTTAAGGTTGAGGTGCCCATTGCGGGTACACAGGCAGGAGCCACATGCTGTTTTCCTTCCCCATCCCTTAATGGGCTCTGGGTGAAGTGGGATCCGGATCGGTCTCCAGGCACTGGGACCGTGCTCCCTCCGCAGCCCCTGGGAATCTGCAGGATAGGAGCTGGATATCGTCAGGGACAAAGCCCTGCTACTATGAGGTACTCTGTGTCTCCGTGGGGACCGCGCATGGAGGTCCCATACACATTACAGCACTGCTGGGTGTGTTAGTGCGCCGGGCATGGAGCGCTTGTGCCAGACACTTTCCATCTCTGCTGGGTGTGTTAGTGCGCCGGACATGGAGCGTTTGGGCCAGACACTTTCCAGCTCTGCTGGGTGTGTTAGTGCGCCGGACATGGAGTGCTTGTGCCAGACACTTTCCAGCTCTGCTGGGTGTGTTAGTGCGCCGGACATGGAGCGTTAGTGCCAAACACTTTCCAGCACTGCTGGAGGTGTTAGTGCGCCGGGGGACTACGCGCGGCCGCGCTTATTGCCGGCCGCGCTTATAACTTTAGTCCCCGGCTTCTGCGGCCTAGTGTCGTTCTTTCCCGCCCACAGGCCTGCCAGTCAGGGGAGGGGCGGGACGCTGCACGGATCGTCAGCGGAGGGCTGGAGCATACATTAGTATCCTCCTCCCTCCTCACTCAGTACAGTGGGGCGCTGGATTCCCGCACTTTTCTTGGGCACGCCCACGGTCTCCTCCTCCTCACAGAACGCCGGCAGCCATTCCTGTCAGCGATTCAGACGCTGGAGAGGAGAGGCAACACAGGGAAACCCAGGCAGGGAATCTGGCGACCACACAACCGCTCTGAGCGGTCGGTAAGCAGCACCTGTGGTGCTGGCCCCACTGAGTACCGAAGTGTGTATATATATATATATATATATATATATATATATATATATATATATATATATATATATATATATATATATATATATATATATATATATATATATATATATATATAGGCTTTTAGGCTATACATTGCAGTACGGTCGCTCTGTTGATTTTTGGCTATATACCCTCCTGGTTGTTCTCAGAGGAGACAACATGTCATCTGCAAAAAGCAAGGGTGCCACAGCACAGGCGTATTTTGCAACCTGTACCTCATGTACAGCTGTACTACCGGCAGGGTCCACTGACCCTCATTGTGTGCAATGCTCGGCCCCTGTGGCGCTTACTCAGCCGGAGCCTCTGCTACAGGTGGCCCAGGTGGATCCACCTGCTACCACTGTCCAGGTGACAGGGACGGAGTTTGCAGCCTTTGCTGACAAACTGTCTGAGACTATGGATAAATGGTCTGCTAAAATACTAGAAGCTTTGCAGTCCAGACCGGTGATTCAGGCCCCGGGCTCTATCCAATCCTTGACCCCTGGTCCCCCTCAATTGGAACAGCAATGTGCCCCGGGGGTAACCCACAGGTCCCAGGGTGAGGTCTCTGACACGGACCGCAGTCCCAGGCCGCCCAAGCGGGGTCGCTGGGAAATTCCCTCCACTTCATCACGCTGTTCAGGGTCCCAGCAGGGGGACTCTCTGGAGGATGAAGCCGAGGTCTTAGATCAGGATTCTGATACTGAAGCCGCTCTCAACCTAGATAGACCTGAAGGTGACGCAGTAGTGAATGACCTTATAGCGACCATCAATCAGGTGTTGGATATTTCTCCCCCAGCTGCTCCAATTGAGGAGTCTGCTTCTCAGGAGAAATTCCGTTTCAGGTTTCCAAAGCGTACATTAAATATGTTTCTGGATCACTCTGACTTCAGAGAGGCAATCCAGAAAAACCGAGACTGTCCAGACAAGCGTTTTTCCAAGCGCCTTAAGGACACACGTTATCCCTTCCCCCCCGAGGTTGTCAAGGGCTGGACTCCGTTTCCTAAGGTGGATCCTCCAATCTCCAGACTGGCGGCTAGATCCATAGTTGCAGTGGAAGACGGGGCTTCACTCAAAGATGCCACTGACAGACAGATGGAACTATGGTTGAAATCCATCTATGAAGCTATCGGCGCGTCTTTTGCTCCAGAATTCGCAGCCGTATGGGCACTCCAAGCTATCTCAGCTTGTCAGGCGCAGATTCATGCGGTAACACGTACATCTGCCCCACAAGTGGTGTCCTTAACCAATCAGGCGTCGGCGTTTGCGTCCTACGCCATTAATGCTATCCTTGACTCTGCGAGCCGTACGGCGGTGGCATCCGCCAACTCTGTGGTACTCCGCAGGGCCATGTGGCTACGTGAATGGAAGGCAGACTCTGCTTCCAAAAAGTTCTTAACCGGTTTGCCATTGGCTGGCGACCGCTTGTTTGGTGAGCGATTGGATGAAATCATTAAACAATCCAAGGGAAAGGATTCATCCTTACCCCAGTCCAAACCAAACAGACCTCAACCACGGAAGGTACAATCGAGGTTTCGGTCCTTTCGGACCGCGGGCAGATCTCAATTTTCCTCGTCCAAAAGGCCTCAGAAAGATCAGAGGAACTCAGATGCATGGCGGTCTAAGTCACGTCCTAAAAAGACCGCAGGAGGCACCGCTCCCAAAGCGGCCTCCTCATGACTTTCGGCCTCTTCAAACCGCATCCTCGGTCGGTGGCAGGCTCTCCCGCTTTTGCGACACCTGGCTGCCACAAGTAAAAGACCGATGGGTGAGAGACATTCTATCTCACGGTTACAGGATAGAGTTCAACTCTCGTCCTCCGACTCGTTTCTTCAGAACATCTCCACCCCCCGACAGAGCCGAGGCTCTTATGCAGGCGGTGGGCACCCTGAAGGCGGAAGGAGTGGTGATCCCGGTTCCTCGTCAGCAACGGGGTCACGGTTTTTACTCCAACTTGTTCGTGGTGCCAAAAAAGGACGGATCCTTCCGTCCCGTTCTGGACCTAAAGCTGCTCAACAAGCATGTGAAAACCAGGCGGTTCCGGATGGAATCGCTTCGCTCCGTCATCGCCTCCATGTCCCAAGGAGATTTCCTGGCATCAATAGACATCAAAGATGCTTATCTCCACGTACCGATTGCGCCAGAGCATCAGCGCTTCCTGCGCTTCGCCATAGGGGACGAACACCTTCAGTTCGTGGCACTACCTTTTGGCCTGGCAACAGCCCCACGGGTCTTCACCAAGGTCATGGCAACAGTGGTGGCAATCCTACACTCTCAGGGACACTCGGTGATCCCTTACTTAGACGATCTACTTGTCAAGGCACCCTCTCAAGGGGCATGCCAACACAGCCTGAACATTGCTCTGGAAACTCTCCAGAGTTTCGGGTGGATCATCAATTTTCCAAAGTCAAATCTGACACCGGCCCAATCACTAACATATCTTGGCATGGAGTTTCATACTCTCTCAGCGATAGTGAAGCTTCCGCTGACCAAATAGCGTTCACTACAGACAGGGGTGCAATCTCTCCTTCATGGTCAGTCACACCCCCTGAGGCGCCTCATGCACTTCCTAGGGAAGATGGTGGCAGCAATGGAGGCAGTTCCTTTTGCGCAGTTTCATCTGCGCCCACTTCAATGGGACATTCTCCGCAAATGGGACAGGAAGTCGACGTCCCTCGACAGGAACGTCTCCCTTTCTCGGGCAGCCAAAGCTTCCCTTCAGTGGTGGCTTCTTCCCACTTCTCTGTCAAAGGGGAAATCCTTCCTGCCCCCATCCTGGGCTGTGGTCACGACGGACGCGAGCCTGTCGGGGTGGGGAGCGGTCTTTCTCCACCACAGGGCTCAGGGGACTTGGACTCAGACAGAGTCCTCCCTTCAGATCAATGTTCTGGAGATAAGGGCAGTGTATCTTGCCCTAAAGGCGTTCCAGCCGTGGCTGGAAGGCAAACAGATCCGAATTCAGTCGGACAACTCCACAGCGGTGGCATACATCAACCACCAAGGCGGGACACGCAGTCGGCAAGCCTTCCAGGAGGTCCGACGGATTCTGCTATGGGTGGAAGCCACAGCCTCCACCATATCCGCAGTTCACATCCCGGGCGTAGAAAACTGGGAAGCAGATTTTCTCAGTCGCCAGGGCATGGACGCAGGGGAATGGTCCCTTCACCCGGACGTGTTTCAGGAGATCTGTTGCCGCTGGGGCATGCCGGACGTCGACCTAATGGCGTCCCGGCACAACAACAAGGTCCCGACGTTCATGGCACGGTCTCAAGATCACAGAGCTCTGGCGGCAGACGCCTTAGTTCAGGATTGGTCGCAGTTTCAACTCCCTTATGTGTTTCCTCCTCTGGCACTGTTGCCCAGAGTGTTACGCAAGATCAGGGCCGACTGCCGTCGCGCCATCCTCGTCGCTCCAGACTGGCCGAGGAGGTCGTGGTACCCGGATCTGTGGCATCTCACGGTCGGCCAACCGTGGGCACTCCCAGACCGACCAAACTTGCTCTCTCAAGGGCCGTTTTTCCATCTGAATTCTGCGGCCCTGAACCTGACTGTGTGGCCATTGAGTCCTGGATCCTAGCGTCTACAGGATTATCTCAAGAGGTCATTGCCACCATGAGACAGGCTAGGAAACCAACGTCCGCCAAGATCTACCACAGGACGTGGAAAATTTTCCTGTCGTGGTGCTCTGCTCAGGGCGTTTCTCCCTGGCCGTTTACCTTGCCCACTTTTCTGTCCTTTCTTCAATCCGGATTAGAAAAGGGTTTGTCACTAGGCTCCCTTAAGGGACAAGTCTCTGCGCTCTCTGTCTTTTCTTCAGCGCTCTATTGGGAGACCCAGACGATTGGGGTATAGCTACTGCCCTCCGGAGGCCACACAAAGCACTACACTAAAAAGTGCAAGGCCCCTCCCCTTCTGGCTATACCCCCCGTGGTATCACGGGTTCTCCAGTTTTCAAGCTTTGTGCGAAGGAGGTCAGACATCCACGCATAGCTCCACAGATTTTAGTCAGCAGTAGCTGCTGACTATTTCGGATGGAAGAAAAGAGGGCCCATATAGGGCCCCCAGCATGCTCCCTTCTCACCCGTGGATGGTGTTGTAAGGTTGAGGTACCTATTGCTGGTACGGAGGCTGGAGCCCACATGCTGCTTTCCTTCCACATCCCCCTGAGGGGCTCTGTGGAAGTGGGATCCTGCCGGCCTCAAAGCTCTGACGCCGGGCTCCATCCACAGACCCATTTGAACCTGCTGGATACGGAGCTGGAGTACCGTTCAGGGACATGGCCCTGCACCATTACAGGTACTCTGTGTCCCCGTACACACAGGCACAGCACACTCCAGACTTGCTGGGTGTGCTAGTGCGCCGGGGACAGTAAAGGGTTACAGTCACTGCAGCTTTGCTGAGTGACTTTGTGTTTTGGGAACTACCGCGCCGGACGCTCCGGGAGCGGCGGCGCGGCTGGGACTTGTAGTTCGCCGGGGACTGGGCGCCGACCGCGCTTTTACGGCGGCGGCGCTTATAACTCCAGTCCCCGGCTTCTGCGGCCTAGTGCCGCTTCGTTCCCGCCCCCTCCCTGTCACTCAGGGAAGGGGACAGACGCTGAGCAATCAGCAGCGCCGAGGGCTGGAGCCTTTTTACATGCTCCAGCCCTCTCACTGCACACTGTCGGACGCCGGATTCCCGCTCTGCCTTGGGGGCACGCCCACGGCCCGCCCCTCCTCACACGAGCTGGGGAAGAAGCCGGCAGCCATTACTGCACCGAGCTCGGACTTTCGGCACCAAGGCAGGACGGTGGCGATCATACACCCGCTTATAGGCGGGCGGTAAGAGGCAAGAAGCGTCTAGCAGCAGTGTATACATGTGTTGTTTTTAACTACATAGGTCGCTATATGCCCGCTTGGGGAGCGACACATCAGCAGCAGGAAAGCAGGTGTGCTAAGGCACAGGCTTTCTAGGCTGCTTGTTTTGCACGACTGAGGTGTTCATTTGTGTTTATGCTTATATGCTATACATTGCACTGTACAGTCGCTAGTCTTAGCTATATTCTCCTGGAATGGCTAGACTACAGCAGCAGAAAACCAAGGGTGCTGGGGCACAGGTTTTTTTCTATGCTGCTTGTATTGCATGGGCTGCAGTGTGCATTTGTACTTGTGCTTGTATGCTATACATTGCACTGTATGGTCACTCTTCTGGGCTATATTCCCCTAGATGACCAGTCTACAGCAGCAGAAGAGCAGAGGTGCCAGGGCACAGGCTTCTATGCTGCTGGTATTGCATGTGCTGCAGTGTTCATTTGTACTTGTGCTTGTATGCTATACATTGCACTGTAGGGTCACTCTTCTGGGCTATATTCCCCTAGATGACTAGTATACAGCAGCAGAAGAGCAGGGGTGCCAGGGCACAGGCTTCTATGCTGCTTGTATTGCTTGTACTGCAGTGGTCTTTTGTACTTTATGCCTGTATGCTATACATTGCAATGTACGGTCACCAATCTTGGCTATATACTTCTAGATAGCTAGTCGGCAGCGGCAAAAAAGCAACACAGATTTCAGTGCTGTTTTTACTACATGGGATGCTGTTCATGACACCGTCCCATTGTGTGCATGCTCCCCTGTAGCACGTCGTCTGCCGGGGTCTCTAGCACTTCGTCTGCCGGGGCTCTACTAGTTGTGGCCAAAGAAACCTCCTGTCAACCCTGTCCATGGACAGGGACGGAGTAGTCATAATATAGAGACTTGCACCCATGGGCAATCTACTTGACTAACGCCATACGGAATGATCCTATACCGTCCATCAATGGAAGGTTGGATCTTTCTCCCTCAGCTCCCCCAGTGGAGATAGGAGACGAACAGGAGAAGTTCCTTTTCAGTATCTCACGCAGATATTGAGTATTTTTCTGGCCACGCTGACTTCAGAGAAGCAGTCCAGGAACACCACGCTTACCAGATAAGCGTCTTCTCCAAACGTTTTTAGGATACACGTTATCCCTTTTTTCCCCTGACGTGGTCAGCGCTGGACCCAGGGTCCAAAGGTGGATTCTCCAATCTCCAGGCTTGCATATAGAGCCATAGTTGCACTGGAGATGGGGCTTCACTTAAAGATGCCATTCACAGACAGATGGACTCTGGTTGAAATCTGTCTAGGAGGCTATCGGCGTGTCGGTTGCTCCGGCATCCACAGCCGTATTGGCAACCTAACCTTTTCAGCTGTTCTTGCGCAGCTGACCTTGAGCAGGGACATCTGTACCGCAGAGGCGTCCGTAACCCCGCAATGTCTGCACTGCGACTTACCCTGTTAATACTGTCCTAAAAGTACAGTCGAGGTTTCGGTCCTTCCCAAGCTCCGGCAGGTCCCAATTGTCCTCGTGCAAAAGGGCTACAAAACCTCAGACGGGCTCAGATTCCGGCCGGGCTCAATCTCGCCCAAGGAAGGCAGTCGGAGGAACCGCTACCAAGGCGGTCTCCTCAGGACTCTCAGCTCTCTCTCTCTCTCTCCGCATCCGCGGTTGATGGCAGACTCCCCCGCCTTTGGCGACATTTAGCTGCCACAGGTCACAGACCGGTGGGTGACGGACATTGTGCTCACGTGCACAGGACAGTGTTCTGTTCTCGTCCTCCGACTCCATTCTTCAGAACGGCCCCACCTCTCCACCGAGCAGATGCCCTGCTGCAGGCGGTGGACGCTCTAAGAGCAGAAGGAGTGGTGATCCCTGTCCCCCCTCAGGAACGAGGGCGAGGGTTTGTACTCCAATCTCTTTGTGGCTCCAAAAATGGACGGTTCCTTCCGTCCTGTTCTGGTTCTGAAACTGCTCAACGAGCATGCGAACGCCAGGCGGTTCCGGATGGGCTCCCTCCGATCCGTCATTGCCTCAATGTCTCGAGGAGACTTCCTTGCCTCAACAGACATCAAAGATGCCTATCTCCACGTGCCAATTGCTACGGAGCACCAACGTTTTCTACGTTTTGTGATAGGAGACGAACATCTTCTGTTCGTAGCTCTGCCATTCAGTCTGGCGACAGCCCCACGGGTGTGCACCAAGGTCATGGCAGCAGTGGTAGCAGTCTTGCACTCTCACGGACACCCGGTGATCCCGTACTTGGACGATCTACTCGTCAAAGCACCCTCCCTCGAGGCATGCCAACGCAGCCTGAATGTTACGCTGGAGACTCTCCAGACTTTCGGGTGGATCATCAATTTGGCAAGGTCAAATCTGTCTCCGACTCAATCACTAACGTATCTCGGCATGGAGTTTCATACTCTATCAGCCATAGTGAAGCTTCCGCTGAACCAGCAGCGTTCACTGCGGACAGAGGTGCAGTCTCTCCTTCAAGGCCAGTCGCACCCCTTAAGGCGCCTCATGCACTTCCTAAGGAAGATGGTGGCAGCCATCGAGGCAGTTCTCTTTGCGCAGTTTCATCTGCGCCAACGGCAATGGGACATTCTCCGCCAATGGGATGGGCAGTCAACCTCCCTGGACGGGAAGTCTCCCTTTCCCTGACGGCCGAGGACTCTCTGCAATAGTGGCTTATTCCCACCTCATTGTCATAGCCCCCATCCTGGGCAGTGGTCACGACAGATACGAGTCTGTCAGGGTGGGGATCAGTTTGTCTCCGCCACATGGCTCAGGGGACGTGGACTCAGCAGGAGTCCACCCTTCAGTTCGATGTGCTGGAAATCGGGGCAGGGTATCTTACCCTATTAGCTTTCCAGAAGTGGCTAGAAAGGGAGCAGATCCGAATCCAGTCGGACATCTCCACAGCGGTGGCATACATCAACCACCAAGGAGGGACACGCAGTCAGCAGCCTTCCAGGAAGTCCGGCGAATCCTCATGTGGGTGGAGGACACAGCATCCACCATATCCGCAGTTCACATCCCGGGCGTAGAAAACTGGGAAGCAGACTTCCTCAGTCGCCAGGGCATGGACGCGGGGGAATGGTCCCTTCACCCGGACGTGTTTCAGGAAATCTGTTGCCGCTGGGGGGTGCCGGACGTCGACCTAATGGCGTCTCGGCACACCAACAAGGTCCCGGCATTTATGGCACGATCGCGCGATCACAGAGCTCTGGCGGCAGACGCCTTAGTGCAAGATTGGTCGCAGTTCCGGCTCACATATGTGTTTCCACCTCTGGCACTCTTGCCCAGAGTACTGCGCAAAAATCAGATCCGATTGCAGCCGCGTCATACTCGTCGCACCAGACTGGCCGAGGAGATCGTGGTACCCGGATCTGTGGCATCTCACGGTCGGCCGACCGGGGTCACTACCAGACCGACCAGACTTACTGTCTCAAGGGCCGTTTTCTCCATCGGAATTCTGCGGCCCTGAACCTGACTGTGTGGCTTTTGTGTCCTGGATCCTAGCGTCTTCAGGATTATCCCAAGGGGTCGTTGCCACCATGAGACAGGCTAGGAAGCCCACGTCTGCTAAGATCTACCACAGAACGTGGAAGATTTTCTTAATCTGGTGCTCTACTCAGGGAGTGTCTCCCTGGCCATTTGCATTGCCTATCTTTCTTTCCTTCCTACAATAGGAGTTAGAAAAGGGCTTGTCGCTAGACTCCCTCAAAGGGCAAGTCTCAGCACTATCCGTGTTTTTTTTTTTTTTTTCAGAAGCGTCTAGCACGTCTTTCTAAGGTGCGCACGTTCCCGCAGGGGGTTTGTCATATCGTACCCCCGTACAAGCGGCCGTTGGATCCATGGGATCTGAACAGGGTTCTAGTTGCTCTCCAGAAGCCGCCTTTCGAGCCTCTGAAGGAAGTTTCCTTTTCTCGCCTGTCACAGAAGGTGGCGTTTCTCGTTGCGATCACATCGCTTCGGCGAGTGTCTGAGCTGGCAGCTCTGTCATCCAAGGCTCCCTTCCTGGTGTTTCACCAGGACAAGGTAGTGCTGCGCATCATTCCGGAGTTTCTCCCTAAGGTCGTATCCTCGTTTCATCTTAATCAGGATATCTCCTTACCGTCCTTTTGCACTCATCCGGTTCACCGGTATGAGAATGATTTACGTTTGCTAGATCTGGTGAGAGCACTCAGAATCTACATTTCCCGCACGGCGCCCGTACGCCGTTCCGATGCCCTTGTCGCTGGTACGCGCAAGAGGTTGCAGGCTTCTAAAGCCACCCTGGCTCGATGGATCAAAGAACCAATTCTGGAAGCCTACCGTTCTGCAGGGCTTCCGGTTCTTTCAGGGCTGAAAGCCCATTCAACCAGAGCCGTGAGTGTGTCCTGGGCGCTACGACACCAGGCTTCGGCTCAACAGGTGTGCCAGGCAGCTACCTGGTCGAGTCTGCACACTTTCACCAAACATTATCAGGTGCATACCTATGCTTCGGCGGATGCCAGCTTAGGTGGAAGAGTCCTGCAGGCGGCAGTGACATCCCCGTAGGGGAGGGCTGTTTTGCAGCTCTAACATGAGGTATCTCTTTACCCACCCAGGGACAGCTTTTGGACGTCCCAATCGTCTGGGTCTCCCAATAGAGCGCTGAAGAAGGGAATTTTGTTACTTACCGTAAATTCCTTTTCTTCTAGCTCTTATTGGGAGACCCAGCACCCGCCCTGTTGTCCTTCGGGATTTCTTGGTTGTTTACGGGTACACATGTTGTTCATGTTGAACGGTTTTTCAGTTCTCCGACGTTATTCGGAGTTAATTTGTTTAAACCAGTTATTGGCTTCCTCCTTCTTGCTTTGGCACTAAAACTGGAGAACCCGTGATACCACGGGGGGGTATAGCCAGAAGGGGAGGGGCCTTGCACTTTTTAGTGTAGTGCTTTGTGTGGCCTCCGGAGGGCAGTAGCTATACCCCAATCGTCTGGGTCTCCCAATAAGAGCTAGAAGAAAAGGAATTTACGGTAAGTAACAAAATTCCCTTCTTATCAGAAGCGCCTAGCCAGACTTCCACAGGTACGCACGTTCCTGCAGGGGGTTTGTCACATCGTACCTCCTTACAGGCGTCCGTTAGAACCCTGGGATCTGAACAGGGTGCTGATGGCTCTTCAGAAACCACCGTTCGAGCCAATGAGGGATATCTCTCTCTCGCGCCTTTCACAGAAGGTGGTCTTCCTAGTGGCAGTCACATCACTTCGGAGAGTGTCTGAGCTAGCAGCGCTGTCATGCAGAGCCCCCTTCCTGGTGTGTCACCAGGACAAGGTGGTTCTGCGTCCGGTTCCGGAATTTCTCCCTAAGGTGGTATCCCCCTTTCATCTCAATCAGGATATCTCCTTACCCTCTTTTTGTCCTCATCCAGTTCACCAATGTGAAAAGGATTTGCACTTGTTAGATCTGGTGAGAGCACTCAGATTCTACATTTCTCGTACGGCGCCCCTGCGCCGCTCGGATGCACTCTTTGTCCTTGTCGCTGGCCAGCGTAAAGGGACACAAGCTTCCAAATCAACCCTGGCTCGGTGGATCAAGGAACCAATTCTCGAGGCTTATCGTTCCTCCGGGCTTCCGGTTCCCTCAGGGCTGAAGGCCCATTCTACCAGGGCCGTGGGAGCGTCCTGGGCTTTGCGGCACCAGGCTACGGCTCAGCAGGTGTGTCAGGCGGCTACCTGGTCGAGCCTGCACACTTTCACGAAACACTATCAGGTGCATACCTATGCTTCGGCAGATGCCAGCCTAGGTAGGCGACTCCTTCAGGCGGCGGTTGCCCACCTGTAGGATGGAGCCGGTTGCGGCTCTATTATGAGGTATTATTTACCCACCCAGGGACTGCTTTTGGACGTCCCAATTGTCTGGGTCTCCCAATGGAGCGACAAAGAAGAAGGGAATTTTGTTTACTTACCGTAAATTCCTTTTCTTCTAGCTCCAATTGGGAGACCCAGCACCCGCCCCTGTTTTTTGTGTACACATGTTGTTCATGTTGAATGGTTTCAGTTCTCCGATATTCCTTCGGATTGAATTTACTTTAAACCAATTAATTTTTTCCTCCTTCTTGCTTTTGCACCAAAACTGAGGAGCCCGTGTGCACAGGGGGTGTATAGGCAGAAGGGGAGGGGCTTTACACTTTTAGTGTAATACTTTGTGTGGCCTCCGGAGGCATAGCTATACACCCAATTGTCTGGGTCTCCCAATTGGAGCTAGAAGAAAAGGAATTTACGGTAAGTAAACAAAATTCCCTTCTTTTCATACAATTTTTCTGTTTTTTTCAAAACCAAGGACAGCCTTTGTTAAAGGGAACCTGTCAGGTGCAATATGCAGCCAGGACCACGAGCAGTTCTGGGTGTATATTGCTAATCCCTGCCTAACTGTCCCTGTATACACTAGCAAGAGATCTATAGATAAAGTATTTCTAAAGATCTTTTATCTTATGCTAATGAGCACGGGGACTAGTCCCAAGGGCGTTATATCCCCCGACTAGCCGCCCTCTTAGCATGTTGGCACACCCAAAACGGTGACGCGCGTACCTGAGTTCCTGAGTGACCGCGTTTCTGAATGCCGGGCACTTCCAGTCATGTGCAGTATGAAGTCGGGTGAACGCGTTCCAGCTTCAGAGAGGACTAGTGCGCATGACTGCAAGTGCTGGGCATTCAGAAGCATGAACACAGGTACGCGCGTCACCTCTGGGGATGCTAAATTGAATACATGTTAGTACGTCCCTGTGGGCGTGCTAACATGCTAAGAGGGTGGACTAGTCAGGAGATATAACACCCTTGGGACTAGTCCCCACGCTCATTAGCAGAAGATAAAAGATCTTTAGAAATACGTTTTCTAAAGATCTCTTTATGGTACTAGATACAGATGGTTAGGCAGGGATTAGCAATATGCACCCAGATCTGCTTGTGGTCCTGGGTGCATATTGCACCTGACAGGTTCCCTTTAAAGCACTTCTCTGATCAAGACTGCTCCTTCTTAACTCCTTTTCGCTCCATTACCTACTGGGACATCATGGGTTTGGCTGTGGGGAGTTGGATCAGGACAGGTGCTGGCTGTGTTGTACAGCCAGCACGTGACTTTAACCACAGTGATCAGAGCTTCTACTGACTGCAGAATCTAATATATAAAGCTGTGTATGTGTATCCGCTAAAGGAATCCACACCGTCGCATTTACAATCATGAAATTTTGCACAGACGCCTGGTGTGACTCAGGGAATGTCATAGACTATGATTTGACCAGAAAATTTAACCCCGTGCTTTAGTTACTTTCCAAAAAACCTGCCTCCATTAAAGTCAATGGAGCTGTGAGCTACAGGTCATTAATAGCAACTGTGATTGGTTGCTATAGGAACAAAGGACATTCATAGTATAATAAGCTTATGTGTGAGGTAATAACATGTCGGTGGAGAGACAGACAGACAAAGAGATAGACACAGACAGAGTAAGAGACAGACCTGGGAAAGAGACAGGCAGACAGACAGACCTGGGAAAGAGACAGGCAGACAGACAGACCTGGGAAAGAGACAGGCAGACAGACAGACCTGGGAAAGAGACACAGACAGACCTGGGAAAGAGACACAGACAGACAGACCTGGGAAAGAGACACAGACAGACAGACCTGGGAAAGAGACACAGACAGACAGACCTGGGAAAGAGACACAGACAGACAGACCTGGGAAAGAGACACAGACAGACCTGGGAAAGAGACACAGACAGACAGACCTGGGAAAGAGACAGACAGACAGACAGACCTAGGAAAGAGACAGACAGACAGACCTGGGAAAGAGACAGACAGACCTGGGAAAGAGACAGACAGACCTGGGAAAGAGACAGACAGACCTGGGAAAGAGACAGACAGACCTGGGAAAGAGACAGACAGACCTGGGAAAGAGACACAGACCTGGGAAAGAGACAGACAGACCGACCTGGGAAAGAGACAGACAGACCGACCTGGGAAAGAGACAGACAGACCGACCTGGGAAAGAGACAGACAGACCGACCTGGGAAAGAGACAGACAGACCGACCTGGGAAAGAGACAGACAGACCGACCTGGGAAAGAGACAGACAGACCGACCTGGGAAAGAGACAGACAGACCGACCTGGGAAAGAGACAGACAGACCGACCTGGGAAAGAGACAGACAGACCGACCTGGGAAAGAGACAGACAGACCGACCTGGGAAAGAGACAGACAGACCGACCTGGGAAAGAGACAGACAGACCGACCTGGGAAAGAGACAGACAGACCGACCTGGGAAAGAGACAGACAGACCGACCTGGGAAAGAGACAGACAGACCGACCTGGGAAAGAGACAGACAGACCGACCTGGGAAAGAGACAGACAGACCGACCTGGGAAAGAGACAGACAGACCGACCTGGGAAAGAGACAGACAGACCGACCTGGGAAAGAGACAGACAGACCGACCTGGGAAAGAGACAGACAGACCGACCTGGGAAAGAGACAGACAGACCGACCTGGGAAAGAGACAGACAGACCGACCTGGGAAAGAGACAGACAGACCGACCTGGGAAAGAGACAGACAGACCGACCTGGGAAAGAGACAGACAGACCGACCTGGGAAAGAGACAGACAGACCGACCTGGGAAAGAGACAGACAGACCGACCTGGGAAAGAGACAGACAGACCGACCTGGGAAAGAGACAGACAGACAGACCTGGGAAAGAGACAGACAGGGACTGTTACTATCCTGGGCAACACCGGGTACTACAGCTAGTTATAAAATAATCCCGCATATGTGCTTGAAAGGCAATGGATGTAACAGAATTTTTTGATACTCTCCTAAAGATCCCCCATGGACTTTCTTGCTTCATCTTTAGGCGAGGGACAGCCTGACTAGTGGCCGCATCTTGCATGTCCTTACAACCAGAATAGGATGCTTTTGCTATCTCTTCTTTTATTTTTTTACATTTTCTTTTTTTTTCCCCTTCAGGAGAATCAATCTGATTCCTGTAAAGACAAATTCACCAAGTGTAGAGCAGACCCCTCCAGAGTCCCCCCAACCCAGTCGACTGGCGCCCAGTAGCAATGGTGAGTAATACCGCCTGATGGATTAATGCACGTACGTACGTTCTAGAGGTGGATGGGCTCACAAAGAAATCTGTTGCTGGGTCCCTCGCCGTTCCAGCTGCATTGCACAGCAGCTCTCACACACAGATCCGGTACCAGTATTACTCCAACCGAGTGATACTGCCTCTAGTCACCAGGGGGAGCCAACCACTGTATAACACAGGGGACCTGACAGTGACACAGATTTGTATGTGAGAGCCCATTCACCTGACAACTTTAATTGTTTGGGGTCTGGTAAGTACAATTCTTTTAGGGGGTGTCTGCTTTCTTTTGGGGGTATACTTAGCAGTACATAGAGAACAATACATGTAAGCAGGTAATTTTAAGCCATTATAAATATGGTCTGCACCCTCCACTATAGGATGGGTTCTGCACCATGAAAATAGCAGATCAGATAAGAATGATTATATTTGAATAAATGTTGATTTATTCTTTGTTTTACTAAATAATAAATGTGGATTGTTGTTCATGGGAAAATATAAGACATCCCCTGAAAATAAACCCTAGCTCATCTTTCACAGCAAAAAAAAAAAAAAAAAAAAAATATATATATATATATATATATATATATATATATATATATCTCAAATATCCTGTCTTCTTGTGTATTGGCCTCTGCATACGCGCTCCTGCACACTAATGCTATAGTAGTGCTGGTCCTGTCCTATGCGATCTGCATTGGAATATACATTTTTTTATTTTTTTTTTATTTATTTTTTTTTATATAAGTGCATTAAATAGTTGCAGTACGATTACACTATAGGTCTCCTCTAACAAAAGTGTTGGACTCTGCGGTTATAGTAGGTAAACTCTTGTTCAATTTTTATTTTATATGGCTTATGGTATGATCAGTGAGGGGTCCGGGTTGTAAGACCCCACTGATGACTCAGAAGACTTCTTATAAATGCACAGACTGCAGAGTACGAGTGCAATGGGAAATCTTGGGCTTTTTACTGAATCTGTACTCCATTGTGCGTTCCTCTTCTAAAACAAATTTGAGCACTCTGTAGTGGTCTTCTGATGTGGACCCTTAAAGTGAACCTGTCAGATGCAGCGTGCACCCAGAACCACGAGCAGTTCTGGGTGTATATTGCTAATCCCTGCCTAACCGTCCCTGTATACACTAGCATAAATAGATCTTTAGAAAAAGTATTTCTAAAGATCGTTTCTTATTCGGCCTGGGTCAGCTCATAGAGTCCCACGGCTTTCAGTATCATCTCTACGCTGATACGCAGATCTACCTCTCTGGACCTGACATCATCTCCTTACTAACCAGAATCCCACACTGTCTGTCTGCTATTTCATCCTTTTTCTCTGCTCGATTCCTAAAACTGAACATGGACAAAACAGAATTCATTGTCTTTCCTCCCCATCACTCAACCCCCCCCCCCTGACATATCCACCAATGTCAATGGCTGCCCACTTTCCCCAGTGCCACGTGCTCGCTGCCTGGAAGTATCTCTAGACTCTAATCTCGCTTTCAAGCCACACATCTAAGCCCTCTTCACCTCCTGCCGCTTCCAACTCAAAAATATTTCCTGGATTCGTTCATTCCTTTCCCAAGAAGCTGCAAAAACCCTAGTACATGCCCTTATTATCTCCCGCCTGGATTATTACAACCTCCTGCTCTGTGGCCTCCCTTCTAACAGTCTCGCACCCTTACAATCCATTCTAAACTATGCTGCCCGACTAATCCACCTGGCCCCCCCGCTACTCCCCGACCTCTCCTCTCAGCCAATCCCTTCACTGGCTTCCCATTGCCCAACGTCTCCAGTTCAAAACCCTAACCATGACCTACAAAGCCATCCACAACCTGTCTCCTCCATACATCTGTGACCTAGTCTCCCGGTACCTACCTGCACGCAACCTCAGATCCTCACAAGATCTCCTTCCCTACTCCTCTCTTATCTCCTCTTCCCACCCAAGATCTTCGCAATTCCTCTTCGCATCCAAGATTTCTTCCGTGCCTCCCCAATACTCTGGAATGCCACAACATATCAGACTCTCGCCTACCTTGACAAGCTTCAAAAGGAACCTGAAGACCCACCTCTTCCGACAAGCCTACAAGCTGCCGTAACCCTCAGTCTGATACAGCGCCGCACAATCAGCTCTACCCTCACCTACTGTATCCTCACCTATCCCTTGTAGACTGTGAGCCCTCGCGGGCAGGGTCCTCTATCCTCATGTACCTGTCTGTGCCTTATATTGTTTATGATTATTGTACTTGTCCCTATTATGTACACCCCTTTCACATGTAAAGCGCCATGGAATTGATGGCGCTATAATAATTAGTAATATAATATGCTAATGAGGACAGGGACTAGTCACAAGGCTGTTTCTTTCCTTGGCTAGTCAGCCCCTATGGGCATTCTAACATGCTAATGAATACGCAGCGATGCCGCACATACCTCACTCTTCATGGCAGCCGGCGGAGGATGGATGTGCAGTGTGCATGATCCGGAGTACTCGGGACTTAGGATGATGCGCACTAAGCTGATGCCGGGTGTAAGCTTCCCGGCTTCATTGAGATACACTGCGCATCCATCCTCCGCCGGCCGCCATGAAGAGTGAGGTATGTGTGGCATCGCTGCGTATTCATTAGCATGTTAGTAAACCCACAGGGGCGTTCTATGTGCCCACAGGACTCTGTACCCGTGGATTTTGCCACGGAAAATCTGTGGATTTATCTGGATTTTCTAGATAAATCCGTAGGTATTAGCAAGTACAGACTCTTCCCATGTTATCCTATGGGACTTGGGGAGTGCTGTGTCCATGCTACGGTATGTGCAGCTGCAGAATATGCTGCGGACGTCCCGCAGCCACACATCTGCATGTCAATTATTACTGCTGATGCCCCGCCTCACCACTATGGAAATAGAGACCGGGACTTCCGCAGGTCGCACGAATGTCCGCAGCTTTTCCGCAGATATTTTGCTGGAATTCCACAGCAATGGATAGCTGCGGATTCCGGGGAGCTGCTACGGGAAACCTGTGGACGTACCTGCTACGGGAAACCTGTGGACGTACCTGCGGATATATCCGTGGGTACATAGTCCCGTGGGCACATAGCCTAAGGGGGCCAACCAACCAAGGAAACTAACGCCCTTGCGACTAGTCCTTGGCCTCATTAGCATATAAGAAACTAACTTTAGAAATACATTTTCTATAGATCTCTTTATCTATGCTAGTGTATAAAGGGACGGTTAGGCAGGGATTAGCAATATGCACCCGGAACTGCTCCTGGTTCTGGCTGCATATTGCACCTGACAGATTCCCTTTAAAAGGAGCCTGTCACCAGATTTTTCCCTAAACTAAAAGTCTCCCCTTCTGCAGCTCCTGGGCTGCATTCTATGAAGGTGCACCTTGGCCCTGACTCCCCTTCCAGACCCCAAAAATAACTTTATAAAACTTGACCCTTAGGTATGCTAATTACCTGTGTTGGCCAAATGGGCAGGCTCATTTTCTGCTCCTTTCCCCCCTCTCCTGCCGCTGATCGCCGCCCTCCTTTCTTGATTGACGGGATGACGCCCTCTGTCATCCTCTTCGTCGCATTTTCAAATTTCGCGCCTATGCAGTTAGGTCTGCTCGCGCAGTTTGCTCTGCCATATTGCGGTCAGAGCAGAAAACACAGCTGCCCTCGTGTGCGCCGGTGAGCTAAATGCGCAGGCGCGAGATTATGGGTGGGTACGAGCATGATGCTGGTGAGGTCTGCGCTGTGCATGATAGTGTAATCGTACAATAGTTTTTGGGATATTTTATTCACAGTGTTCACTATATGGTAAAACTGATGTATCTCTATGTCATGCCTGAGGTCGGTGTGAGTTCATAGACACCAAACATGAATAGGTTTACTTGTATTTAAGGGGTTAAAAAAAAATTCACAAGCTTGTCCAAAAAAAGTGGCGCACGTTTTGCGTCATTTTCCAAAACCCATAGCGTTCTCATTTTTCGGGATCTATGGCTCAGTGACTGCTTATTTTTTGCGTCTCGAGCTGATGTTTTTAACGGTACCATTTTTGCGCAGATGCTACGTTTTGATCGCCTGTTATTGCATTTTGCGCAAAATTTGCGGCGACTAAAAAAAGTAACTTTGGCGTTTGGAATTTATTTGCCGCTACGCCGTTTACTGATCAGATTCATTGATTTTATATTTTGATAGATCGGGCATTTCTAAACGCGGCGATACCAAATATGTGTATATTTTTTATTTTTTTAACCCTTTAATTTTCAATGGGGTGAAAGTGGGGTGATATGAACTTTTTAGGGGTTTTTTTTTTATTTTTTTTTTTAAATTTTTTAAAACTTTTTTTAACTTTTTTTTTTAGTATTTTGCTAGTCCCCCTAGGGGGCTATAGCGATCAGCAATCCGATCGCTCTGCACTATCTGCTGATCACAGCTACAGAGCTGAGAACTGCAGATTTGGTGCTTTACTTTCAATGCCGGCTGTATTCCGGCATTGAGAGGAAGTGAGTCATGTTAGCTACAGGCGTCATCAAATGACCCTGTGCTACCATGGCAACCACCGAAAGTCACGTGATCATGTCACGTGACTTCCGATGGGGGCGGGGTAAGTCACTGTCATGGCGGCGCGCATACACATCTCGCTGCCAGATTTTGGCAGCGAGATGTAAGGGGTTAATGGCCGCAGGTGGAAGCGATTCCACCCGCGACTAGCAGGCACACATGTCAGCTGTTGAAAACAGCTGATATGTGCGCGGATCGCCGCGGCCTGCCCACGGCAGGGGGCGGGGATTAACTGCACACGATCCATGACGTACCCAGTACGTCATGGGTCGTTAAGGGGTTAATAATCTGCTCTGATTTAAAGATCCCACAACATTAAGAATAAAACAAATATTTTACGCTTTTAAGGCAGCGTGGTCTCTCCTGCTTATTGGATTCCATCGGATGAATTTTTTTTTTTTTCTTGATCATTTAACAATTGATCCCCTCATTTTGGTTCGTTTCACATGTAAAACACATTTGCCTTTCAGAAAACTCACCGGTTCAAGACCCCAGTTGTAAACCCCCCGAGTCAAAGCGTCTAAAAATTGAGTCCATGTGCAACATCACAAAAAGCGAGGAACGTCCCTGCACCAGCGCGGATGCGACAAAGTAAGAAAGTCCACGTGGCATTGTGACCGTCTTGTGTGCGTGCCGCCCCGAGACCAGAGCATCCGGCTGCTACACATCGCCTTCACACGCAATGGCCGATCATCTAAAACTGTCCCCTAAAGACAAGATTTCGGGTCATACAGACAAGTTTGCCAAGACTGATTTTTGCTACAAGTTGCTTAACCCTTCCTTATCATGATTCTTCACATTCTCTTCACTGGTACATGGTACGTTTCTCCACAGTGCAGATCGGAGAACGATGGATCTCCTGAAGAAAATGTACAATAAAATACAGAGAGGAAGCCACCTCTCCCTCACTAATCTCAGGAAGGTCAATAGAGATGTACACCGACCCGACATCACATTTATCGCTCTTTTGTATGAGAAATATAATGTTACACAAAATTAAAGGGATATTCCATCTTCACTCACTTCCACATTCCATATTCCATATTCCAATTCCATAATTCATTATAGCAGGTATCGCTCACCTCTCCTGCTATAATGAATAGGACTGGTGCACAATACCAGCATTGGAACCCCACCATTTGTTACAAAGGGGTCCCCATGGCCTAATTTTGATTGCCGCTGCAGTCAGGCATGCACCCGGCCACTACAAGGTTTAAACTGCTATCATACATGCTTAATTACTGCTCCAATGTTCTGCAATGATGAGTCACAGTGATTTGGATCCACACCAATGTATTAGTGGATACATGATAACATTACTTAACCATAAGTTTATCATTTAAAAGGATATTTATCTTTAGTCACCGCTATATGGTTATTGAGTTCAATATATGAATAGTGGTGATTGCAGAAATCTATATAACTATATACATAGGAGATTTGAAGCTCCAGATCGGTAAAGGAAAACTGTAATATAAAGATATGAGATTAATCTACTATTAGAACGTGGGCTCTTGCTTTACATCTGGGGCTTGCAGATCTGTGCACATTTCATTGATTGGATCCTTTAAAGGGAATCTATCAGGTGATTTTGTAGTAGGATACTAATGTGATCTTTAAATAGGGCTTAAAGAGACCTTTCAGGATCAGCAAGTTTTATTGTGCTACCTTATCCTGTTATCTTGCTGTTTTATTGTTGTACCTTATCCTGTTATCTTGCTGCTTTATTGTTCTGCCTTATCCTGTTATCTTGCTCTTTTATTGTTCTACCTTATCCTGTTATCATGCTGTAGAATTCAATGTCTTACAGGCTAGTCAAGTGTATGTAAATATAAGTTGCATACTCACTGCTCGCCCATTCAAGTCCCAATGCATTCACTATCACTGCTGAGACCTGGGAGGGAGTATGGGTGGGGACAGCAGTGCGAATTCAGTTCAGATTTAGGATCACTGATGCTAGCACTGAGAGATGGGCAGGATCAGCAGTGAATGTGCAGTTTGTATTTACATATACTTGACTAGCTACTACTCAAACTGAATGATAGGAGCTTACAACAAGATATCAGGATAAGGTAGAGCAATAAAAGTTACTGATTCTGAAAGGTCTCCCTAAGCCCTGTTTAAAAATAACAGTATTGTACTGCAAAATCACCTGACAGATTCCTTTTTAAAGGGTTTATTCCCAAATTACCAAGTCATCGCCTATCCACTTGAACCTCCAGCGATTCCCAAGAGCTGAGGCTCTGAAAACCTTCCATCCTTGATTGCCTTTGCAACATATAGAAATAGATTGTCATATTTGTTTCTGATTCTGTGAATATATCCTGTCACTTTATAATATGGATCGCAGTCACACGACCTCGTACATTTCCAAAAACAGCTGTGAATTACCCTTAATAACCAAAGTCTGTGTACTGTTAACAAAAAAAGAAACTGGGTTGCGATTGGTTTTGTCCCAAGATTTTTGACCCAATTGTTGTGTTTTTGTGTTTGCACATTTTCTGTCCAGATTTGCAGAATATTAAATCCCACAGACACATTAGATACCTGTCGGACCAACGACCACTATACGATTAAACAGTCGGCTAGACCGGACGCTCCCTGGTTCTCGGCGCCGCTGTAAGACTCTTCCGGCAGCAGTTTTATTTCCCAGAGAACAAAGGAGCAGACATTAAACCTCTCTCATTGCAGCTGCGCTGTGTGAACGCGGCCTCACAAGGCTATCCAGCAATAACTGATCGCTTCTTGTACGTTGGAACCTCCTGTCCTGATAGCAGGCTGACTGCTAGTATTTTATATAATTATATTATATTTCTGTTCATTGTAACTTTCTCTTCAATGTTGTGTACATTTTTCTATTCCACAATGTTATGTATTTTTGTGATTTCAAGATTTTGCTACTTTGAATTCTAAAGAAAATTAAAAATGTAATCAAGTGTTTCCTTACTGCGGAAGCCTCAGTCTATTAATATAATCCGGGGAGAAAGGTAGTTCAACACCACACAGAGATATCCACTATATACTACACCATACAGGAGACATCCTCTATACATTACACCATACAGGAGACATCCTCTATATACTACACCATACAGGAGACCTCCTCTATATACTACACCATACAGGAGACATCCTCTATATACATTACACCATACAGGACACCTCTTCTATATACTACACCACATAGAACAACTCCTCTATATACTACACCATACAGGACACATCTTCTATATACTACACCACATAGAACAACTCCTCTATATACTACACCATACAGGACACATCCTCTATACATTACACGATACAGGAGACCTCCTCTATATACTACACCATACAGGAGACATCCTCTATATACTACACCATACAGGAGACATCCTCTATATACTACACCATACAGGAGACATCCTCTATATACTACACCATACAGGAGACATCCTCTATATACTACACCATACAGGAGACATCCTCTATATATTACACCATACAGGAGACATCCTCTATATACTACACCATACAGGAGACATCCTCTATATACTACACCATACAGGAGACATCCTCTATATACTACACCATACAGGAGACATCCTCTATATACTACACCATACAGGAGACATCCTCTATATACTACACCATACAGGAGACATCCTCTATATACTACACCATACAGGACACATCCCCTATATACTATACCATACAGGACACATCCCCTATACATTACACCATACAGGACACATCCCCTATACATTACACCATACAGGACCCATCCTCTATACATTACACCATACAGGACACATCCCCTATACATTACACCATACAGGACCCATCCTCTATACATTACACCATACAGGACACATCCCCTATACATTACACCATACAGGACACATCCCCTATACATTACACCATACAGGACACATCCCCTATACATTACACCATACAGGACACATCCCCTATACATTACACCATACAGGAGACATCCTCTATATACTACACCATACAGGAGACATCCTCTATATACTACACCATACAGGAGACATCCTCTATATACTACATCATAGAGGAGACATCCTCTATATACTACACCATACAGGAGACATCCTCTATATACTACACCATAGAGGAGACATCCTCTATATACTACACCATAGAGGACACATCCTCTATATACTACACCATACAGGAGACATCCTCTATATACTACACCATACAGGACACATCCCCTATACATTACACCATACAGGACACATCCTCTATACATTACACCATACAGGAGACATCCTCTATACATTACACCATACTGGACACTTCCCCTATACATTACACCACACAGGAGACATCCTCTATATACATTACACCATACAGGACACCTCTTCTATATACTACACCACATAGAACAACTCCCCTATATACTACACCATACAGGACACATCCTCTATACATTACACGATACAGGAGACATCCTCTATATACTACACCATACAGGAGACATCCTCTATATACTACACCATACAGGAGACATCCTCTATATAATAATAATAATCTTTATTTCTATAGCGCCAACATATTCCGTAGCGCTTTACAATTCAGGAGGATCATATACAAACAAGTAACAGTTATAGAAATACAATATTTAGAGGGAAAAAAAATACAACCCTGCTCGTGAGAGCTTACAATCTACAATGAGATGGGGGAGAGGCGAGGTTCAAGTGCTTATTTACAATAACATATACTACACCATAGAGGAGACATCCTCTATATACTACACCATAGAGGAGACATCCTCTATATACTACACCATAGAGGAGACATCCTCTATATACTACACCATACAGGAGACATCCTCTATATACTACACCATACAGGACACATCCCCTATACATTACACCATACAGGACACATCCCCTATACATTACACCATACAGAAGACATCCTCCATATACATTACACCATACAGGACACCTCTTCTATATACTACACCACATAGAACAACTCCCCTATATACTACACCATACAGGACACATCCTCTATACATTACACGATACAGGAGACATCCTCTATATACTACACCATACAGGAGACATCCTCTATATACTACACCATACAGGAGACATCCTCTATATACTACACCATACAGGAGACATCCTCTATATACTACACCATACCAGAGACATCCTCTATATACTACACCATACAGGAGACATCCTCTATATACTACACCATACAGGAGACATCCTCTATATACTACACCATACAGGAGACATCCTCTATATACTACACCATACAGGATACATCCTCTATATACTACACCATACAGGAGACATCCCCTATATACTACACCATACAGGACACATCCCCTATACATTACACCATACAGGACACATCCCCTATACATTACACCATACAGGACACATCCCCTATACATTACACCATACAGGAGACATCCTCTATACATTACACCATACTGGACACTTCCCCTATACCTTACACCACACAGTAGACATCCTCTATATACATTACACCATACAGGACACCTCTTCTATATACTACACCACATAGAACAACTCCCCTATATACTACACCATACAGGACACATCCTCTATACATTACACGATACAGGACACATCCTCTATATACTACACCATACAGGACACATCCTCTATATACTACACCATACAGGAGACATCCTCTATACATTACACCATACAGGAGACCTCCTCTATACATTACACCATACAGGACACATCCTCTATATACTACACTACACAGGACACCTCTATATACTACACCACATGGGACACATCCTCTTTATATTACACCACACAGGGCACAGCCTCTATATACTACACGACATAGGGCACAGCCTCTATATACTACACCACACAAGACACATCCTCTATATACTACACCACATGGGACACATCCTCTTTATACTACACCACACAGGGCACAGCCTCTTTATACTACACCACACAGGGCACAGCCTCTATATACTACACCACAGAGGTGCATCTGAATAAATTAGAATATTACAGAAGACCAACTGAAAAAATGTTTTTTTTCTCAAATCTCTGTACAGTAAATGCCTCAATACTTGGTCGCGGCTCCTTTTACATTAATTACTGCATCAATGCGGCAATGTGGCATGGAGGCGATCAGCCTGTGGCACTGCTGAGGGGTTATGGAGGCCCAGGATTCTCTGATAGCAACCTTCAGCTCGTCTGTATTGTTGGGTCCCAGTGATACTGTGGTTAGTAAACCCAGGTATTGGTACTTTTGGCAGTGTGGACAGATGCCAAGTCCTGCTGGGAAATTAAATTTTCTTCAGCGCTCTATTGGGAGACCCAGACGATTGGGGTATAGCTACTGCCCTCCGGAGGCCACACAAAGCACTACACTAAAAAGTGCAAGGCCCCTCCCCTTCTGGCTATACCCCCCCGTGATATCACGGGTTCTCCAGTTTTAGCTTTGTGTGCGAAGGAGGTCAGACATCCATGCATAGCTCCACAGATTTTGGTCAGCAGCAGCTGCTGACTATGTCGGATGGAAGAAAAGAGGGCCCATATAGGGCCCCCAGCATGCTCCCTTCTCACCCGTGGATGGTGTTGTAAGGTTGAGGTACTTATTGCTAGTACAGAGGCCGGAGCCCACATGCTGTTTTCCTTCCCCATCCCCATGAGGGGCTCTGGGTGAAGTGGGATCTTACCGGTCTCCAGGCACAGAGACCGAGCTCCATCCACAGACCCAAAAGAACCTGCTGGATATGGAGCTGAGTATCGTCAGGGACAGGGCCCTGCTACATCAAGGTACTCTGTGTTCCCATGCACATCGCGCCCACACACACCAGCATTGCTGGGAGTGTTAGTGCGCCGGGGACAACAGCGCGGAGCGCTGGTGCTATTATTCACTGCAGCTTTGCTGAGTGAATTTATGTATTGAAAACGGCCGCGCCGGCCGCTGCTGGTTGTTTTTTACATTGTGGCGCGGCTGGGACTTGTGGTGCGCCGGGGGACTTCGGCGTCGGCCGTGCACATGGGACGGCCGCGCTTATTACTAGAGTCCCCGGCTTTGCGGCCTAGTTTTCGTTTCGTTCCCGCCCCAGCCCTGCCAGTCAGAGGAGGGGCGGGACGCTGTACAGTAGCTCAGCGCAGGGAGCTGGAGTCTGCTTTGCATTCTCCAGCCCCCTCTCACTGAACACAGTGAGACGCCGGGTTCCCGCTCTTGGCTGGGGCTCGCCCACGGCCCGCCCCTCTGCACAGGACGGGGAAGAGAAGCCGGCAGCCATTATGGTTTCCACTCTGGGAGAACGGAACCAGTCACAGGTTTTTGGGCGACCTCGCACCCGCTCTTGTGCGGGCGGTAAGCAACTGACACCACTAATGCTGAAGTGGGCTTTTGGGCTGTGTGCTGATATGCTATGCACTGTACTGTACTGTCGCTATTCTGGGCAACAGCAGCAAATAAGCAATGCTGCTGAGGCACAAGCTTTCAATGCTTCTTCGTTTGCATGTGCTGCAGTGTTTACTGTCAGATTGGGCAACAGCAGCAGTAGAGCAATTTGTGCTAAGGCACAAGCTTTCAATGCTGCTTCGCTTGCATGTGCTGCACGGTTTATTGTTATGATATACATTCACTGTATGTCGCTATTCTTGGCTAATGCGCCCAGATAAACAGACAAAAGCAGCAGTAGAGCAATGGTGCTACGGCACAAGTTTTCAATGCTTCTTGACTTGCATTGGCTGCAGTGTTTACTGTCATGCTTGTATGCTATACATTCACTGTATGTCGCTATCCTTGGCTAATGTTCCTGGATAAATAGACAACAGCAGCAGAAAGGCTAGGGTGCTAACGCGCAAGCTTTCAATGCTGCTTGGATTGCATGGGCTGCAGTGTTTACTGTCATGCTGTATGCTATACATTCACTGTATGTCGCTATCCTTGTCTCATGCTCCTAGATAAATAGACAACAGCAGCAGAAGAGCAAATGTGCCAAGCCACAAGTTTTCAATGCTGCGTGTACTACATGTGCTGAAGTGTTTATTTGTACTTCATGCTTGTATGACTATTCACTGTACGGTCGCTATCCTCGGCTAGGCTCTTAGATAGCTAGACAACAACAGCAGAAAAAGACAAGTTGCCAATGCACGGGCTTTCTATGCTGCTTGTACTGCATGTCATACAGTTTCAGGACCCCCAGTGCGTGCAATTGCTCAACCGGGGTCTCTGCTATATGTGGCCAAAGGAACCACCTGTGATCTCTGTCCAGAGACAGGGACGAAGTTGCAGTTTTTCCGCTGATATATTGTCTGTGACTATGACTGACATCTTACAGACTTTGCACCCCAAGCAGACCGTGGGCAATATGGTTGCAATGACCCTGGCCGCCCTGATCTGGAGCATCTCAAGGCGCCAGAGTGATTCCAGGCATCCCAGAGAGCAGGCATCCGACACGGTCGACAGTCCCAGATGGCCTCAGCGGGCTCGCTGGCATTAGCCCTCGACTACATCACTGGGCAAGGTCCCAGCTGGAGTACTCTCTGTACGATGAGGCAGACGTAGCTGTTCAGGACTCTGTTCCTGACACCGCTCTCAATCCGGATACACCGGATGGTGACGCTATAGTGAATAATCTTATTGCGTCCATCAACGAAAGGTTGGGTATTTCTCCCTCAACTCCTCCAGTGGAGGGGTCAGCTTCACAGCAAGAGAAATCTCTATATATTGAGTACTTGTTTAGCACTCTGACTCCAGAGACGCAGTCCAGAAACGACACGCTTATCACGATAAGCGTTTCTCCGACCGTATTAATGAGACACGTGTCGCTCCCCCTGACGTGGTCAAGCGCTAGACCCAGTATCCAAATGTGGATCCCCCAATCTCCATGCTTGCAGCTAGATCTATAGTTGTAGTGGTGGATAGGACTTCACTTCAAAAGGCCATTGACAGGCAGATTGGCCTCTGGTTGCAATCTGTCTATGAAGCTATCGGCAGGTCGGCTGCTCCGGCAGTCGCAGCCGTGAAGGCACTCCAAGCTATTTCAGCTAGTATTGCGCAGAGGGTCGCTGTCACAGGTACTCTCGGTCCCAGCAGCGTCTTTAACTCGCAATGTCGGCATGGCGAATCATGCTGTTATTGCTGTCCGAGACTCTACGAGCCGGACGTCAGTGGCATCCGCCAACTCCGTGTTTTTACGCAGAGGCTAGTAGTTGAGAGATTGGAACAGAGGCTGCTTCCAACGAAGTGCTTAACCAGGTTGCCTTTATCTAGTGATAGTCTGTTGGTAAGGGTTGAATGAAATCATTCAACTATCCAAGACGACTCAAAAAGCCCAGAAGGGCATAGATTCCTAGCGGGCTCAATTCACGCCCGGGGAAGGCAGCCGGAGGATCCGCTACCAAAGCGTTTTCCTCATAATTTTCAGCCCTCTCACTCCGCAACCGCGGGGGGGAAGACTCCCCCGCTTTAGCGGCATTTACCTACCGCAGGTTGAGGGCCTGTGAGTGAGAGTCAGTTTGTTTTCAAACTACCGCACCGACCGAGCCGAGGCTCTTCTGCAGGCGGAAAGAGCCGTAATCCCTGTTCCTCTTCAGGAACCAGATACGCATTTTGCCCCGACCTGGTCGTGGTGCCAAAATAGGACGGCTCCTTCCGTCCCGTTCGGGACTTTATACTGCTTAACGAGCACGTGAAAGCCAGGCGGTTCCGGATGGCATCACTCCGCTCCGTCATTGCCTCTCTGTCTCAAGGAGTTTTCCTAGCTTCAATAGACATCAGGATGCTTATCTACACGTGCCGATTGCTCCGAGGCACCGGCGTTGGCTACGATTCGTTATTAAAGACGAGAATATTTCGTTTCGTAGCCATACCCTTTGGCTGGCGACAGCCCCACGGGTGTTCACCAAGTTCGTGGCAGCAGAGGGAGCAGTCCCGCGCTCTCACGGTCACTCTGTGATCCTTTACTTGGGCAATCTACTGGTCAAGGCACTCTCCTTTACAAGCATGCCAACACAACCTGAACATGGCGCTGGACCCTTCCCAGAGTTTCGGGTGGGTCTTCAACTTGTCAAGGTTGAACCCAATCGCTGGCATCTCCTGGAGAGTTTTCACACTCTCTCAGCGATAGTGAAGCTTCCGCTGGACAAACAGCGTTCACTACAGACGAGGGGACAGTCTCTCCTTCAAGGAGGCGCCTCATCCAGAGGCGAGTTTTAGCTTTTCCAGACGGTCAAAGACCATCTTCAGAGGAGTCCACTCTTCAACTCAGTGGTCTGGAGCTCTGGGCAGTGTATCTTGCACTGCAAGCCTTCCTGCAGTGGCTGGAATGCAAATAGATCCGAATTCAGTCGGACTATCCACAGCGGTGGCATACACCAACCACCAAGGCGGACTACGCAGTCGACAAGACTCCCAAGAGGTCCGGCGGATTCTGCTATGGGTAGAAGACAGAGCATACACCATATCAGCTGTTCACATCCCGGGCGTACGACACTAGGAAGCAGACTTCCTCAGTCGCCAGGGCGTGGACGCAGGGGAATGGGCTCTGCACCCGTTTGTTTGCAAGAATTCTGTAGACGCAGGATGAAGACGGACGTCGACGTCATGGCTTCTCGGCAACAACAAGGTCCCGATTTTCATGACGCGGTCTTACGATCAAAGAGCTCTGGCGACAGGCGCCTTGGCTCAGGATTGGTCACAGTTCCAGCTACCGATTGCTGCCACACCATCCTCGTCGCCCCAGACTGGCCGGGGAGGTCGTGGTACCGTGATCTGTGGCATCTCACCGTCGGTCGACCGTGAGCACGGCGTCATTGCCACCATGAGACGGGCTAGCCAGCCGCGGTCTGCCAAGATCTACCACAACTCGTGGAAGATATTCTTATCTTAGTGTTCTGCTCAGGGAGGGTCTCCCTGGCCATCGGCATTGCCTACTTTGCCTTCCCTCCTGCAATCTGGTTGGGAAAGAGGTTGGTCGCTCGGCTCCCTTTAAGGGCAAGTCTCGGCACTATCCGTGTTCTTTTCAGAAGCGTCTAGCACGTCTTCCTAAGGTGCGCACGTTACTACAGGGGGTTTGTCATATTGTGCCCCCGTACAAGCGGCCGTTAGATCCATGGGATCTGAACAGGGTACTAGTTGCTCTCCAGAAGCCGCATTTCGAGCCTCTGAGGGAAGTTTCCCTTTCGCGCCTGTCACAGAAAGTGGCCTTTCTGGTTGCGATCACGTCGCTTCGGCGAGTGTCTAAGCTGGCGGCTCTGTCATTCAAGGCTCCCTTCCTAGTGTTCCACCAGGACAAGGTAGTGCTGCGCCCTATTCAGGAGTTTCTCCCTAAGGTTGTATCCGCGTTTCTTCTTAATCGGGATATACCCTTTCCTTCCTTTTGTTCTCATCCGGTTCTCCGGTATGAAAAGGATTTACAGTTGTTAGTTCTGGTGAGAGCACTCAGAATCTACATTTCCCGCACGGCGCCCATGCGCCGCTCTGATGCATTTTTTGTCCTTGTCGCTGGTACGCGCAAGGGGTTGCAGGTTTCTAAAGCCACCATGGCTCGATGGATCAAAGAACCAATTCTTGAAGACTACCGTTCTACGGGGCTTCCGGTTCCTTCAGGGCTGAAGGTCCATTCTACCAGAGCCGTAGGTGCGTTTTGGGCATTACGACACCAGGCTACGGCTCAACAGGTGTGCCAGGCAGCTACCTGGTCGAGCCTGCACATTTTTTCACCAAACATTATCAGGTGCATACCTATGCTTCGGCGGACGCCAGCCTAGGTAGAAGAGCCCTGCAGGTGGCAGTGGCTTCCCCATAGGGGAGGGCTGTCTTGCAGCTCTAACATGAGGTATTTCTTTACCCACCCAGGGACAGCTTTTGGACGTCCCAATCGTCTGGGTCTCCCAATAGAGCGCTGAAGAAGGGAATTTTGTTACTTACCGTAAATTCCTTTTCTTCTAGCTCTTATTGGGAGACCCAGCACCCGCCCTGTTGTCCTTCGGGATTTTTTTGTTGTTTGCGGGTACACATGTTGTTCATGTTGAACGGTTTTTCAGTTCTCCGATGTTACTCGGAGTTAATTTGTTTAAACCAGTTATTGGCTTTCCTCCTTCTTGCTTTGGCACTAAAACTGGAGAACCCGTGATATCACGGGGGGGTATAGCCAGAAGGGGAGGGGCCTTGCACTTTTTAGTGTAGTGCTTTGTGTGGCCTCCGGAGGGCAGTAGCTATACCCCAATCGTCTGGGTCTCCCAATAAGAGCTAGAAGAAAAGGAATTTACGGTAAGTAACAAAATTCCCTTCTTTGTCTGCAAAAAGCTTGTCGGCAGAGGGAAGCATGAAGTGCTGTAAAATGTCCTGGTAGACGGCGGCGCGGACTTTGGTCTTGATAACACAGTGTTTCTACACCAGCAGATGACATGGCTCCCCAAACCATCACTGATTGTGGACACTTCACACTAGACCTCAGCAGCTTGGATTGTGGCCTCTCCACTCTTCCTCCAGACTCTGGGACCGCAATTTACAAATGAAATATAAAATTTACTTTCATCTGAAAACAATACCTTGGACACTGAGCAATAGTCCAGATCTTTTTCTCCTTGGCCCAGGTAAGACGCTTCTGGTGTTGTCTATTGGTCATGAGTGTCTTGACACAAGGAATGTGACACTTGTAGCCCATGTCCTGGTTACATTGTGTGTGGTGACTCTTGAAGCACTGACTCCAACAGCATCCACTCCTTGTGAATCTCCCCCAAATTTTTGAATGGCATTTTGTGCACCTTTTTCTACCACACTTTTTCCTTCCACTCAACTTTTCATTAATATGCTTGGATACAGCACTCTGTGAACAGCCAGCTTGTTTAGCAATGATCTTTTGTGGCTTACCCTTGATTGAGGAGTGTGTCAGTGACTGTCTTCTGGACATCTATCCAGTCAGCTGTCTTCCCCATGATTTTGTAGTCTACAGAACCAGATTAAGGGACCATTTTAAACGCTTAGGTTGCCTTTGCAATTGTTTTGTGGTATTTATTCTAATTTCTGAGATAATGACTTTTGAGTTTTCATTGGCTGTAAGCCATAATCATCAACATTAACAGAAATAAACACTTGAAATTGATCCCTCTGTGTGTAATGACTCTGTATAATTTGTTTCCCTTTTTGAATTTAATTACTGAAATTAACTTTTTGATATTTTAATTTGCGATGCGCCTGTACTATACCATACAGGACACATCCTCTATATAGTACACCGCACAGGACACATTCTCTATATATATTATGGCACAGGATACATCCTCTATATACTACACCACACCAAATTCCACCACAAAAAAACAGCCTGTTATTGAGTAGGTTTTCAGTCTACTCTATCTGCCAGTTTTGTCCTGAATTTCACCATTGATTTAAATTAGGAAAATATTCCTGTGTTGTACGCCACTTCAACAACTGATGCGATTGTTTCATACCGTAGAAGTCAAGGGGAAGATTCTTGCCAGATTTTGAAAAGAAATTCATCTTGTTTTATAAGGCCCCTTTCACACATCAATTTTTTGCCGTTAGTCACAATCCGTCGAATTTTGCAAAAAAACGATGTGGCGACTGATGCTGCTGGATCCTTTTTTTTTTTTCTCTCTCATTGACTTGTATTAGCGACAGATTGCGACGGATGGCCTCACGTTTCATTAGTTGTTCGACGGATCAGCCGGAAATTGTTTGTCCGGCGGACGAAGACAACGGACAAAGTAAGGTTTGTTTGTCTACGTTGAAAAATCGGACGGCTACAGATCCGTCGTTTTGTAGATTGGAAGCCTATGGGCGCACGATCCGTCAAATGACGGAATCTGGCGACGGATTCCGTTTTTTGTAACTTATCTTGCTCCAATTGATTTTATTTAGTATCAAATAGCCAGCAAGTCTGATCCGTTGCATCAGTTTTTCCACAATCTGTGACGGATCTGTCAAGTCAATGGATTGTGACTGATGGCAAAAAACTGATGTGTGAAAGGGGCCTAAAGCGGGCTTTACACGCTACGATATCGTTAATGAATTATCGTCGGGGTCACGGTGTTTGTGACGCACATCTGGCTTCATTAACGAGATCGCAGCATGTGACACTTATGAGTGACCTTAAACGATCGCAAAAGCGGTCAAAATCGTTTGCTGCGGAGAGGTCGTCCTGAAACAAATAATCGTTTAATGCTTATTAGCGATGTTGTTCCTCGTTCCTGCGGCATCATACATCGCTGTGTGTGACACCGCAGGAGCGACGAACATCTCCTTACCTCCCTCCACCGGCAATGCGGAAGGAAAGAGATGGGCGGGATGTTACGTCCCGCTCATCTCCGCCTCTCCACTTCTATTGGACGCCTGCCATGTGACGCCACATGAACCCGCCCCCTTAGAAAGGAGGCGGTTTGCCGGCCAGAGCGACGTTGCAGAGCAAGTATGTGCGTGTGATGCTGCCGTAGCGATAATGTTCGCTACAGCAGCGATCGCACAATATCGCACGTACGACGGGGGCAGGTGCTATCGCGCTCGACATCGCTAGCCGATGCTAGCGATGTCGCAGCGTGTAAAGCCCGCTTTAGTCCTCTGTATGAAATGATAGCATTGTGTGTGTGTGTGTACACACACACACACACACACACACTCTCAGTGAGGGAAATAAGTATTTGATCCCTTGCTGATTTTGTATGTTTTCCCACTGACAAAGACATGAACAGTCTATATTTTAAGGGTAGGTTCATTTTAACAGTGAGAGAATATCCAAAATAAAATCCAGAAAATCACATAGTATAAATTTATTTGCATTTTGCACACAGAAATAAGTAGTTGATCCCCCACCAACCATTAAGAGTTCTGATTCCTACAGACATTTCGACGCTCCTAATCAGCTCGTTACCTGCATTATAGACAGCTCTTACATTGTCACCTGTATAAAATACTCCTGTCCACAGACTCAATCCTCTCCGACATGGAAGACCAAAGAGCTGTCTAAGGATGTCATGAATAAGATCATAGACCTGCACAAGGCTGGAATGGGCCACAAAACCATAAGTAAGACGTTGGGTGAGGAAGAGACAACTGATGGCGCAATAGAAACAAAAATGGAAGAAATACAAAATGAGCATCAATTGACATCGATCTGGGGCTCCATGCAAAATCTCACCTCGTAGGGTGTCCAGGATCATGAGAAAGGTGAGAGATCAGCCTAAAACTACACGGGGGGGACGTGTTAATCTCAAGGCAGCTGGGACCACTGTCACCAAGAAAACCATTGCTAACACTAAATTACTCCGTAATGGCTTAAAATCCTGCAGTGCCTGCAAAGTCCCACTGCTCAAGAAGGCCCACGTGCAGCCGGCTGCCTGAAGAAGGCCCGTCTGAAGTTTGCTAATGAACACCTGGATGATTCTGAGAGTGGGAGAAGGTGCTGTGGTCAGATGGGTCAAAAATTGAGCTCTTTAGCCTTAAATCAACTCGCCTTGTTTGGAGAAATGCTGCCTATGACCCAAAGAACACCGTACCCAATGTCAAGCATATGGAGGTGGAAACATAATGCTTTGGGCGTCTTTCTCTGCTAAGGGCACAGGACTACTTAATCGCATCAATGGGACAATGGATGGCGCTATGTACCGTAAAATCCTGAGTGATAACCTCCTTCCCTCCGCTAGGACATTAAAAATGGGTCGTGTTTTGGTCTTCTAGCATGACAGTGACCCAAAACATACAGCTAAAGCAACAAAGGAGTGGCTCAAAAAGAAGCACATTTTGGTCACGGAGCAGCCTAGCCAGTCTCCAGACCTTAATCCCATCGAAAACGTATGGAGGGGCTGAAGCTCCAAGTTGCCAAGCGACAGCCTCAAAATCTTAATGATTTATGTTTAATCTCTTTTTTTATTCAAAAATTAAGGTTGGATACAATAAGCAGGGCTGCAGACCAAGGCAAACCCACAAATGGAGACAAAACAAAAAAAACAAAAAACAAGAATGCAATGAAACATGAAAGGCTTTGCATGGTTGTAGCCATATACAGTTTGTTACAATAAAGAACATTTAAGAACATTTATATCATTCTGGCTTGAACCAATATAAAAGTATAAAATCCATAAACTATAACATAAACAGCAAAGATTTACCATTCATACCATAGAGGCACATAATGGTCAGTCGAAGGAAAATAAATAGAGAGAAAGAAAGAGGAAGGTAGACAAAGTGAATGATGGCGGGGAAAAGGATCATGGGGAAGGGCAAGAAAGGGCCGGGAATAACTAGCAGGGAAAATCTAGGTAGAGTCTCAACTCGCCCCAAAGAGGGACCTGAAGTCCGGAGAATCCAAAAAAATGACCCAGGGACTCCAGATCTTAATACATTTTTCAGTAGCGTCCTGAATTTCAGCAGTGAGACTCTCCATTCTGTAAAGGGAGAACATCTCCCCAAGCCACTCATCCAAGGCGGGGGCACGGGTGAAAATCTTAATGATTTAGAGTTGATCTGCAAAGAGGAGTTCTCTTTCCCATGCTCTCTCATTCTCTCTCATATTCTCTCATGCTCTCTTTTTCTTTCTCATTCTTTTTCACATTCTCTTTGTCATTCTCATTCTTTCTCTTTCTTTTTTATTTTCTCATTTCTTTCTCTTTCATTTTTTCTCATTCTCTTTCTCGCTCATTTTTTTTTCTCTTGTAATTTTATAGATTTCCACTAGATGGGGCTAATGTCAAATACAACCATTTCTTGTCCTCTATTACACAAATGCTACAAAGAAATCCCAAAACCTCAAGACTGCAAAGAAACATAAAAATCTTTATCAATACAATAATGATAATGAATCGTGCCTTAATTAATGTTTTTTTTTGTTTTTTTTTTAATAAAACATTACATGGTAAAGCTTGTGTAGAGGACAGAGTATTTTTTCCAAAGCACCAGAATTGGTTTATTTCTTTTTTTTTATAAAAAAATGTATCATCATTTTGGATAATAATAATTTTGGATAATAAAAGAAAGAAACTACAAATCTGGTGCTTTGGAAATACTCTGTTCTCCAGGTTTACTGGTCACTTGCACCCGGTTAGGGGGATTTTTCTATTCAAGGCACGTATGAATATATAATCGCTATAGTGTGAATACAATGCCGGTATCTATTTTGGTTGAAAAAGGTAATCTTGAGATAGTGAAATTATTTTTTATATACAGACATATTGTATGAATGAATATGCATGTATGTCTGGACTTATGCATTTTTTTGGGCCAGATATTCTCTCCTTTCGGATGAACATTTTTATATGATCCCCGAATGGTCTTTGAATATTGTGTATTTACAATCGGAGGTTTTTCTCTTATTACATACATGCCTTTTCATGCATTTTTTGCCCATATGTTTACATACCCATATATGAGCAGTCTTTTATACCAGAATGTTTATGCATATATGCATTCATTTATATATTATGTATATTTTTTCATCTTTCCCCTTTTCAGAGCGTTATGATCGGTTGGAGTAATTTTACCGACATTAAAGGTGTATATGTTTATTTATTTATGTATTTTTTGATATGCATGTATTTAATTTTGATTTACTACTGCATGTTACCTGGTCTACTTCCCATTTGTAATTATGTATGTTGGATAACACCCATTGTCAGATGTTCGCAATTAGTGTCTGCCAGCCTTTCCTTTGTGTCCACCCAGTGAAACAGTCTATTTTAGTAGCCGTGTGGTATACATGGATTACTTATGATTAAGGACTCTTTTTTTGTTTTAATGTGGAAGTCCGAAACGCGTTAAGTTTCCATGGGTTGATTTCCCTTTTGATTCCACGGATGGAACCCTTTTAATTTTCACAAATAAAGTTTGGATGATTTTATCCTAGAAGAGGTTGTGCCGGATCTTTTTCCTCCTTTTTTCCACTATCTTCAACCGGTTGGGACCTACCGGTAGATCCTAGGCACCCGCAAGGACCAGCAGCCCGGGTAGCAGGTGAGCTGAAGATACCTTCGTTTACTGGTAACTTGCCCCAAGGAAGCACGGACCCCTGTGCGGTGGTGCAAGGATCATTACTAGTGATGAGCGAGTACTAAAAAGCTCGGGTGCTCGAAGCTCGGGCCGAGCCTCCCAAGATACTCGTGTACTCGGCCCGAGCAACGAGCCCAATGTTATCCTATGGGAGACCCGAGTATTTTTGTGAAATGACCACCGGCAGCATGTAGAAACCCTAAAAATGGCACAAAAGTCTCAGAAGAGTGCTCAAATGACATGGCAACAGCATGGGGAAGACCCCTTGAAGCATTTATCACTCAAAGGTCACAGCTGTGAACAATTTTGTCCGCGTTTTACGCCATTTTTACGGACTCACCAGAAAACCTTCCAAAATGACACCAAAATGAATTTTCATGGCGGAAATGTTAAGGGCACATACCCAATAGTGAGATAGAGCTAATGTATGTTACTTTTTGAGATCAATACATGAAAGATTTTACGTAAAACATTGTGTGGCACTCCGATGTCCCTGAGAAGAGACGTACATAAAGGCCTCTGAGTCTAATATGCCCATTTTGAGGAAGTGAGTCTTTGTAGTATTTTCCTTTGCCAGGTCAGTCCAAAATTGTGAGGTTCACCAATGCCCCTGCATAGAGACGTGCATGAGGGCCTGTAAACCTGAAGTGCCCATTGTAAGGAAGTGGGTGTATTATAGTATAGCCCTTTGGCAGGGCAGCCAAAAATTGAGAGGCTCCACGTTGTCCCTGGGTAGAGACGTGCATGAGGGCCTGTAAACTTGAAGTGCCCATTGTAAGGAAGTGGGTGTATTATAGTATAGCCCTTTGGCAGGGCAGCCAAAAATTGGGAGGCTCCACGTTGTCCCTGGGTAGAGACGTGCATGAGGGCCTGTAAACTTGAAGTGCCCCATTGTAAGGAAGTGGGTGTATTATAGTATAGCCCTTAGGCAGGGCAGCCAAAAATTGGGAGGCTCCACGTTGTCCCTGGGTAGAGACGTGCATGAGGGCCTCAAAACATTAAGTGTCCATTGTCAGGAAGTGGGTGTATTATAGTATAGCCCTTAGGCAGGGCAGCCAAAAATTGGGAGGCTCCACGTTGTCCCTGGGTAGAGACGTGCATGAGGGCCTCAAAACATTAAGTGTCCATTGTCAGGAAGTGGGTGTATTATAGTATAGCCCTTAGGCAGGGCAGCCAAAAATTGGGAGGCTCCACGTTGTCCCTGGGTAGAGACGTGCATGAGGGCCTCAAAACATTAAGTGTCCATTGTCAGGAAGTGGGTGTATTATAGTATAGCCCTTAGGCAGGGCAGCCAAAAATTGGGAGGCTCCACGTTGTCCCTGGGTAGAGACGTGCATGAGGGCCTCAAAACATTGTTCCCATTGCAAAGGAGCGGGTCTCCTGTCGTTGTAATGTCCATTCTGCAAAGAATGGGCGAAAAAATTTACCACTGGGGGTATACCTGAAACAAAGGCCTAAGTATTGCAATTTGTAACGGTCATCATGGTGGCGCATGAGGAGAAGGAGGAGCAGTCCAGCGATTATCCAAAGTCCAGAAGTGTGTACCCATGGGTGACTGGAGGTACATGGCAAACTTTAAATTCCGCTCTCATTTGCTGGTGGTGTGGTGAAGTCTGGCCCAATCCAACCCTTGTTCATCTTGATCAGAGTCAGCCTGTCAGCATTTTCAGTTGACAGGCGGGTGCGTTTATCTGTAATGATTCCACCTGCGGCACTAAAAACACGCTCTGACAAAACGCTAGCGGCAGGGCAGGCCAGGACTTCCAAGGCGTAGAGAGCCAATTCATGCCACGTGTCCAGCTTGGATACCCAATAATTGTAAGGCACAGAGGAATGTCGGAGTACAGTTGTTCGATCTGCAAGGTACTCCTTCAGCATCTGGGCAAACTTAGGATTTCTTGTGGCACTACCCCGCACCTCAGGGGCTGTGGTACGTGAGGGGCTGAGAAAACTGTCCCACATCTTAAAGACTGTTCCCCTACCTCTGGCGGATTGGACTTGTGCCTCTCTCGGCTGTACGCCTCGGTTGTCCACTGATTCCTGACCTATGCCGCTAGCGTTTTGTGAGGGGAATGCTTTGCCTACTTCCGTGACTATGGCCTTCCGGAACTGCTGCATTTTGGTTGACCTCTCCTCCACGGGAATAAGAGACAAAAAGTTCTCCTTGTAGCGTGGGTCTAACAGTGTTACCAACCAGTAATGATTGTCGGCCAAGATGTTCTTAACGCGAGGGTCACGAGACAGGCAGCTTACCATAAAGTCAGCCATGTGCGCCAGACTCTTAACAGCCAAAACTTCAGTAGCCTGACCAACAAGATGACTGAACATGCTGTCCTCCTCCTCCTCCTCCTCCTCCTCATCTACCCTGTCCTCTGGCCAGCCACGCTGAACCGAGGATATGACTGGTGTGCATGTCATATCCTCAATTTGGCCGGAGAGTTGCTCCATGTCTTCATCCTCCTCCTCGTCATAGTCCTCCACTGCACGTTGTGATGAGACGAGGCTGGGCTGTGTGTTATCACCCACACCCACTACTGTTTCTTGTTGCAACTCATCGCGCTCCGCCTGCAATGCATCATGTTTGTTTTTCAGCAGAGACCGTTTTAGAAGGCAGAGTAGCGGTATGGTGACGCTAATAATGGCGTCATCACCACTCACCATCTTGGTGGAGTCCTCAAAGTTTTGGAGGATGGTACATAGGTCTGACATCCATCTCCACTCCTCAGGTGTTATGTGTGGAGTTTGACCCATTTCCCGACGGCTTAGGTGATGCAGGTACTCAACAACTGCCCTCTTCTGCTCACATATCCTGACCAACATGTGCAGAGTTGAATTCCAACGCGTGGGGACATCACACACCAGTCTGTGAGCCGGAAGATGCAAACGGCGCTGAAAGCCGGCAAGGCCGGCTGAAGCAGTAGGTGACTTTCGAAAATGTGCAGACAGGCGGCGAACTTTTACCAGCAGATCAGACAGCTCTGGGTATGACTTTATAAACCGCTGAACCACGAGGTTGAGCACATGGGCCACGCATGGAACATGTGTCAGCTGGCCTCGCCTCAAAGCCGCCACCAGGTTCCGGCCATTGTCACACACGACCTTTCCTGGCTTTAGGTTCAGAGGTGTGAGCCAGTGATCTGCCTGCTGTTTCAGAGCTGTCCACACCTTTTCTGCATTGTGGGGTTTGTCACCGATGCAGATTAGCTTCAGCACAGCCTGTTGCCGCTTCGCCGAGGCAGTGCTGCAGTGCTTCCAGCTTGGGACTGGTGTGGAGGGTACAGTGGATGAGGATGCGCAGGAGGAGGAGGAGGCTGAAGAGCATGACATTCCTGAGCTGTAGAGTGTGGGTGAAACACTGACTGAGGTAGGGCCTGCAAACCTTGGTGTGGGAAGGACGTGTTCCGTCCCTCGCTCAGACTGGGTCCCAGCTTCCACAATATTAACCCAGTGTGCCGTCAACGAGATGTAGCGGCCTTGCCCACAAGCACTTGTCCACGTGTCTGTGGTTAGGTGGACCTTGGGTGAAACAGCGTTGTTCAGGGCACGTGTGATGTTTTGTGACACGTGGTTATGCAACGCGGGGACGGCACACCGGGAGAAATAGTGGCGGCTGGGGACCGAGTAACGTGGGACAGCTGCCGCCATCAGGTCGCGGAATGCTTCTGTCTCCACCAGCCTAAAAGGCAACATTTCCAGCGCAAGCAGTCGCGAAATGTTAGCAATTAGAACTGTGGCATGTGGGGTGTTGGCAGTGTATTTGCGCCTGCGTTCAAAGGTTTGCTGAATGGATAACTGAACGCTGCGCTGGGACAAGGACGTGCTTGATGATGGTGTTCTTTCTGCGTAGGCAACTGCAGGTGCAGGAGTGGAGGAGGCTTGTTCGCAGGCAGCATGGACAGGGGATTGGCTCGCATGCACAACCAGCGAAGACGTAGCAGTGACATCAGCAAGCACTGCTCCTCGACTCTGTTGTACTTCCTACAAAGTCGGGTGCTTGGCTGACATGTGCCTGATCATGCTGGTGGTGGTCAGGCTGCTAGTTTTGGTACCCCTGCTGATGCTGGCACGGCAGGTGTTGCAAATGGCCTTTTTTGAATCATCTGGAGCCAACTTAAAAAACTGCCAGACTCGGGAAGACCTAACATTTGTACAGGCACCTTGTGTCGTCGTGTTGTTCCGGGGAACGGTTGCCTGACTTCTGCCTGGGGCCACCACCCTGCTTCTTACTGCCTGTTGTGATGCTACGCCTCCCTCCCCCTGTGCACTGCTGTCCTCGCTCTGCATATCCTCCTGCCAGGTTGGGTCAGTTACTGGATCATCCACCACGTCGTCTTCCTCTTCCGCACCCTGCTCCTCCTCCTGACTTCCTGACAATTGTGTCTCATCATCGTCCACCACTTGTTGAGACACGTTGCCAACTTCGTGAGAACGTGGCTGCTCAAATATTTGGCCATCTGTACAGACGATCTCCTCATGACCCACTTCAATATGAGCTGGCGAGAGGCCAGAATGTGTGAATGGAAACGTGAACAGCTCTTCCGAGTGTCCAAGTGTGGGATCATTAATGTCCGAGGAGGACGTGTACTCAGCCTGGTGGTAGGAAGGAGGATCAGGTTCAGAAATGTGCGGTGCAGTATCACGGCTACTGACACTTGACCGTGTGGAAGACTGAGTGTTTGTGGTGGTGCCAATCTGACTGGAAGCATTATCTGCTATCCAACTAACAACCTGTTGACACTGGTCTTGGTTCAAGAGCGGTGTACTGCTGCGGTCCCCAAGAATTTGGGACAGGACGTGCGAGCGACTAGATGTGGCCCTTTGTTGTGGCGAAATTAGAGCTTGCCCACGACCTCGGCCTCTGCCTGCACCACCATCACGTCCACTTCCTTGTTCCTTGCCAATGCCCTTGCGCATTTTGCAATGCTGTGCTGACGTGTATTCACTACTTGTGCGTTATATCAAAGTTTGTGGAAATTGCACACAAGTGCACCTGTACGCTGCCACCGACAGGCACACACGTGCGGTTTTAAAAACCAAGCACGGACGCACTAAGAACCTAACAGGTTTTTTTGGGGAGCGACAATTACAGACAAGTCAGACACTATCTGGACTGTTTTAGACTGTGTACACCAGCCCCAGATATGATGAAGGCTGGTATACGGTCACCACTAGGAATGGCTATATATACCCTGCCTGCCTGCCTGCCTGCCTGTATACTGGTACAATAGTCCTGACAAGGACTCTTCTGGTCACTAGCCTGTATTCAGACCTGGCTATACCCTGCCTGTATATAGCAACAATAGTCCTGAGAAGGACTCTGCTACTGTACTCCGACCTGGCTATACCCTGCCTGCCTGTATACAACTAGAATAGTCCTGAGAAGGACTTTTGGTCACACTGTTTGCAGCCCTGCAACTGAAAAAGCTATAAAGGGCCGCAAAGCTTTCCCTGAATCAGCGACACTCTCCCTGCACTGACTGTCTGGATAGCTGTGAGCAGAGCACAGCGCGCCGGCCGGTATAAAGGCTCGGTCACGCTGTCCAGGCCGGCCAATCACTGCAATTCCACAACTAACAGGGCTGTGGCATTGCAGTGGTCTGCCAGCCAATCCCTGCATGAGGGCTGGCTCTCAAAAGAGCGCCAACATGCAGAAATGAAGACCACGAGTACAGCACGAGTATCGCGAGATTACTCGGTCCCCGCCGAGTAGACCGAGTACAGTGATACTCGTACCGAGTAGTAACAAGCATGCTCGCTCATCACTAATCATTACCATTACGAACATGGTATAACTTGTGTTAGCAAATATGACCGTAACCCCCAAAATACATTATTACAAGCTGTTGCAAACAGTTGTCATACAAGGCATACTATTAATTCTTTGCCTTACTGTGAGATGGTCTGAGCCAAGCAGATTTATTCAGATAATGAGATTTTAATGAACAATGTGCAATTATTAAATCCACCCTTGCTTCATCTTCATCATCCTAGTAGATTGCAGTAGATTTTTTTTCAAAAATGTCTCTGTACATTTGTCCACTTATCCTTCCTTCATTATATGAAGTTTTCCCAGTGCCGTATGCTGAAAAACAGGTCCACACTTCACTGTTGTTGGTGTTTTGGGGCAATTTTCCTTTTGACCTCCAAACATAGTGGGTGTTATGGCCTCCAAGGAGTTCAATTTTAGTCTTATCTGACCAGATTATGATCTCCCAGTATTTCACAGACTTGTCTAAATTGTGTTCAGCAAACTTTAACCTTTGTCCGGCTGCATAATTTTGCCAAAATTTCTCGACCCCTTATCTCGGAAGGGGGTGGAGATATTTTATTGAAATTTGGCCAATATATTCTGGACCAAAACTGCTGAGATGTCACGAAATTTTAGTCCTCTACGGCTTTTCGAAAAAAAAAAATTATTGCAATTTAAAAAGGGAATAGTTACAATTGTACCTATCCAGCCGGACCAAGGTTAAACGCGCGTGAACCTGCTTTTTGTCCACCAATGGAGTCTTATGTGGTGAGCGTGCATACAAGAGCGTGCATACAGGAGCGTGCATACAGGCCATGGAGGGGGAGTTATCTTTGAAGCAATTGTACCTGCGGATTACAGGTCTTTCTGTGGCTTTACACAGGTGGTCCTTGGCTCTTAGACAACTCATCTGATAATTATTTTCACTTCTCTATGAGAAATCTTGCAGGGATCCTGGTCATGGCCAATTTATGAAGAAATTATGTTATTTCCACTTCTGAATTATTACCCCAAAAGTGCTCTCTGGAGCCTTCATTAGTTTAGAAATTCTTCTGTACATAATGCCATCAGTATGTTTTGCAACAATAAGGTTGTCAAGGTCTTGAGACAGCTCACTGGTTTTACCCATCATGAGATGTTTCTTGTGTGGCACCTTGGTAATGAGACACCTTTTTATAGGTCATCAGTTGAACCAGCTGATATTGTCCATGAAGTGGCAGGATTGCTTTCTAATCACTGATAGATTTCAGCTAATGTCATGCGTTTCCATGGCTCTTTGCACTTCTCTTTCTTCATGTGTTCAAAACTTTTTCCCTTTGTCATTCTTATTATTATACAAACTTAAGGTATGGACATCTATGGTTTGATTTCTTTGCCTGCGTGGATTGGATGGATTGTTACCAACATCTGGTGAGAAATTCATGTCAATAGTACCTTTAAAAATATATTTAGACTTCCGGTTCCTGTCCTGGCTGAGGTGGAAGCATAGAGGAGAAGCTCCTGCCACCCCTCACAGAAACCGACTAAAAACAGACCCCCCCGGACGAGCCACCAAACAGAGAGCAGCACAGGAGGTTACCTAAAGCAGACAGCTATGGAACGGTACCTCCTGAGAAGTGCTGGGAGCGGTGAGTCAGCCTGGAGAAGCTTTGATATGGACAGGGGAGAAGATAAGATAATGGCGCCGAGCCTGATGGGGGAGGAGCCTGAACGCATGGTGAGAGACTCAGAAAAGCAAACACAGAGCTGGAAGGGGAGAGATAAGGGAGATATGAGCGAGGAGACAGGAGATAAGGAAGATATGAGCAAGGAGTCACAGGAGGACACAGCAGGAGAGAGGTGGATGCAGGGGACTGATGATGGTGGATCGCAATGGGAGGATGAAGGGGATATGGAGGCAGAGGGGAGAGAAGATGCAGACAAAGCAGGGCAGCTCAAAGACACAGCAGTGTTGGAGGATGAAACTGACAAACAGTACAGGGAGATTAATCCCACTCAGACTCACAGGAAGTCAAATGCAAGAATTCATAGTACCCCTTCCAAAGGAAACAAAAAGCAGCTTACTACACCAACATCACAAGCCTGCAAGCTATTGGGGGATGGAGGTGGTGGCCCAGTCCAGACAAAGAGAACTAAGAAAACAGCACCACCTGCAGGCCAAGACAAGTACACACAAAAGCTTAATGTGGACTATAAAAAACTGGCTGAAGAAGTGACATCACACTTGTCAAAAGAGGTTAAAGTGGCTATTGAGGCAGCCATACAAACATCATTAGCTAATATGCAAAAACAGATAAATGCCCATGCCTCTAGACTGGCAGAATCAGAGCAGAGAATATCTGACTCCGAGGAGACAATACTGGCTATGCAAGCACAAATAGCAGCTCTAGCAAAATCTAATGAATACTTGAAGGATAAAGCGGACGATTTGGAAAACAGATCGAGACGAAACAACCTACGTATAGTCGGGTTGCCAGAGTCTGTGTCGATTGGACAGTTGGATAATATATGCGAGTTGGAGCTACCGCAGGCCCTGGGCATAAAGGCGAAATTCAGAGTTGAAAGAGCCCACAGAGTGGGTCCACTGAGACACCAGGAGGCGAATAAGGGAGAGGGCCAAAACTCAAACAAGAATACCCCGATAAGAGCCAGGCAGGTGATTGTCAAATACCTTGATTATAAGCATAAGGAGGAAATATTGAGGGCCTTTAGAGAACGAAAGCGTCCACTACAATATCAAGGCAACAGACTGCTAATTTTTGGGGATTATTCAGCGGAAGTATCCAGAAGGAGAAAAGAATTTACCAAAATTTGCTCATTTCTGTACAACAAAAAAGTAAAGTGCCAGCTATTATACCCTGCTACACTGAAAGTTAGAAACCCCAATGGCTCGTTTGTATACTACAAGGACTACAAAGAAGCAGAAAACATTCTCATGGCAGAGCTCAACAAGACTAGGTCAGAAAGGCAAGAAAAAGGAGCTAGTGGAGAAGGGAATAATAGAAGAGGATCCCCCACAAGCTCAGGAAGAGATGTGGGACGTCTTGGGGGACAAAAGCAAGTCGAGACCAGGGAGGAAAGGAGGCCAAGCCCGGGTCGACAGCATAATTCTCGCCTGGAACACAGGAACCAACCCTTGGAGAGAAACCATGATACCTGAACTGGAACTCGCTCATTGTTTTTCCTTTTTTTGCCTGTTTTTTTTTTTTTTTTTCTCTCTTCCCAAACAGGGAGAGGCGTTGAGGAGGATGCATTACGGAGAGAGGGTTGGGGAGGTGAGAGGAGGAGGGGGAAGGGAGAAAAGAGAGGAAAACATCCCAAAGTCTGGGTCCTCTTCCCCCCCCCTCTCCTCTTTTTTTTTTTTTTTTTTTTTTTTTTTTTTGTTCTTCTTCTTTCTTTCTCCATCTTCTCTCCCCTTGGTCTTTTTTTCTTTTTTTCTTTTTCTCCTTTGTCCAGGAACATCATCCAAATTCAAATGAAGTGGGCCTGTTCTGGGCGGACTGATGGCTAGCTGGAGTCAGAGATAAGTAGGACTGGAGAATCTTGCTGAGGTTTTGACATACTGTGCTAATTTTTGCATAATTTTCAAAGGCTTATTCCAGTTAGTCCGGGGATAGAACATATATTTTTTGGGGGGTGATTAGGGAGCTACATATTTTGGCTAGGAATAGGGGAGCTCACCAACGTGGCGGGAAGCGCCGTGGATTTCTCGGAAGGGAAAATATGTTTTACAGTTACATGCTTTTTGTTGTATTTGTTATATTTGCAAGGTGGGGAAAGGGAGTGTCGATTTTGTGGTACCAACTGTGATTCTAGTGTCGAACATCTCGTCTTCCTTGATGCAGGGGCCCATAGGGGAGGGAGTAGTAAAAGCAGAATACACAGGTTAACATGATACAGATAACTACGTGGAATGTTAAAGGGCTGAGATCACCTAACAAACGAGCAATGATATTGAGACATCTGAAAAGACTAAAGACAGACATTGCCTTATTACAGGAAACCCACTTGGGGGGGGAGGACTTTTTCCGCATGAAGAAACATTGGGTGGGCACCGTTTACGGGGCAGCGGCACAAGGTAGAAAAGCGGGCACTATGATTCTAATAAATAAACAATTCAGTCATGAGGTAGTGGCACATGAGGCAGACGACCATGGAAGGTGGCAGCACTTAACAATCGTTAGTCCAGCGGGTAAACTCAGTATTTATAATGTCTATGGCCCAAATTCACAACAAATCACATTTCATGATGACATAAAGGCCACCATATTAGCAGATGGGGAGGCTAACATTATAGTGGGAGGCGATTTTAACACCGTCCCAGACTCAGCTGAAGATAGGAGGAGGGGCGAGGAGGGGACAGCTAATGTGGGCAGGAGTTTAGACAATAGGGATGTAACATTAGAAGACGTAGGACTGAAAGACATCTGGAGACTAACTCACCCACATGACAGAGAGTATACACACTTCTCTCACCCTCATGATAGCTGGTCACGTATTGATCAGTTCTGGATCTCGCAGGATTTACTGACTGGAACGCAAGATTGTGTGATAGAGAATATGGTGATCTCTGATCATAGTCCGGTGAGATTGGGCATTAGAGAGAAATTCAGGAGAGGTACCGATATCATATGGAGATTCCCATCGTTCCTTCTCAGGCAAGATAATTTCCATAAGGTGCTACAGGAGTGGTGGGGAGAATTCGCAGAGGACAATAAGGAACATAGAGAGTCCCCAGTGATATTTTGGGAAACGGCAAAAGCGGTCCTAAGGGGCCGTCTGGTGGGGTACGCAGCCATGATCAAACGGAAAACCAATGAGAATTATAATTTCCATAGTGAAGCAGTACGGGTAGCATATACAAATTATGTGACAAATAGATCTCCCATGACAAAAGGCAGATGGCTGGAGGCAAAAGAGGGATTTGATGAATGGGCCAAAAAAAAGGAACAACTATTCTGGTCGCACAAGGAGGTTGACTTACATAGGTTTGGCAACAAGGCGGGAAGGATGTTGGCCAATCTGGCAAGGGGCAGCAGAAAGATGACAGTGATCTCTAAACTGAAAACAAAGGGGGGAGAGGTGACTACGGATCCTAAGGACATTAATAAACTGTTGGGAGATTACTATAGAAAACTATATGGGTCAGGGAATAACGACATGACTGATGAGGCAGAGTGGCTAAGACAAGCCCAAATGCCTAGCTTGACGGAGGAAGATTTGAGTGCCTTAAACGCAGATATCACAGTAGAGGAGGTGACGAGAACAATTGGGGAGCTTAACACCAACAAGGCACCGGGACCTGACGGTTTCAATAGTGAATTCTATAAGGCTCTGAAGGATCTGATCTCGCCGGATCTAACCTCAGTCTTTAATGCTTTCCTGGGAGGGGCGGAAATACCCAAAAATTCCAACATAGCATATATTAAATTACTCCCCAAGGGAACCAAGGACCTGGATGATCCCTCTAGTTATAGACCTATATCGCTCATAAATCAGGATTTAAAAATTATGTCCAAGATCATGGCTAATAGACTGGCCGAGATCTTACCTAGGATCATTACGAATCACCAGGTGGGGTTTATTAAGGGGAGAAATGCCGTTACCAATATCCGAAAGACAATTCTAGTGGTAGACGCGGTTAGACTGGGTCTCACTGAGGGAGGGGCTAGACCTGCCCTAGTTACACTTGACGCAGAAAAAGCGTTTGATAATGTAAATTGGGGGTGGTTAGACAGGGTAATGGAGGCCATAGGGATTGTAGGCAAGATGAGACTTTACATTAGAAACCTTTATGCCAACTCGGGAGCTAGGGTACACACTCCGGGCTTTCTATCAGACGTGTTCCCTTTGATGAAGGGAACAAGACAGGGCTGCCCATTATCTCCTCTTTTATTCAACCTGGCAATCGAGCCGTTGTCAAGAATACTACAGGGACAAAATAGCTTTAAAGGAATCAAGATAAGGGGTTCAGAAGTAAAGACAGCGCTTTTTGCTGATGACATCATACTTTATATGGGGGACCCCGGTGCGGATTTGCCACAGACTCTTGCCTTGATTGAAAAATTTGGTTCATTCTCCGGTTTCAAACTGAACAAAAAAAAATGCGAGATCATGTTCCTAAAGGGGCATCATGGGACAATGGGGGGACAAATAAGGGATGGCTGTCTATGTGGAATTCCTATAGCACAATCTTCAATTAAATACCTGGGAGTGCATATAGGAAGATCGGTGGAAACAATCTATAACTTGAATTATGGACCGCTAATCAGGAAAATTACAGTTCAATTAAAGGGATGGAAAGGTCTGCCACTTCCATTACTGGCAAGATGCCACCTGATAAAAATGATGAGCTTTCCTAGGCTGCTGTATCCCTTCCAGACAATCCCGCTATTGCTAAAACTAAAGGATGTGAATAAGCTCAACTCCGCGTATACAGAATTTCTGTGGAGGGGAAGGAAACCCAGAATAAAGCTGCGTACGCTGATGAAGTCAGCAGAGGAGGGAGGTCTAAACTTTCCAGATGTCCAAGGGTATAATCTTGTATGTATCATGAGGCATGTAATTGATTGGGTGAGAGGAACGAGTAGGCACTCAGATCATGCGATGGAAACTAAATATGCGTCACCGTGGGATCTGACGTCCATTCTGCACTCCCCACTATCCAGGGTTGAAGGGCACATAAGGAACTCAATTATATTCCGAGACACCATGCTAACATGGAAGTCGGTAAGGAAAAAACTGGGGCTCTCATGGAAAGTGTCCAAGTACTTGAACCCCTGGGCATTCCCAAATTTTCCCCTGGGACGAGAAAACAAGCTATTTACTAGATGGAAAGAGAGGGGAGTCAGGAGAATGATAGATGTTATGAATGTGGAGGACAGGAGGTGGATGACAGGTCGGGAAGTGTTGGATAAGTACAACCTTAATAGCTCACATGTCATCCAGTATGAACAATTGAAACATGGAATAATAGGAGACCTGGGTGTGGTTGGAAGAGAGCTGAACAGAAGTTCGATTGATGAGTTACTGGAATGTGATGTAACAAGTATAAATGTCTCTAAAATTTATCGATCGCTAAGGGGGGTGCTTATCTCACGGGAGGATAGTCGGACTTTAAAAGCGTGGGGGAAACAATTGGGAAGGGAAGAAGTGGTGGATGATATACTGAGAGGATGGGTACAAGTGCGGAAACATATTACCAATGAGAGATGGAGAGACACTCAATTCAGAATTCTACATAGGGCCATTATAGGTTTCAACATACCAGGTAGGGATAGGTGGTGTCCTAAGTGTCAAAAAGAGAAAACGGATATGCTGCATGGGCTATGGGAATGTGAGACAATCGCTAGGTTCTGGAACCAAGTCAGACTATTTGCCCAGTCAACATGGGGAATTTTCAGCAAACTAGACTTAATGGTGTGGATTTTCCACTCCTTTGAGGGAGGAGTAGGAGGAGGACCGAGCACGCAGGAAAAGAGGAAATACGCAATAACGCATGACATAGCCATGATAGCTAAGCGTTGCATCTTAAAACACTGGATTCAAAGGGAGGGCCCATCCATAAAGGAGGTTGTGGGCGAACTACACAACCTTCTGAAGTGGGAAAAACTAGAAGCGGAGAGGGATAAAGATGGGTTGACAGCCAAGTTTTTTGTGAGATGGAGACATTTTATTGAAAGCCAATTCACACAGGGAGAAATAATTAACCTGATGGCACCTTTTGTTCACTCGGAGTGGTATATCCTGAGCGATATCCAGGACAGCCTGGGTAAACTGAGAATCACCTAGGAGGGGGCTCTGGCGGGAGGGGGAGACGAGACGGTTGGGAATACCAAGACACGCTAGCAAAATTGAAATCATTCAGGGACGACACAGAGATTTAACGAATTGTATTGCATATGTTATATTATATTTCATTACCTATGTTTTGGTTTAATGTTACTGTATACTATCTTAAATCGAACAGCAACATGGAACTCCAAATTGGGGTATCACCCACCTCTATGTCACATTTTGTCAGACGAATGTTCTTCTTTTGCAATGATACTTGTCATGTTTTTACAAATTTGAAAAATCAATAAAAAACGTTTTGGAAAAAAAAAAAATATATTTATGTAGAAAATTGGTGGTTTTCAATAATGATTTCATTCTCTGTATATAGAAAAAGGCCAAATCTCTGGGGGATAGTGTCTCCAAGTTATCTCCAGCTTCGTGAAAGTAATTTTAACCAGTTCATGATTGACCCCCTTTACCCTTCCTGACCATGCACATTTTCAGATTTTATCATATATACGCTTTTGACAACTATAATAAAAAAATAAAATCTTAGGATATTCAAAATATTGGCTTTTTTTCTCAATACTTGGGGGGCACAATTTTATTTTTTTCCTTTTTTGCTGCATTTGTAATGTAAAATAGGATAACGATTTATTTTTCCACACTTTGTTTCTTTTATTTATGGCCACAAGGACTGCTAAAAAAACCAACATTTTAAATGGCAGCGGCTCAGGAAGGCAGAGACGGTAATAAACTGTCTCTGCCTTCTCTGTGGGGAGTCCAGCAGTGTCTGACAAGCAGCTCATCCGCTCCCACAGTCGTACAGTCACATGCTAACAGCTTACTCGGCAATGGCATTTTAGAAGGTCAGTGTAGAGCAGTATTTCCCAAACTCCAGTCCTCATGGCTCCCAACAGGTCATGTTTTCAGGATTTCCTTAGCATTGAACAGGTGATGGAATTATTCTCAAGACATCACCTGTGCAATATTAAGGAAATCCTGAAAACATGACCTGTAGGGGTCCGTGAGGACCGGAGTTTGGGAAACACTGGTGTAGAGTAAAGTGTGGATCCCTGTAAAAGGCGGATCCCCGGCAATTTTTCCCCACCCATTACCAATGACTGACAAGTCTCTCCCATCATGTATAGGGGAGCAGTGTTTCAGAATCAAACATACATGGCTGAAATCACACAACCAGTGTCTCATACATGAAGCCTGTAAATCGAGCAGCGTGTATCAGCTGCCTGGATAACTTTAAGACTGAAACGTGATCGAAACGCGTGAACATGGATTCTACTCGGTTATGATTATTTTCAATGAAGATGAAGCTTGCATAAAACGTTTTGATGGAGGAACTGCAGCTACTTTCTATGCAGCATATGGTTACCATAACTAACAAGTTGGCTAGTTTCTCTGATTTTATGAATGGTTTCATATCAGCAAAATATGTGAAGGTGAGCTCTCGTTTAGCACGGAACGTACTGTACTGATTGGTGCTATCATTTGGCCCATATTGAAAATGTACCTGTTAAGTTGCACATGTACATGAGGAATAATGCTATTTCTGGCCATCATATGACTTGTACTCTGCACTTTTCAACAGTTTTTTCCCTCTGCAGGCTCTCTCTATAATTTTCAGTTGTCTCTCGGCTGGTGGATGGAGAGTAACTGCTATGACGTCTTCTATACGCAGTGCCCACAGACATGAGGGATTCCTGCTCTCTTGTCCCTGAGGTCCTGTAATAGGAGCCAAGGTTATCACAAGTCAGTTCATGACATTTCTTCCCCCATCACCGGTGAGTGATATTATTGAGAAGTGGAAGGAACCGCAGCAACTCAGCCACGAAGTGGAGACAGAGCGGGGGGGGGGGGGCTGAGTGCTGAGGAGCAGAGGGCAGAGAGATCACCATCGCTCTGCAAACCCCATAACTGCAGAGTCCAGACAGCCTCTGATAACAGCAGCACAAACACTGTGACCCCACAACCCCACAGCCGACAGTTTCATGGCTGAGCAGCTGCAGTAGCCGTACATCAACAAGCGCAATGCCGAGCCGTACATCACCAAGCACAATGTGCTGAGCCTTAAATCACGAAGCATAATGCCGAGCCATGCATCTTCAAGCACAATGTCAAGCCAAACATCACCAAGCACAATATTGAGCCGTACATCACCAAGCACAATTCTGAGTCGTACATCACCAAGCACAATGCTGAGCCGTACATCACCAAAGCACAATGCCGAGCCGTACATCACCAAGCACAATTCTGAGTCTTACATCACCAAGCACAATGCTGAGCCGTACATCACCAAAGCACAATGCCGAGCCGCACATCACCGAGCACAATGTCGAGCCGTACATCACTAAGCACAATGTCGAGCCATACATCACCAAGCACAATCCCAAGCCAAACATCACCAAGCACAATGCCGAGCCATACATCACCAAGCACATTGTCAAGCCGTACATCACCAAGCACAATGCCGAGCTGTACATCACCAATCACAATGCTGAGCTGCACATCACCAAGCACAATGCCGAGCCTTACATCACCAAGCACATTGTGAAGCCGTACATCACCAAGCACAAGGCCGAGCTGTACATCACCAAGCACAATGCCGAGCCGTACATCACCCAGCACAATGCTGAGCCGTTCATCACCAAGCACAATGCTGAGCCATACATCATCAAGCACAATGCCGAGCTGTACATCACCAAGCACAATGCCGAGATGTACATCATCAACCACAATGCTAAGCCGTTCATCACCAAGCACAATGCTGAGCTGTACATCACCAAGCACAATTCCGAGCCGAAGATTATCAAGCACAATGCCGAATCATACATCACCAAGCACAATGCCGAGTCATACATCACCAACCACAATGCAGAGTCATACATCACCAACCACAATGTCAAGCCGTACATCACCAAGCACGATTCTGAGTCGTACATCATCAAGCACAATGCTGAGTGTCGGATGCAGTGGTATAAAGCACATCACTTTACATCACAATGGCAATCTTGAATGTTCAAAAAGCTCATATGGGTTTAATCTGTATTTGTATTTGTTCCAAAACTTTTGTCCATACGCTGTATATAAAATACTTCTCACATTCCCATATTAGAACATGTGTTACACATTTACTGTTCCTTTAAACTTAATGGTGTTATTTCTGTTTTTTAAATTACTTTCCAAATGCCAATTATTGGAATAAGGATTTGGCTCATTATTTTCATGTCAAGAGATTCATCGTATGTGGATCTTTTCTGTTGCAAAATGAAAAGTGCGATTTTCACACCTCTCAGTAGGAGCCTTGTTTTTCTCCTGGCTGACCTCTATCTGTCCTGTCTTCCGCCCTGAGCCCTCCATCCTTTGAAGTCTCAGGACTAGGAGACATTAAGATTGTGACATAGCAGCAAAGCGCAAGCGAGGGACCAGGAGAGATTTATTACTGAGGTGTTACATATACCTGAGGAAGAGCCAGGTCTTAGTACATAGCTCCCTGGGTGCGGCTTCCCGACTCCGGATCTCGGGAGGGCTATCAGGATTGTTTGAGTTGGCCGGTGGGCCAAGGCTCAGCAGATGGTAGAGGCAGGTTTATAGGGGTATTAACTTTACTCTCGGCCTAATGTAGTACCGAATTTCATGAGAATAGCACCATATTTACTTCTCCGCGCATGATATTTTTCTTTGAGAGCTGAGACACAGGAGACGATTAATTCCAAAGTCAGAGCTCGAATGTAAAAAAGTTAAGAGAGGAAACGATAAACGTGAACACGAGGCTGGAAATGCCGGCGATCATATAATAATTAGTCAGCTGGAAAAGTTTATAATTTCACATAAAGTTACATTTGATTTTTGTCGCCACTTAATACTCTCCAGGTCCTGTGGGCATATCGGCTGTCGGCGCTGACAATTAGCCGTGTATGGAGCTCGCTCCCTGGGAAGCTCATTGTTGTTTTTGTTGTTCCTTTTTACTGCCGTTAGGTTACTGTGACACCATTTTATGTATTGTCAGCTCACAAGCAGGACATAAATCAGAATTTAACATTCACAATTGCCCGTAACATGTGCTACATGGAGCATTCATGAGTCCCAAATGTCAGAATCAATGAAGGCAGCGAACGATCGACATGAAACAAAGTAAGGAAAAAGATTCTGTACTTCATATATAGGATGAGCATTAGCTTAAAGCGGTATTCTTAAAGCGGGTTTCCCAAAAAAAACAAAGTTAATTTTAATGAATAGAGCTTGGAATAATAATAATTTCCACAATTGGATGTGTTTAAAAAAAAATGTTCCTGTGCTGAGATAATCTTATATTTGTGTCCCTGCTGTGTACTGTGTAATGGCCGTGTCTGACTGTACAGGAACATGGTCTGATCATACCACATCTCCGAGGCCAGGGAGTAAGCATGCTCGCTGATCAGATGTTCTCGGTGCCGGCGGCAGCAGCAGGTGGCTGGAAATGCTCAGTTCCGGAGATGCTCCGTCTTCTGGTCATGGTCTAGTACTGCAGATCCGCCTCCTATTGATTTTAACTCCTGACCATGGCCGTTATCAGAAGACGTGCAGCTTCAGAACTGAGCATTTTTGAACATCTGCTGCACCCAGACCAGCTGATCGGCATGGGTGCGGGGTGTCAGACCCCGGTCGATCTGACATTGAATGATGACCTATTCTAAGGGCGGCTTTGCACGTGCGATGTCGGTGGGGTCAATCCGAAAGTGACGCACATCCGGCGTCACTTTCGACATCGTTGTGTGTAAATCCTAGATGATACGATTAACGAGCGCAAAAGCGTCGTTATCGTATCATCAGTGCAGGCTCCGACTTTTTCATAATTACTCTGCCACGACAGGTACGATGCTGTTCCTCGTTCCTGCGGCAGGACACTTTGCTGTGTGTAAAGCCGCAGGAGCGAGGAACATCTCCTTACCTGCCACCGGCAGCTATACGGAAGGAAGGAGGTGGGCGGGATGTTTACATCCTGCTCATCTCCTCCCCTCCGCCGCTATTGGCCGCCTACCGTGTGACGTCGCTATGACGCCACATGACCCGCCCCCTTAGGAAGGAGGCGTGTCGCCGGCCAGAGCGACGGTTGCAGGGCAGGTGAGTGCATGTGAAGCTGGCGTAGCGATAATTTTCGCTACGCCAGCTATCACAAGATATCGTACCTGCGACGGGGGCGGGGACTATCGCATGTGACATCGCAGCATTGGCTTGTGATGTCGCAATGTGCAAAGCCCGCCTAAGGGTTGGCCATCAATGTAAAGGCCACTTTACACGCAGCGACATCGCTAGCGATGTCGCTGCTGATTGCACCCGCCCCCGTCGTTTGTGCGTCACGGCCAAATCGCTGCCCGTGGCGCACAATATTGCTAGTACCATTCACACGGACTTACCTTCCCAGCGACGTCGCTGTGGCCAGCGAACAGCCTCTTTTCTAAGGGGGCGGTTTGTGCGGCGTCACAGCGACGTTACACGGCAGGCGTCCAATAGAAGCGGAGGGGCGGAGAGCAGCCGCATGAAAGACACGCCCACCTCGTTGCCGGAGGACACAGGTACGGTGCTGTTCGTCGTTCCTGGGGTGTTTCATGTAGTGATGTGTGCTGCCTCAGGAATGACGAACAACCTGCGTCCAAAAGCAGGAACGACATTTGGGATTTGAACGACGTGTCAACGATCAACGATTAGATGAGTATTTTTGATCGTTGGCGGTCGCTCGTACGTGTCACACGCAACAACGTCGCTAACGAGGCCGGATGTGTGTCACGACTTCCGTGACCCCAACGACATCTCGTTAGCGATGTCGTTGCGTGTAAAGCGACCTTTAAAGTAGTGGACAACCCCTTTTTGCTTCTGTCCCTGTGAGAAAAAGATCCTGTGGCTCCATGTACAGCATCCGTTTACAAAAACACACACATATGTTACTCGCATAGTAGCCGTGTCGGTGTAAGAAAACTTAAACATAACATTCTGGAAATCTCATACTCCTGGATTTGCTATAATTTGCTGGCAGCAGAGATGTAGCTGGGAGTTCAGCTTAGGGGGACGAAACATCTGAGTGGGCCTGTAAGCAGGTAACCGTGGTAACAACTACGGTGGTGCAGCCTAAAGCCTGCTTTACACGAGACGATAGATTGTGCGATAGCACAATCGATCGTACCCGCCCCTGTCGTTTTTGCGTCATGGGCAATTAGTTGCCCATGGCACACAAACTCGTTTAACCCCCGTCACACGTACTTACCTTCCGGACTACCTCGCTGTGGGCGATGAACGTCCACTTCCTGGAGTGGGCGGGATGTTCGGCGTCACAGTGACGTCACACGGCAGGCGGCCAATAGAAGCGGAGGGGCGGAGATGAGCGGGATGTAAACATCCCGCCCACCTCCTTCCCTCCATTAAGCCGTCGGGTGCTGCGGGAGGCAGGTAAAGCTGTTGTTCATCGTTCCCGTGCTGTCACACGGAGCAACGTGTGATGCCACGGAAACGATGAACTACCGCCACCATTTTAATTAAACAATTTTATGAAACCTAGCGACGAGTACACGACTCACGATTTATGAGCGATACTGCGTCGCTAGGAGGTGTCACACGAAACCACGTCGTGCGGTATGCCGGATGTGCGTCACGAAAACCGTGACCCCAACGACATATCGCACAATCTATCGTCTCGTGTAAAGCCCGCTTAATAGTGGGAACAGGGGAACCTTAACAGATGAATGGGCTGTTACTAGAAATAAATCTCTATATGTAGCGCCCCACGGGACCTGCAGGGCTACTCGTTACCAGGCCAGTGGTATTTGGGGTTGCTGTGAATGGCCTGACCCGGCTCCGTGGCCCCGTCGGCTACATAAAAGAGGGGTGCAAGGTGACGGGTAATAATGGATGGGGGTTTGCTTTGCAGCGCCACCTGTGCTGTGCGGCCAGGGATTAGCTGCCACTGCGAGATGTCGCTCTCCTCCGAGGCTGATGGCAACGCAGCTCAGATAGTCCAGCTCCCCACAGGTCGAGCGAGCCCCAGCGAGGATAGGGGCGACAGGGGAAGGGCTGTTGGCGCCGAAGCACATGGCGGCAATAAGAGGCTGAGGCAGCGGTTCCGGTTCCAGGTCTTTTAATCACAGTTTGTGTGCTGCGCCCTCAGAGTACCGGTCATCGCCGTGATGAGCCCCTGCCAATCCCAGATGAATTAGAGGTCACCACGGGTGTTGTGAAGCGTGTGAGACCTTCCTCCATTGCGCTCTGTAGTGTGGATCCCCGTGGCGTGAAGCTACTTGGGGACCCCAGTGTCCTTGGCTCTAGTCGCTGTCCCATATGCAGGCAGCGCAAAACTTGTTATGAACCGGACCGTGGTCGTGGTTCCTGTCTCTATATGCTGCTGCTGCCCTGGGACTTTTGGTGGTGGGAAATGGAACGTATAATCCCTCTTCCCTGCAGATTCTGGTAGTCCAACATGAACTATGTGCTACCCTAGGGCTCCTGCACCCTGACGGCGCCGCTCCTGCACCCTGATGGCGCCGTTCCTGAAGGGGCTGCTGGGGCTCACCCTCTGGCTACTGTGTTGCTTTTCTGTCCCAAAGCTCCACCCAGTTATCACCTGCTTCTCTCTCGGTCTACCCGGTACCCGGTCGCCCCCTCTGAGGGGAACCGTTCAGCATCCCTCCAGAGGCCTTGCTCTTCTCTGTCTCAAGCTGTTCTCTCTCCTGCTCCCAGACTATTCTGTCTCTGAATTTGTACTGTGAACTGTTCTAAAGTGAAACTGTGTGTGCTCGCTCACTTCCCCAGGCAGCCCCCACCTTCCTGATGACTCACCAGTGCTGGGCAAAAACCCGTTGCTATGGTGCCCACCTGTGTTGTGTAACTGCTGGGGGCACAGAACACATGCGTTTACGCTGCAGTTTAAAACGCTGCGTAAACGCATGAAAAAACGCAACGTGAGCACACAGCCTTAGTGTGGATCTCAGATGTTCCTGCTTTTATCCACTTCTGGCCTGGATAAATAGCCCCTACTACCAGCAGAGGGGGTCGGTTATTTTCTGATCATTCAGGTGCTAGGCCCGGAGGTGGACAGCCAAATGCTTTTTGCTGCTGCAGCAGCTCCTGGTGTCTGGTTATGGGGTGTTTGCTAGTTTGTTAGTGTTGTTACTTATCCCCTACTTCTGTCGTCTGCAGTCCATCTTCGTATGTTTTCCTCAGGTGTCTGTTTGGGTGTCTGTTTTGTTGTAGTATGTTTGTGGGGGTTATGGGGATCTCCATCCCAGCCTGTCCCCTTGGGTGGTGGGTGTGGAGGGGACATTACCATCAGGGCCAGGATAGGAGACAGGGAGAGGCTGGAGGCTCAGACGTCGCTACTCGCTACCCTTGAGCGTATTTCTGTGATGAGGGTACGTCAGGACCCCCATACCTAGCTTTAGTGTTAGCGACAGGAGCCCCCCTTCCAGTCTCTTTCCTGTCCGGTGTTCCCCAGCTGTGACAACATTGCTGTTCATATGGGGTTTTTTTGGGGTTTTTTTTTTAGTGAGATTTCCAGGCAGAATCCGCAGGAAAACTATGCCATGTGCACATTCCTTTAAAAGCTCCTCTAATTAATTTCTATAGGAAATCCACTTTACTGTTCAAATAAGTTTTTGAAAATGCAATCAAAAGATTTAAAAAAAAAAAAAAAACTCGCTCCAATAAAGACGCATTTCCTGAAGTGATTTCTAATAGAAAAATGTGTGCTTTTTTACACCTCAAAAAAAAACAGCATAAACATAAAAAAACAAACACCTGTGTGAACTAGGAGTTTTTTGAGAAGTCTTTAGAGAAAAACTAAGTGTAAACTCTCCAAATCCTACTAAAAACCTGGAGGCTCAGCTATAAAACACTAATTTATAGTTGTCATTCTTGTGGTCAACCACATGTGTAAAATGTAATATAGAGTTGAATGGAGGATGGTGGTAGGGGATGTGCACATAATGTATTTTTCAGGCATTACCCACCTAAAAATGTACTACCTCCCCCCCTGCTCCAAATAAAAATAAACATTTGCTTTGCAGTGTAAACACGGCTTGCTAATCACATGTTCAGTCTATGGAGCTTCTACTAAAAGGAACTTTTCACCAGGATTTTCCCTTATAACCTGCAGCTACCACCAGTGACCCCTTATATCCAGCATTTTAGAATACTGTATATAGGTGTCACTGGGAGTAACAGGAATGGGGGGCAACCGGATGGATGGACCCTACACTGCCTCTAGACTAAGCGTACTCTAGGCTTTCTTTGAACCCAGGGGTACACTTATTGGTAGCGAGGCCTGGGCCCTCAACATATCCCTATCTCCTTTCCTTGTCCCTGATGGTAAGACCTCCTTCCACAACCCACTACCCAGGGAGAAGGGCAAGGACAAAAATGGAAAGCTCCACAGACAAAACTGACAAACAGGGGTACAACAAAACTCACTCACACCTAATACCAACAATAGGGGACAACAAAACGTGTTCAGGGAGGGAAAACACAGAAAGGAGAAGTAACAACACAAGCTACCCTCACACACACCAATGCAAAAGGCGGCAGGAGCAGGAGCATGCACAGCTCCACGCCTGGCTCCAGACTGAATTGAATAACTAGCACCCTCTGCAGTCAGCAGACGGGTTTTATTGAGGCCGGAAGTGGTCATAAGAGTTAATGAGCTTGCTGCTAGCAAGGAAAACAGACATTAAAGGCCCCGTCACACTAAGCAACATTGCTAGCAACATCGCTGCTAACGAACAACTTTTGTGACGTTGCTAGCGATGTTGCTGTGTGTGACATCCAGCAACAACCTGGCCCCTGCTGTGAGGTCGTTGGTTGTTGCTGAATGTCCTGGGCCATTTTTTAGTTGTTGCTGTCCTGCTGTGAAGCACAGATCGCTGTGTGTGACAGCGAGACAGCAACAACTAAATGTGCAGGCAGCAGGAGCCGGCTTCTGCGGAGGCTGGTAACCAATGTAAACATCGGGTAACCAAGAAGCCCTGTCCTTGGTTACCCGATATTTACCTTTGTTACCAGCCTCCGCCGCTCTCACTGTCAGTGCCGGCTGCTGCTCTGTTCACATGTAGATGCAGGACACATCGGGTTAATTAACCCGATGTGTGCTGTAACTAGGAGAGCAGGGAGCCAGCGCTAAGCATTGTGCGCTGCTCCCTGCTCTGTGCACATTTAGCTGCAGTACACATCGGGTAATTAACCCGATGTGTGCTGTAGCTAGGAGAGCAAGGAGCCAGCGCTAAGCGGTGTGCGCTGCTCCCTGCTCTGTGCACATTTCACATTTAGCTGCAGCACACATCGGGTAATTAACCCAATGTGTGCTGTAACTAGGAGAGCAGGGAGCCAGCGCTCAGTGTGCGCTGCTCCCTGTTCTCTGCACGTGTAGCTCCGTGCACTGGTAACCAAGGTAAATATCGGGTTGGTTACCCGATATTTACCTTAGTTACCAAGCGCAGCATCTTCCACGCAGCGCTGGGGGCTGGTCACTGGTTGCTGGTGAGCTCACCAGCAACTCGTGTAGTGACGCTCCAGTGATCCCTGCCAGGTCAGGTTGCTGGTGGGATCGCTGGAGCGTCGCAGTGTGACATCTCACCAGCAACCTCCTAGCAACTTACCAGCGATCCCTATCGTTGTTGGGATCGCTGGTAAGTTGCTTAGTGTGACTGGACCTTTACTCTGCGACTGCCAGACTTACCTCTGATGGTAAATGAGACCCTGAGCCTATCACTATCCTCAGTGAGAGATGACTGTGATAATAGGAGCCCAGGCCGCTCTGTAGAGCGTAAAAAACACCTTTATTATACTCACCTAGGAGGCAGTCCAGTCCAATGGGTGTCACTACTCTAGGTCCGGCACCTCCTCCATCTTGTGCAATTGCCGTCCTCCTGAACAACCCCGTGTGCATGACGCGTCCTGCGTCATTCACACAGACGCCTCTACTGCGCTCTTGCCCTTGCGCACATTGATCTGCCCATTTGAGGGCAGAGTAAAGTATTGTAGTGCGCATGTGCAGGCAGTCTTTGACCTTTCTTCTCACCTGCTCATTACTGCACATTGCTCTGATATGAGCAGGGCAGATCAAAGTGCGCATGTGCAAGAGCGCAATGGAGGCCTCTCTGTGTGAATGCCGCAGGACGCATCATGCACATGGCCCTGGAAAGGAGGACTGCGATCACACAAGATGGAGGAAGCGCCGGACCGAGAGCAGCGACACCCATCTGACTGGACCGCCCGTTAGGTGAGTATTATGAAGGTGCTTTTCACATTCTACAGAACGACCTGGGCTCTTATATACAGTATTCTAGAATTCTGTATATAAGGGCTCACTGGTGGTGGCCGCAGCTCATAAGGGAAAAACCTGGTGACAGGTTCCCTTTAACTACCTAAGGTTTCCAAAGCCGCAAAGCAGTTAAAAAAAAGTGACGATGCTTACTATTTTATACATACAAGTAAAAAAAAAGGCTTTATGGTACAGCCACTTTAAAAAATTACCTAGAAGTCATGCTGGTATCTAAAAGACATTGTGTGCACATATCCTAACTCTCCTGTCAGAACACACAATACACAACAAACAATTTTCATTTTGTGTTACTTTATTTTTGTTGAAGTCTGGAAAATTCGAGACGTCCAACTTTTGAGATAAACATATTTTAATCCTTGTGCGTTCAGATGAATAAATTACTATAATATATGACTCATATTTACAAGTCCTTCCATCTCTCGGACGTCATGTTCTTGTTCCAGAAATACAGTAAACATCGCATGGATAAAAAATAAATTTAAGAAAGTTCTGAAATGAAAATAGATGAAGTCAGACAAAGTCATTAAGTTGGTAACCATGGCGTGATGCAGAAGACCATGTAGGTGTATGGCTACTTTTATGAACTGGTGGTTGTCCTCTCATTGGTACCCTCCTTGTGTTGTATGATGGGTGGATATAGGGGACTTGATGAAAGTTCTTCTGACATGCCGTAAAGAGAAGAATAATTCCACCAATTACCGTCATGCCTCCTGAGATAAAGCCGACATAGAGAGCTTGGCCAATCTCAAACTTCATCCCATAAGGGAGTGCTGGGTTATAAAAGTCTTGGACAACATCGTTGGTGGACCATGCTACTGGAATGAGACATGTTACACCAGCAAATAGGAAGGCTATCCCACCAAGGACAACAATCATCTTCTTGACTGGAGACCCTTTGGCACATTGAGTGCAGTTCATGCCAAACACAGAGACAATACATGCCAGAAGTGAAAGGACACAAGATGTCACCATCATACCTCGTGCAATCTGAAGATTACGCGGCAGTGCCAGCTGAGATTGGTGGACTTGGCACTGGTAAATTCCAGTCGTGTGCCACACACACTCCATCCAAAGGCCCTTCATGTATGCCACTGCCGTGATAATGTTGGTGCCAACATGAGCAGTTCTCCACCAATGAGGGAGTACTGTGGCAATAATAGTCCCGATTAAACCAATTAGGGATAAGAAGAAGCCCAGTAACTGCAATGCCATACTCTCCATCGTCTTGCGTTCGCTTTGCTCAGTCCCACATCTAATGTGACTTCTTCCGTTCTGAGTTAAATCTCGTACTTCTCCCTGTACTTATACCTCAAGACGGAGGTGTTAGAAGTTAAGAAAGAAGTTAAATATTGTATGAATTTAGTTTCTATGACCAATTAGGTTGAAACAAAAACAATTCTAACCTGAACATTAGCATATTAATTGCCTGTGCTTGTAGTGAGTGTGAGTTATGGCTTTTCCTCTCTGGAAAATTATAAATTATATATGGGTAGCAAATGACCGTCATGAACAGGTGAAAATAAAGTATCTGTATTTAGATTGGTAATGAAACTGTAAATTCTAAGAGGGTTGAAAATGTCACTTTCCAACTCCACCGGTTATGTGTCTGAACTGTTTTGAGTTATGTAACAGAAATGTTCTGCAAAGAGATCTTCAAGTGATACTGGACTTTAGATAGAGGAGCAAATTCATTCTGGATTGAGGATAATTGTAGGCAGAAAAATTACTCATCTTCTTTATTAAATGAATAGAAAATGTACAGTGTCAAAAAATAATGCGTTTCGGGACTCACAAGACTGGGCTGAGATTAAAAAAAGGTAGTATAACAAAAAAATTGAGGTAATTGCTCTGTAGCACCAGTGACCCTGCAACGCTCGCTCCCCTCTCTGCAGGATGCCGACTCTCTCACCACCGTAGCCACTGGCCAGCCCACGCCATGCTGCCTGACTTCCCCGCGGTCCTCCATGTGGGCTTCCCCTGCTTTCTCCTCCCGGGGCCTGTGCATGCCACACAGGTTCTCCGAGACTACTCCAACGGCGTTCGCATACCGCTGCCCTTCTCTTAAAAGGCCAGCACGTCATTTCCTGGAATTGCCTCTCAGTCTATTGCTAAGAGGCACTGGGTACTTAAAGCACTCTACCTCACCTGTTGGCCTTAGAGACTCTGCCTGCCCATCCTCACTGTGCCACCTGCCTCAGCCACCCCGGCTGCACCTGTCTGTCTTAGTGACTGTCTGTCCCTACCTGTGTCCGTCCTTGCTCTGGGGGTTAGCTGCCACAGTCCTGGTCACTGCCGTGGGACTAGTACCTGGCGTCTGCCTTGTAGCGGGAGCTTAGTCAAGCCCTCCCTCTAAAGGGTAAGCTCGGGACCCCCCTGTGGTCCAGTGGGTCCACTCCTGCTTGCCGCCTTACCATCTCCTGCGTTGAGCGTAACATGGTTGATGATTCACTGCCATAGTCAAATATCAAAAGGCAGCAAAGCTGTGTTCTTGTTAATAGAAGTTTTTTGCATATAACACAGTTTGGGAAAATAGGAATCCAAACAAGAAGCCTCATGGTACACCTCTCCTCCAGGAAGAAGCGGTCTTAGGACTGCGAAACGGCCGTCGGAGGTCCCCTCTGACTGGTCCCCCTGAACCACCTATATACTGGTAAGCTCTTCTGCTGGCCTTGTTTATTTTGGTCCCTATGGAGCTGATTTTTTTTTTGTACTATAAAACTTCACCTCTTTGCACATTGTTCCATATGTGACCATGCACTTATCTTACCCTTTGGGTAAGTGTAGATCCATTTACTAAAAATAGGTGGCTATTATAATACATTATACATTACATTTCTTTATATAGCCTCCCTATCCTCTGTGGACTAGGCCACACTATTTATAGCCGCAGTTAGCTGCCATATCACCTGTATACTGGAATTTCTCTCCTGATCACGTTCATTTTTGATATGTTTGGTGATTCATGGGGATCTGATGTATTTTTCCCAGGTCTATGCTTCTTAAATGTTTCTTACATGTATTTGTAACTGTTCCTATTAAAACTAATATATTTGCACGCAAATACTCCGTTTTTCTTGTTCCTTCAATAGTTTGGGAAAATAGTGCAGCCTTCATTAGATGGAAAAATACCTGATGAAGCGGGTGGTTTGTCCCTGAAATGTGTTCTTTGCTAAGCACCTGTATTAACAATAAAAGAAGAACACAGCTTTGCTACCTTTTAAACCTTGGTTATGGGAGTGACACACCGTCAAATTACCTCTACTTTTCTAGTGCTACCACATGATTATGTCGCGGGCGGGGAGGGGACGCTGCGCTCACACACTGCTCGGGTCCGGCTGCTGCTGCTGCTTCGCTCGCTGCTCGGTGGCTCGAGCGGTGGGCCGGATCCCGGGGACTCGAGCGGCGCTCCTCGTCCGTGAGTGAAAAGGGGAATGGTTTTGGGGATTTATTGTCCGTGACGCCACCCACAGTTGTGGTGAGGTTGTGACACCACCGCTGCTCTGGACGGGGATCCCGGGAGCGATGACAGGGAGCAGCTTGTATGTTGTTCTTCCCCTCCGTGGGTAGGGGGGTTGGTTGTCCCGAGGCCCGGTGAGGGAGGGATGGCAGGCGGGTTACGGGGCCTGATGAGGTGCGGGGGCAGCGCGGTGCCGCACGGCACGGTGGTACTCACTCAGCTAATGACGAATGCAAAGTCTCCGGTAAAACAAACGGCTGGATGGACGGGTCCCACAGACGGCTGCGGTTGTTCTTCTCCCGTTAGGTTGGTGGTGACTACCTTTCCCTGCACCTGTGTTATGTTCTCGGTTCTGGTGGCTTCCCACCGGTAACCCGCTCCCCAGCTTGGATGTATGCTGAGGGAGCCCCTTTTGCCCGCAGGGTCTGGCCCTGGGAACTGTAGCCTTGGCGGTGACTGTATTTCCCTTCACGGTTTGAGCTGTTGCCTTCAATCGGGTCTTGACTGCTGGGAAACCCCGGAGGTTCCCTTCGCTAACGGATTTGACTGGTTTTACGGCGACTCCTAGCCTGGTCGGGGTCCGTAAGCCCTGCCGAATGGTGCTGGCTTCTCTTCATTCCCCGATCCGGTACCAGCGGGCCACCACCCGTCCCCGGTCCTTACGGTTCACGTCAATCAGCCTCTCCTGCAGACGGTCACCACCGTCTGCCAACCTTGCTGTCAAGTGCCCGGGCCACGCACCCGGACACGGTCAGTCTCCTCCACTACCACTTCACTCCTCAAACTCCAAAACTCAACTCCCAACTGCCTTCCTTTTCCCGCCTCCAGGACTGTGAACTCCTCGGTGGGTGGGGCCAACCGCCTGGCTCCACCCCCTGGTGTGGACATCAGCCCCTGGAGGGAGGCAACAAGGATTTTTGTTTGACCTCGATGTGCCTAGCCGGGGTGTGGCGTGTGTTGTTGTAGTACCTGTGACGTCCTGGCTTGTCCAGGGCACCACATTCCCCCTTAGTAAAATGCAGACCGTCCGCTGGCTGCCCGTCCATCACCGGTTTTATTTTTGTTAACTGCAAAGATAGAAAACGGTAAAAACATGTAGAAACATCACAGACATTTTATAACGGTACGGCTTCCGCTCTTCTCCCACCCAAACAACCTGGCCCTGATCCTGCCCCTAAGAAGTGGGCAGCACCCCTTGACCCCAATCCAGAACCAAGTTGCCCGAGCGGGTACGGTCTCTTTCAGGGGACCCGCGTCCATGGGGACCCCTGAACCCCTGGAGGATCGCCACCGGTTACGGTAGTGGCGGGCCTGGGCCATCCCTTTCCTCCAGGCCCATCCTCCAAATCAGCCTCACCGGAGGCGGTAACGGTTTCAAGCCAACATTTATTTACATTCCACTAAGTTTGTGGTTGCCCTGCCAGTTCTCGGGCTTGTCCGTAAGAAGTCCCTTACGCAACGGTTGCAGAAAGTCCCTACGGGGACTAGTTGCCGGCAATGGCCGGTTCAATCAAAGTTCCAATCAGGTGACATCTTTTGTTAATTCACTTATCATTCAAACTTTTAATCTATATGCTCAACACACAAAGCCGCCTTTAAAGAGTAGTTTCCCTGTACCTAAGTCTGGGTCTACCTAGGTTGGGACGGGTGGATCTTCGGGGCCCAGTGTCAGTGGTGGCAGGCAGTGGGGCAGAGGGAACAACTAGTTCCTCCTCCCTGCTATCGTGTGGGGCAGGCGGAGGCGTAGGGGAGCTGGGTACAGGTACATCCCTGGGCATTGGCTCATGGTCAATCACTTCCATCACTTCCTCATCCACGGATTGTGGGAACAGTATCACTGGAAGAATCACCGCGCCGTTCTGCGTAGGCCAGTCTGCCGGAAAATCACCCATCATGGTATGGATTACCTCTCTTTCTTTCTCCGCCGGTCTGGGAACTGGAGCTTCAGCAGCTACCCTCAATGGTGGTGGGCATTTCTTTAGATGGTCCCGGGAAACCGTGGCCAAAGTCCTCCCCTGATCACGGCTGATCTGGTAGGCCTTCCCATTCTCCCATCCAGTGGGCTGTACTACATACGGGGTCTTTTCCCATTGATCATCCAGCTTATGGGTCCTTCTTTTTCGCTTCAGCACTACATCCCCAGGCTGGAAAGGACCGGCAGGCGCCTTCTTGTTGAAGCACTGCTCCTGCTGTGCCCGACTCCGGCACAAGTTCTTTTCAACATATTCCTGGACCTGTCGGTACTGTGCTCTCCGCCGAGTGTCCCATTCAGCTGTCGAAGGGAGTGCTTCTGGGGCTTCCAACCCCATTTCTAGATCCACTGGTAGTCGGCCGGGGCGAGCCCTCATCAGGTATGCTGGAGTGCATTTCGTAGAGCTGGAAGGGATGTTGTTATACATATCGACCAGGTCAGGTAACTTCTCCGGCCACAGGTTCCGCTCTTCCAGCGGTAACGTCTTGAGGAGGCCCAGGACCAAGTGGTTCATCTTTTCACACATGCCATTGGTTTGGGCGTGGTAAGGCGTGGTCCGAATTTTCTTGCAGCCGTACAACTGGCAGAATTCTTGGAATACCTCCGCTTCAAAGGCCGGACCCCGGTCGGTAAGTACCCTCTCGGGGTACCCATGCGGTCGACAGAAATAAGCCTGGAACGCTCTAGCGGCGGTACGGCCGGTTAGGTCCTTAATTGGGACAACCACCATGAACCTTGAATAGTGGTCTACAATGGTCAGAGCGTAGGTGTACCCACTTCGGCTGGGGGTGAGCTTTACATGGTCGAGGGCAACCAGCTCCAGCGGTTGATGCGTGATGATCGGGTGTAGGGGTGCCTTCTGGCTGGCCTCATCCTTCCTTCTCAATGCGCAGGGGCCACATTCTCGGCACCAGGCCTCCACGGATTCCCGCATTCCACTCCAATAGAACCGCTCTCTCAACAACATCTCCAGCTTCTTCCACTCGAAGTGCCTAGCACCATCATGGTATGCTTGCAAGACAATGGGCACGTTAGCCTGGGGAATCACTAGCTGGCGAACCTTCTCGTGGGTCTTCGGGTTAATCAGCTCACGATACAACTTCCCCTGGTGTAGGTACAGCCGGGTCCGTTCTCGCCACAGACGGACTTCGGCAGGGGCGGCAGGGTCTATCCCAGCAGAACCCTGTTCCACCAGGGTCTTGACCAGGCGGACAGCAGGTGCCTGGTCCTGAGCTTCTTGCCACTCCTGACTGGGCAGCG